>NC_092809.1:82148388-82748388 GCF_040954645.1 Diabrotica undecimpunctata | reverse complement strand
TGAGTTCCGTACTATGTTTTCCGTAAAAACTTTTGTTTTCTGATTACCACTATGTAATCTTTAGGGATAAGTGATCGAAAAAGTTTGCTTATAGATGGAATTCTAAACGATACGTTGATGACCCCATCAGGATTCCAAACATTTGAAGGTAGTACTTGTCATTAAAGACCAAATAATTTGTATCAAACACCATTTTCAACAGCTCAGAGAAGTTATCCCACGCACGGCGGGAATATGCGAAAGGACAGTTTCAATGTCAGCAAGAACATTGCAAATGGAATAATCCTTGAAAAGGAGTGTAGTCCAAATGTGGGACCCAAAGCTAAAATCTTAGAGACATTAGGCTGGAGATCAACCTTAAAAAGGTTTTTATGCCATTTTTTTGGACCGTGATTTTATTAAAGGAGTTGGAGCTTAAACAGCTCAATTTGAGCAAGATGAGAGAACGTCTATAATGAGAATTGAATCTAGAAATAATGTAATCTCCTATTGATCTAACCTCTAAACTCTAATGTAATCTCATTTGATATCTTTGAGATATAAAAATAAACTACAGAAATGTTAATGTTTAACAAACGCACCCTTACCTGTGAATCTAAAGTTTCCATTGTGCGTTTTATTCTACGGCTGTTGGATATAACAGATGTGTTTCGTTATTTGTCAGTTCGATTAAAGATGAACCTGAAAAGTTTTATTCCTCAACTTGGGGCTGTTTTCTCCATAATTCCTTCTGCCGATGTAGAAGAATCCATAAGAAGCAACGATTCTCAAACTCAATAAGTAGTGACAAAACAGTGGAAAGGGTTGGAAACCCCTTTACACTGTAACTCTAATTAAAGATTTTAGTTAGATAAGAGGAGAAACGAAACAAGCAATATGCTAACTATTCCATATATCAGCGAAAACGTTTCGTTTTGTCTTACAAAAGAGCATAAGTCCAAATCTGCAAGAGTAATACTCGTTTAGAAGAATTAGAGAAGCTCCTTAATTAAAAAAAGGCCATTAAGTGACCTCTCATGTTAAGTAAAAGGAGATAATAATGTAAAATGTGACTTACATGAGCAATAATACAATATCTATGGTTAATAAAGCTACCAGTGTTACAAAGAATTGGTCAGAAAAATCAAAAATTCACGTAGTGGAATCATATTGGTATGATTACAATCACAAAATTAGCCTTAATTACTAAATGAAACTTGAAAAAAGCCGCCTGGTTATTATTTAAAGATTTAGACACACGCAATGGCACCGACACAAAAACCACGTGTCTATTTTAAAGTTAAATTGAAAAACAATGTAGCAATGTGCAATTAATAATTACTTGTTTTATAGCACTTAAAAGTGCATACCGGCAAATTGATGATTTAAAGCCTGTCTTCGATATTAATTGCCAGTCGCCGTTGTGGCATTTCAAGAAGCTATTTGTAGAAAAATCGGCGCAGAAGGGAAATCAAAAACTCAACAGGTGGGGAGAGATGACAAATACCGCGAAAATTTAAAATTGGTAGTGTATACTGTCCTACAAATTGGATGTAGAAAATGCAAAGGAATTAAAAACAACAAATGAAAATATATATAATATATATAAAACAACAATTTTAAAATTTTTTATATATGGTGTTATATATAAACAGATTGTTGTGAAGCTATTTTTTGTGGAATTTTAAAGTAATTACTATTTAAATGGGAATAAGCCACAATTAAAGGTTAAAGTACATTTATTGACGTTTCAATTTCCACTTCGGAAATCGTTCTCAAAATACAAACATTTTTTCCGGGGTTTGGCTTAAAATTGATTCATAGTCTATTTTTATTGTACTTTGATAAAATAAAGGTAGATATCGAGCACAGTTTTATTAATTAATTCTTACCCAAGTACTTTAGCTCCGTAGAGCATCTTCAGGGGCATCTAAAATAAGCCAAGAAACGTTTTTTTAAATGAAGAAATTGATTAACCTTGATAAAAACTCGAAGTTAATGGATGATAAAAGTTTTTTGTGATTAACGTTTTAGACTTACTTTGTCAATTTTGGGCTACCCAACAATAATTGCAGAATGTCATAAACACAAAATTAAACATAGAGTTGAACATAACACTACACTAGACAAGGACTAGAGTCTTTATCGAGGTTAATCAATTTCTTCCTTTAAAAAAACGTTTCTTGGCTTATTTCAGATACGCCTAAAGATGCTCTAGGGAGCGAAAGTACTTGGGCAAGATTTAATTAATAAAACTGTGCTTGATATCTGCCTTTATTTTATCAAAGTTCATTTATTCGAGCATTCAACCTTGTATCTATTTTTTTATTATGTTTAAGATATGATTTAGATTTTTTTCCACTTCAGCAACAAAAGTTTTTGGTTGTGCAACAGGAGATGTATCGTCTACGTAATAAAAGTCCTAGTATTTACTGGTATGGGTTGTGTAAATGTTCTATTATCAGTAAAATTATATTAAGGAATATGTGCAGAAGTATTTTATATAGCTGACAAAATAAATATATTGACCGATAGCTTTTGTGGTCGTTGGAGTTTTTGCCAGGTTTAAGCAAGGTAACAACTTTGTCTTTGCTTTGCTTGTCTGCAGACTTTGGATATCAGTAATTGTTGTGTTTTTGGTACAAATTTTATAATAAGCTTTGTGCTCAGATCCTCAGTCAGGAACCGTAATATTGTTCATTATATACGTAGATAGTGGATCCAAGCTCAACATAGTTGAAAATTTCCCTCAGCTAACTGGTTTTGTCCTCTCTCATTTAAGTTTTTTTTTACTTCTTTGCCGGCAGAGATAGCATTTTTACATTTATTATGTGATTTTCAGGAATCAGCTTAATACCAAATACCCTAGGTTTGGCGCTCTATATGTTTCCTGTACTAGAAATACGTCACATTTGTACTAAGCGCACATGTCTGATAAAGTTAAGTAAAGTAAAGTGTCTTTATCTCTAGATGTGCCCTTAATATTTATAGACATAATTAGAATAGTTGGTCCTAAAAAGGACCAATTTGACAAAAATCATATTGAACCGGTGATTAGCCGATTAATTAATTATTCATTACCCAGGGTACGTCCGATTGCGGTGGTCTTATTAGTACTTAAATTTTCGTAAAGGCTTCTCTTTTAAACCCCATAAGAAATGGCTAATCTTTAACTTTTCATTAAAAATTTAAATTTTACATACTGTTACTTTTCGACGATATTTCGAATCAGATATGTATAGTAATCACCGTACTTAATATAGAGTCTCTTTGTGAAAAGTAAGTGAGTTTATCATATCGGTGATCAAATTTCAAATAAATATATCGGCGCTATTGTTCAGGAGATGGGTTTATCCCAGAGATCAAAGGTTACATGTATATTAAAGGTTCTGTTTACGTATTTTCATTACTAAAAAAGTATATTTAAAATAAAAGCCTTAAGGTATTTTTAGATTCTATGGAAATTAGAATTTAGGGAAATCAGCAAATTAAAAAATACAGCCATAATTCTGAATGACCAACTTGAGACAAACAGTTGTCCCCTCTTTAACTTATTCAGTTACAGGCTATAACGTGTAAACGCATACCTGTTTTATTGTCAGATAAAATAAATTTCCATCAAGTAACGGTCGAATCTATCACTTACTTAACGAGTAGGAAAAGACATGCTTATGCTTTAGAGTACGGGTACTTTATTACAAAGTACCCTTTGCTTTTGGCAATTAGTTTCTCACTTTCTCAGCGATGGATCCTTTCCTCATCAATAATGTTCTCGTTCGATACTGTCTGAATATCTTATTCTACGATATTTAGATTTCACCATATGCTCTACATTTCTTGGCAATACTTCTGATGGCTTTTCTAGTAATACTGATCTAATTAATACCTGAGTCATGCTACTGGGTTATGCCCTACTCTACATCCTTTCGTTTGTATGTTAAAGAACATTTATTTGGTTTTCTGATTACTGACTATTAGACCGTTTTTTTTGCTGCTTGTAGCATTATTTTATAGCATTCTAATATTTAATCTATGGATTAAACCGGATAGCGAATAGATATTCTTCACTTTCTCAGAGAAATAATATTTCCAAAACCTTCCTTGAATAATATATTTACTTATGAGGGGCAGAAGCAATATCAGTACTATAATAAGGCGTATAGTCCTGGACTGGCTAATCGTTGGATAATAGGAAGCATGAGTGTAGCAGTTTTAATGTTTTCCTGACTGCTACCTGATATCGGGGAGCAGAGATATCAGTACCAAGTTAATGCATATAGGAATTGTTGCTTGAACTTTTGAACTGTTATTATTAAATGGCACTATATTTTCTAGTAAAATCGGCATAACTTTACAGTAAGACAAATTTTTGAACGTTGGTTATGGAAACGTTAAGGACATACCACCGAGTTCCCTATGTCGATATCCCGCAAAATCTTTGTAATAATGACAACCGAACCAAAAAAAACAGAGATTAAAATAGGCGCCAAGAAACTGTGTTATAAAACAGTCGAATAAATACAGATTCTCGATTTAAATATTCAAAAAATTAATGAACAGCTTACTAAAATAGAAATAACGCATATTTAAGATGCAATCCATTAATGGACCAAGATACAAAGCACGCCTAGCATATGCTAATGATGTTGATCTCATAAGAAACTCTCTCCCGTCCGCAAACGACATATTTAACAAAGTGAAGAGAGTACGAAAAATGTTTCACTTAAAATCAACAAAATAAAAACCAAATACAAGCGAATCAAGAGAAGAGAGCAATTCAATACATCTAGATAAAATAATAAAGTCAACAACTACAATTTCGAAAGTATGGAATACTTTAAATATCTTAGATCAATAATCACGGTTAATAATATTGTCACTAAAGAAATACAGAGCATAATTCTTCTAAAATTTTTTAACCTCATTATTATATCACTACAAATCCTTATAGAATAAGAACATATACTGAATATAGAAAGCTCTTATAAAGATATTGTTCAGAAAAATAAATCGCTTACGGTGTAACGAATATATTTTGCCTACCTCAGGGTAAGATCATAGGGTAGAAAATTGGAGACAGAAACTATGGGGGCGAAGATAGGGCAAGCAAAACAATCGTTACGTATGCGAACGGCACTCAGGGGGTTGCTGGAGAGCTGGGGTCGTGGGTAAGTAAAAGACAAGGGGGTTGAGATTGGGGTAACTACCAAAATATGAAAACAAGGGTTTACTTACATAAATCTCCTGGACAAATGGGCAAAAAAAAATAAGAAATACCTCTAGCTATTTAAAAGGGACGCCGCTTCAAGAAAACTTCCTGCTGGAGGAAAGAAAGTTTCTTCCTTCCTAAAATAAAAAATATATAAAGGGTTAGGAGATTTTCTAAAATAAATACAAACAATGGATCAGAGAAACAAATCAAACGTTTATTTTTGTCTCATACAAACAGTTATCAAACATATAAATGGCACAAAAAATATACTATATAAATAGTTGCCAAATACAGAATAGAAAAACTTACATGTGTCCGTTTACAAACTCCGTTTACAAAGCGGTTGGAGATACTACAAAAACTTACAAATGTTACCGCACAGAGATTAACCTTTTTTTAAAACAAACAAAACAAATTAATATCGAAACAAATAAAGCTAGCTGTCATATGTTAACATTAAATTTAAAAAAAAACAATTAAAATGACAGCTAAGTTAAACCATAAAATTTACAATTTATTAAATATTACAAATCCTTTTAAATTTTATTGAAAGCAATTATTAATAATTATCAAAAAAAACAGTCTGTCTTTACTTTAAAATTTAAAATGTTAATTGTTACCTTAATTTCACTTGTTTCACTTAACTTCAAAAAAAACTTGCTACTTTCTCTGGGATTGGAGCTGCAAAGGACAAAACTCTCAACTCGAACAAAAGGAAACCATTTCCATACTTAGGCAGGAACGATTGAAACAGGAACTTGGTGGAGGAAATCAAGCTGACGACAGGGACATCCTATATACTTATTTTACAAAATTTCTTCAGTGCCGGTGCACAAATCTTATAGTGATTACTCTGTTTAAAACTGCCATATTGCAAAGAGTATTATCAACTTAACCGGTCTTAAAACATAACACAAAGAAGTTGAATCGACTCGCGATTCTTAATTACTCAAACATCTTTTCTGTCTCAGATCTGTCGCTTCACTCCATATTCTAGCATGTCTGCCCTGCTTAGAAATTAAATTCGACTTCTTTGCGTTAAATTTTACAAATTCCACGCCATAAAATAAATTTCCCTTTACGTCTCACAGCTAGTTTTTGCCTACAAACTTAAAACAAACAATCTACCCTCCACTTGACCTAGTTCTTAGCAACGAACCGACAAAAAAATAATCTCGAAACATCTAGATCTACAACGGTAGATCGTACACATGCATAGACGCCAAGATATCAAACTTGTAAAACTGGTATGGAAGAAACTTGGCACAGAAGAATGCCACTTGGGTGTCTCAGTATACAATGGAGAGAAAACATGCAATAATATCTTAGAAAATTAACATTTCATTGAAGATTCGTGGAAAATCGATCAACTTGAAAAAAAGTTGTAGTTAGCGAAGACCCACCCAGTGTTGTACCGCTACGTAATGATGACAATAAAGAAAAAAGAGAACAGTGACAAAAACAACAAAAATGGACTAATGGAGCACAGCTGCTTCAAAATCTTGATAAGAAATACAATAGATGATTGATGGAGTCGAGAAACTTGAGACTTGAGAAAGGCACTCTGCCGAAACAGCTGTAGTGATAAGATACAATTAATTTGGTGTAAGTTTTGAAAACAAAGTTTTTAGTATTTTGTTGTTAAATAAAATGGAATTAACATACGACATTATATACGCTATAATAACTAGACAACTTGTATGATACGGACATATAAGGAGAAACTTTCATGAAACAATAAACTACCCAATATTCGTTATGAGTGAAATCGATATGAATAAAGAAAATGAGGAAAACTATGGCAAAAGGTAAAAAAAAGTAATGATTAAAAAATGAGAGAGATACCTTGTGGACAACATGTGCTTAATTAGGAACGAGTTGAGATAAATAATTAGAAGACGACAAAGAACATTTTAAATTGATAAATCTATACAATTTTTAACAATGCATATTTATAGGTCATTTTCAGAGCCAACGTGCTAATTGTATGTAAAATGAAACTTTTTAAAGTTTTTAATGTTTATATGAAAGATGAAACCGTATGACACATGACCGTGAAATTTATGTGCCAACCTATAAATCTCTTTTAAAAGAATACTGACACCTACACATTATCACAAT
Source organism: Diabrotica undecimpunctata (assembly GCF_040954645.1). Classification (NCBI taxonomy): domain Eukaryota; kingdom Metazoa; phylum Arthropoda; class Insecta; order Coleoptera; family Chrysomelidae; genus Diabrotica; species Diabrotica undecimpunctata. The sequence continues at coordinate 82,741,076 of NC_092809.1, read as the reverse complement.
ACTACATATCATAATACATAATAATAAGTTTGTTATTTTAATCTAAGAATAGGCCTACGAGAGATTTAATTTAATGTTTTTAAAATTTTACAGGATCCGGTATCGTAATAAGAAACAAAATTTCACTACAAGGCATGGAAGCGTGTTAAATTTGACTTTAGATATTCTTTTAGATTTTTTAGATATAATATTTCTTCAACACTGAAGTTAGTCCAATTTCTGATATTTCTCTGCCAGATTTTGTCTTTCTTCACAAGACTTTTCTTCCCTCTACTCTTCCTTGCATGATGATGCGTAGAAGAGAGTATTTATCGTTTCGAACTATGTGGCCCAGAAACGATGTCCAGATAGACAATTCGTCTTAACGCTTTTTCGTTTGAGACTTTTACAGTCCAAGGAATTTGAAGAATACGCCTATATAGCCACATTTCGAATGCCTTTAATTTTTTTACAGATTTGGCTTTCAGGGTCCAAGCTTCTACCCCATATAGCAGTTGCGACCATACATAACATTCGACGATCTCAATCTAATAACCATACTCAATTTCTTATTTGTAAACATTGACTTTTATCTGTTTAGTTTAGTCCTATCTTTTTGCTTTATCTGTTAATGATTTCTATAGGAATTTGTAAATCGTCTATATTTTCTGTCATAATTGGGGTTTAGTCTGCAAATTTTATGTTATTAATGATGCTCACTCCATTCCTTACTTCTTTCCCATAGTGTCCCTAAAATATTAGTTGGGAGTACACATTAAATAATTGTGGTCACAACACACATCTCTGGCTGACTCCTTTTAGAATTTCTGCTTGATTTGTCTCACTATCTTTCATTCGCATGACCGCTGTTTGATTTTAGTAGATTTTTTATTAAATTAATATCTTGGTATCTAGGTGTATGTGTTTTAATGCATGTATGGGCTTATCAGGTTGAACTATGTCAAATACTTTTGAAAATCTATATTAGATATGAATACGTTTTCATTTTAATCTCTGCATTTTTGTAATAGTACCACCATTGCGCACAATTCCTTTTTTGTTCCCAATCCACCTCTAAATCCAATGTCCAATTGTTGTTCACATTTTTTATTGACAGACAATTTAATGTTGTTATTAATCGGATGACATTTATGACTTTTATTAAATTTTGATAATCGTTACAAATCAATGTCTATATTTTGTTAGTTATTTTTAGAGTATATATATGATGACTAAAAAGGAATTCATCAAGAGTAGTGAATCGATGCCAAGAGCCGCTATTCTATGACGCTACCCTTCACGACGCCATCTTGTGGCGCTAGTTCCGTGACGCTCACCTCAGCATTTTACTGTAGAGAGAAAAAAGTAATACAATGACAGTATAGAAGCTTTGCTTCAAAAATATGCCATAAGCAAAGATATAAAAGTATTCTTGTCATTATATTATATTGCATACTCTAATATTAACAAAATTTTTCATAATACATTCTGATATACGATTTCTCTTGCCGCTAACGAACAGAAGTTTTTATTAACTTTTCGGTAATATAATAATGTAGGTATTTAGATTTTTAACTTTTTACCATATTGCTAGAGTATAAAAGTAGTTATACTCTACTGTATTTTTTTCATGGGGGTTATATTTTTTAACTGTGTGATGGATTCTTGTATTTCAGTTCGTACGATTTGCGTTAATTAATTTAATGATATTTCTGGAGTTACAAGTTTATACTCAGTTTCTGATGTTCGGTTTATTTATCTGAGGTATGTTATTCATTCTTCTCTAGGGATGTACTTAATCTCAATCAATTCTTTGATTTGGTTTTTTCCCTCTTTTACATCTTTTTCAAACCCTCCGGCGGACTTTAAGGTCTTCATTTTATAAATGCATTTTTTTTAGCATTTTACTTTTACCTCTTTTTAATAAAGTGTGTTTATTTTTCTTTCTCAAAGAGCCTCTTTTATTTTTGTTTTTATGTTGGTATTATAATTTTTCAAATTAATTCGACATTATTCCCACTTGATTCTTTTGTTTCAGTTATTGCTCTAGCCTAATTTGACATTTTTTCCCTTCAAATCATCAAATTTTCATGGTTTGTTTATATTTCGTTATAGTAAAATTCATATTTTCCACTAAGCCTAACATATGCAGCAGCAGTGTCATCAAACCGAAATAATCCAGTTGTGAATAACGTTTTTGCTGATCGATTTACAAATAAATTTTAACAAACACAGCAAATTGATCATCCTTTTTACTTTCGTATACGATCATACTTATCCAAATTAAATTTTTAATTTCCAAAAACTTATGATACTTCCTCAATCCACAACCCTGCGCCATGAACAATATCTATTCCGGCTATCGACATCAGTCTAACAAACCTAAGAAAATCAGAGATATCATTAACCGTCATTAAACAAAAGTTTCATACACTATTAAACAGATATGGCAATACCTACAACGTATACACCGATGCGTCAAAAAATGAAGACAGAGTTGGGGCAGCAATTTATTCGGAAGACATCTCAGTTAGTTTTAAATTGTCGTCAATTACAACCATCTTTTCGGCTGAATTATTCGCAAATCTAAAAGCACTATCGTTAATACATAAACCAAGAAAGATGTATAATAATCACAGATTCTCTAAATTCATTATGCTCACTGACTCAATTGTACTGTGACAAGCCCCTTCTACTTCTTATTAAAAAAGAACTTAAAAACATTTCAAATAAGAACATCCAAGTTCATTTTTTATGGGTGCCTTCTCATGTCAGAATTGAAGGTAACGAAGTTGTAGATAAACTAGCTAAAAACGCACCAACTAACCTGATATCCGAAGAAAGTAACATATTGGTACAAAACGATTTAAAACCATACTTAAAACAAAAAATAATTCAAAAATGGCAACAAACTTGGAACAACACTCCATCAAGGCTATACGAAGTCAACAAACATCCACATCTTTGGAAACCAAAAATAAAAGACAGAAGAGAGTATGTGATACTATTTACTACAGCGCAAAAATAAACCAGTTTGTGAAGTGTGCAACAGTGTTCTAACGGTAAAATATTTTTTAATACAGTGTCCTAAATATAACATTGAACGACTCAAATATAGCACACCCAACTGCCCTAGAAGAAAGTACAGATACCCAAAGAATAATTTCTTATCTTAAAGACTGTCATCTTCTTCATAAGATTTAAACCATACATTGTAATACAAATACATATTATTATTATTAATTGTAAACTAATGTATATACACTATTTGTATCAACTGTAACATTAATCTAAATACGCTAATGCCTCTGCGTGGTAGATGCGTTTAAAAAAAAGGTATTTACATTAGATTATAGATTATATTAGATTTATATTAGATTAGATATTCAGTTTTGTGAAAGCGCCTGTCTTAGACAAATTGAAGGAGCGCTCCTAAGATTTTTCGGGGTTTGGCTTAAAATTAATTCGTAGTTTATTTTTATTATATTTAAGGCATCATTTAGATTTTTTTTCACTTCAGCAACAAAAGTTTTGGTTGTGCAATGTATCGTCTACATGAAAGTCCTAGTATCTACTGGTATCGGTTAATCATTTGTGTAAATGTAATACAGTGTAGGTGCCATTACGCTACCCCAAGCGACACCATTCATCTGCGTTCTTCATCTTACCATTGAATGATACGAAAAATCTTCTGTTCTGTAGATATACGCGGATAAAACAAGTGATGTTTTTATCTAAGGCGATGTCATACAGTTTTGGAGAAATGTCCTCTAATTTAATATGTCGTAAGTGGCATTTAGATTGACAAATACCACCCCTGATACCCGATATCTTTCGTACCCGTTGTTGCTTTTTGCACGGGTATGTTATTACGTACGTTAATAAGTATTACGAATACAAATAAATAAGCAATATGAATATAAATGATCTATATTTAAACCAAGTGACAGAAAAAAGAATATTATGTATACATTTACTTCTAAATTAAAAATTAAATTTTGATATGACTGACAACGAAAGATACAAAAACACAACTAGTTAAAGTTAAAAATAATCCTAGCTTGTACAAGCAACAAAGCATTTAAAACAATAAGACCGAACATATTATATGTAATTGTAATAGATATGTTGCCGAGAATCAAGTTACCCTAAGGTACCGAAATATTTCTTCTTTTAGTATCTGCCATAAGTGTATCCATGTGTTTATGTGTATCTAAAATATAGTATATAGGATATTGAATTCCCAACAGTTTTTTTTATTTAAATTAACGTGCATGTGACATCTATGGTCATTAGCACGAGTTACGATTTACATGGTAATATCATATTAATTACAAAATAATGTAGTTTACATTAACATTTAACATAAAGTAGTAGTTTACAAAAACATTTAACATAAAGAGAAAATAATAAAAACTTATTATATAACATTTATATTTTGTTGAGTAGTTGACTTTTCTCGAGGAATTTGATAACCTTGTTGATTTGGTCTGTGCTGTTTAGGACCTCTTTGAAGTTAGTACTGATATCGAGCTGTTGGCGTATTTTGGCATAAAAGGGGCATTCGATAAGTATATGCCTGATTCGGAGAGTCGTATTGCAGTGCTGACATTTTGGTTGTGGAGATGATGTCATCAAGTAGCCATGAGTTAGACGGGTATGTCCTATACGCAATCTCCGTATGATTGCCATATTTTTTCGAGATAAACTGGGATAGGTAAGAAGGTTCACTGAGGGTTTAATTTCATGCAGCGCTGAAGTAACATTATTCCAGTGAATCTGCCAGGTGGATAGATTCAGCTTCTTCAGTCTAGCTTTGAGATCGTTGCAAATTTGTATATTCATAATGGTGTCCGTGGATGATGCGGCTTTTATACCAACATGGGATGGTACCCATATCAGAGTGATAGTTGTATTTTGGTTTATAAGAAGCTGATATGTGTCATGAATATCATGGACGATAGGATTGTTGGTGGATATAGCATTAATGGAATGTATAGAGGAAAGTGAATCAGAGCATATGGCTATGTGTGTATTTGGATATTGTTGGACATATTTGAAAGCATGTGAGATAGCTAGTAGTTTACCGGTGTGGATGCTACACCAAGGAGAAATTTTAGATAGATTGATAGGCTGTTGTACAGTGGTTACAGAATATCCAACACCACTTTCAGTCTTTGACGCGTCAGTGTAAAGAACTATGTTATATTTATTTTTGTTTATAAGTTCTAGAAAGAGAATTCTTAATGTACTAATACTGGTATTTTCTTTGTTAAACTTGGTGAGGGAAATATCATGATATGGGAGTATGTTGGTCCAATAGGGATTATTGGAAAAAGGTAGAGTTCTGGTTTCAGACAAATTTATATCTTTTAGTAACGGTTGTAGAAGACTAGGAATAGGATTTCTAATTAAGTTACATGAAGGGTTGTTATGGGGATGGTGTGATGATGTAATTAAATGATGTACTGGATTGGACGGATTGGAAGAAATTGCAGCAGCATAGGAGAGAAGAAGATTTTCTCGCCTAAGCCACAGAGGAGGTTCATTAGCTTCACAGTAAAGACTTTCTGCCAGACTAGAACGGAATGCTCCAAGACACAGACGAATAGCTGTGTTGTGTACTGTATTTAAGATTTATTTAGTACCAGACATATAGACAAAACATCCATAGTCTAGCTTGGAGCGAACAAGTGATCTGTAAACTTTCAGTAACGTGCTTTCTTCTGCACCCCAATGATAATGTGAGAGTGTTTTGATTATATTTAACCTTTTTAGGCAAACTCCTTTAAGTTCCTGTATATGTTGTTTCCAGGTTAATCTTGAATCAAATATCAGCCCTTATATTTTGCAATAATCAACAACCGGTAATTTGAAGTTGTTGTTAATGATTTCAGGATCAAAAGAACTCATTCTTCTACTAAATTTAATTACTTTGGATTTAGAGTGGAAGAGGGTAAGTCCTAGAGAAGCTACTTTGTTTTGTAGGTCATTTACTCCTAATTGTAGAATTTTACTAGTAGTTGCGTTGGATTTACCATGACAGTACATTATTAGGTCATCGGCATATAATACGCATTTGATTGGTGGAGCTATATTTTCACTTAACTTGCTAATTGAAAGAATCAATAAGGATGTGCTTAAAACTGAACCTTAAGGAACTCCATCATGTTGGATGTGTGGAGAAGAAAGAAAGTTATTGACAGGAACCCTGAATGATCTAGATGTTAGGAAGTTTTTGATAAATGCGTGTATGTTGTCAGTAAGGTTACATTCAAAAAGTTTGTCAAGAATTGCATTTCTAGAGATGGTATCAAATGCGCCTTCTATATCAAAAATAGTTGCTATCAAATCTTGCTTGCAATTTATTGCGTTGGAGATATGGGTTTGGAGTATTACCAGATTATCTCTTGTGGAGCGCTGTCTTTGGTAGCCCGATTGTTCCTTTGGAATAATCTTGTGTTTTTCAAAATACCATAAAGACGTTTGTTGATCATTTTTTCCATTAGCTTACACATAGTGCATGTGAGAGAGATGGGCCTGTAAGATTGTGGAAAGATAGTTGGCTTATTTGGCTTGAGTATTGGTATAACAATAGATTTGCTCCACTGAGATGGAAATTTATGGGAACTCCAGATTATATTGTATAAATTAAGGAGTTTATTAAGACCATAATTAGACAAGTGCTTTAGGAATGCATAAGGAATATCATCGGGCCCAGCTGCAGTGTTTCTACTATTAGCTAAGGCAGATATTAACTCATGGATAGTGAAAGCAGAATTAAGGGATCTACTATATTCAGATGATATCAGACGATTTCTGTGTGAATATAAGTCATGATGAGATAAAGTAATATTATTGGTTTTATTCCTGAACTTTTCTTCGAAATGTTTGGCAAAAGCGTTAGGAATAAGTTCATGTGAAGTGATCTCTATACCATTTGAAATTAAACGAGTAATTTTATTATTAGTTTTGTGACCTTGAATTTGTCGTATTTTTTTCCAAAGTTGGCTAGGATTGGAGTTTTCATTGATAGATGATACGTAATCTTGCCAGGATGATTTTTTACTTTTTTTAACTACGTGTTTGGCTTTGGCTTTGAATTTTTTGTAATTTATTAGATTTTCAAGGCATCTATTTTTTTGGTACTTATTTAAAGCTTTTTTGGATAGACGAATCGCCTCTTTACAAGAAGAGTTCCAGCAAGGAACTGCTTTATGATTTGGAGAGAATGATGTTTTTCCAATGTGAGTCTTAGCAGCTGAAAGAATAGTGTCTGTTATTGACGTTAACAAATAGTCTACATCATTGATTATTAGATGATCATGAGCGAGCAAGAGAGTGTCAACAGCTTTTGAATACTCTAGCCAGTTAGCTTTATTTAGGCGCCAATAGCTTTTGGCAGAGGCAGTCCCGTTACAATTGTTGGAAATTATTATCGGATAATGATTGCTATCAAAGAGATCGCCAGCTGTTTGCCAGGTTAAAAAAGGTGCAGATTTAAGGTCACTAATACTAAGATCTATAGCAGAGAACGATCCAGAGGAAATATTAAAATGAGTATTAGATCCTGTGTTAAGAAGACATGAGTTTGTGCAGTTAATAATATTTTCAACTACTTTTCCCCGTCCAAATGTTGATTGAGAACCCCACATACTGTTATGTGCATTGAAGTCGCCTGTGAGTATAAACGGCTGTGGAAGTTAGAATATAAGGTCTAGGAGCTCTTCTTCTTTTAGAGAATGGTTTGGGGGAATATATATGGAACAGATGGTAAGTTTATTTGGGCAATATGTAGTTATGGCAGTTGCCTCAAGATTCGTTATTAATGGTAGCATTGTTGAGAAGATTTCGCTGGACGCAAATATTGATGCACCTCCACTAGCTCTGAAGCAGTTCGTCCTAATGAAGTGGTATCCTTCAAAGGATTTAAGATGAGGAATATTAGTTGTATTAAAATTGGTCTCTTGGAGACAAAGAAAATCTGGATGGTAAATTGATATAAGATATTGAATGTGTTCAAGGCGCGGATAGTATCCGTCGCAGTTCCATTGTAAAATAGTGAATTTAAAAACTTATTTAGTTAGTAGAAAGAATATACCTTGTACTAATAACGTAATTTTAGAAAAAATCCATATCATTGCAGTTAGAGTCACATGAATTATTGGACGTAAGGCTGGTATGTTCGTCAGCTTCTATAGGATTTAATGTGCGTTTTAGCTTTTTTGTTATTCTTGTAATGCGATTTTTAAGTGATCTATCGGATACAGTTTGGTATATTTGTGTAAGATCTTCGAGGAGAGAATGAATGTTCGTGGTGAAATTATGAGGTTCTTTGAGAGGATCACTACTCCCAAAGGAATTTTCTAGGAAGGCAATAATTTGTAATGCTGATAACGAAAATTTTGTCTGGATTAGCACAAATTTATTTTTCAATACTTGAATGGGCAGATGGATTAATTTTACTAATTTCTTTGTCATCAGTTTTTGATTTCTTTTTAGGAGCTGATTTAGGAGTGGCGAAGGTTGTTGTGTTTTATGTGTTATTAGAGTTTAAGTTTGGTGGGCTAGCGGTAACCAGTAAAGAAGGTGATTCAAGACTTGTGTCAGTGGAATGAGTTCTTTTTATGCCAGAGTTAGAAGGGACAGATAATGGTGTTATAGACTGTTCATTTGGGTTTGTTATGTCAGTAGGTAGGTTATTTGAATAGATTTCTTTTTTTGAGGAGGGTAAAGGAGAAGATATACTAGAAGGAGGATCAATTGGCATTTGGCTAGAAGTTGTATTTGGAGAGGGATTGCTAGATATTTCTTGAGGGTTAGGGCAGGACTCTGCAGTGTGTCCAGATTGCTTACATACAAAGCATTCTAGTTTGTCCGAAGTAATAAAGATCCTATAATTTGTATTTTCATATGAAATTACAATTGAAGTATTTAACTGAAAGTATTCTTTATCTGGTATTACAAAGACTGAGCGTCGAAAACTGAAGATGTGAGCATATTCGTCTTCCGGTGAACTACAACGGATAAGCGAGATAGGGGAAGCAAGTTGTAATCCAAGTTCATTTTTAAGTGCTTGCTCTATAAGTGCATTCGGGATCGAAGGGCACACGTTAAAAAGTAGTAGCCTCTTTGCAGGTGTGATAAGTCTGCGAATAGATATTATTTGATTTCTAACATAAATAGTCGGATTATTTTTTAGAAGATTATCTACTACGGTTACGGAAGAAAGATAGATGCATATACGCTGGTTAGAAATACGTGAAGCAAAGGTTATTTCTTTAGGGGTAACGATTTCGCCGATTGCCTTTATGTAATCAAAAAGCACTACATCTGGGATAGCGTTCATAACAATGACTTGAGTTCTACTGGGACATGATGTTGCTGTTATAGATTTTTTCTGTGTGATTTTGGTAACTGCAGCGAAGCTAGGTTGAGCTGTTTGTGATGATGATGCCATAATTTGATTTTAATATTTTGGATGCCAAAATATTAAGTATGGCCAGAAACGACTGGCCTAATTTTATTTGTCGAAAGTATTTAAGTGATATCGACTTACCAATATTTACTTGATAAAACAATCACATTAAACTAACAAGTTTTTATTAAAAATACTATTAGTAGAAGCCTGATGTTCACGCGTTGGCTTCTGAAATAGGAATGAATGCCCTACATTTAAAAATCGAAATATTAAAATTAGACAGTAAAAAATTGGAATTTTAAGAATGATTTATAAATTGTTATAATTTAAATTTTACTACTTCATGAAACAAATATTTTATACGTCATAAACTGTAGCAATCGAAACATCGGAACGTACATTTATATAATAAATATTTCAGTGCCTACGCATTTAAAAAAAATACTAATAAATAAAAATGAACTCTTGCCTTTTCCAACTTTATAATAGACACTATTTAAGTTTAAAAATAATTAAAGCAAGTAATATAAATTACCACCGTAAAATATTTAACTACATTAACCAAGTATTTGTGAAATTTCTCGATGACTAAATTGATTGATATTTAAATAAATTTGAAGTTCCAAAACGTACCTGTAAAATTTGAAAGTCTACGACTAATCAAATTATTGGCAACATCGCAAGAGTTTAGTTGTGTACGCGAAAAAATATATACGGATCCCAAAAGTGTTTTAACCTATTGCAGAGTTCACTTAATCCTACGTGTTGCTCGGAGTCTACATAAAGCGCTACGCAGATAATAATATACACGGTGTATATTCTACTGGAGTTAGTATAATACCGTTTTAGAACGGAGCTTACATTAACCGCTAGATGTATACATATATATATATATATATATATATATATATATATATATATATATATATATATATATATATTGTTACGAAAGATTTATCCCACATAGGAAAAGTCCATTGACGAAAAAGAAGAAGTTGTTCGAGAACATTCAAGATGACATCGAAAATTCTTGAAATGCCTAGTGAAGTTTGGAACGTCAGAACGTCATTTATCCCACATAGGAAAAGTCCATTGACGAAAAAGAAGAAGTTGTTCGAGAACATTCAAGATGACATCGAAAATTCTTGAAATGCCTAGTGAAGTTTGGAACGTCAGAAAATATATATATATATATATATATATATATATTATATATATATATATATATATATATATATATATATATATATATATATATATATCTACGGCATAAAGTGGACTCCGCCCATGTTAAAATTCAGGTTCAATCGAGCTCCGTGGTCAAGTGGGTACCGATATACGGAGCTCACTTGACTATTCCATAATATTGGTTCTGTCGATTCATCAACATGTAGAGTTTAATAATTTATAAAAATTTTTTGGAGCCCGTAAATACCCCTGTATCGTAAAAATTTCGTAATATATTTTGTTTACGTGAGTATGTCTTTGTACGTTTTATGTAAGCATCCGATTAATAAAAACTAGTTTTATTTCATCCAATCTTCTGCGATATCTTGTATAAATCTTTTTTATTATTTTAGTTCTGGTCTTATTTGTGTACTATATATGATATCTCGATAAAAGGTTATTTCAAAATAAATATGGTTAAGAGCTACAATAGATATTTTTGTTTTAAAATGGGTAGTAGTGTGCATAAAAAGAAAGAATTTGTCTAACAAGGTATATTCGGCAGCAGATGCATATAGTGCAAGCGTCTACGTTTTAAGGGCGGAAGGACGCGCACCTCATTTTTAGCTGACAAGCATGCGAAAAATATTATTTCTGGTCCTCAATTTACCTTTTAGTTTTAAACAATGATCTGTGACTGACCCCGTGCGATACAAATTATTTTCAAGGAATTTATATGAAGTCTACGTTCAACAATTTCATGACATTATTGGATGTTCAGTTTTGTGAAATCGTCTATGTTAGGGAGATTAAAGGAGCACATACGAGTTTTTCAGGGATTTTGGCTAAAAATTGATTCATAGTTTATTTTTATTGTGCAATAATAGGTGTATCGTCTATATAATAGAAGTTCTAGTATCTACCGGTATGGATCGTTCGTTTGTGTAAATGTTATACAGTGTAGGGGCCTTTATGCTACCCCAAGCGAGACCGTTCTTCATCTCTGCTATTCTTATCATTGAGTGATACAAAAAATATTCTATTGTGTAGGCATACGCAGACAATAAAAGTGAGTTTGTTATCTAAAGGGATATCATATAGTTTTTGGAGAAATATTCTGTAATTTAAGGTGTCGTAAGCGGTATTTAGATTGAAAAATACCCCCTTTGATACCCAATATTTTTCGTACCCGTCTTTGATATAGTATTTGTGATGTACGTGATCTTCCCTGTCTACAGCTACTTTTGTCTTTTAATTTAAGTTTTTCTTCTAATATCGGTGATATCATATTAACGATATTATGCAAAAGTATTTTGAATAGCTGACAAAATAAAGATATTAGCCGATAGTTTTTGTGGTCGTTGGAGTGTTTGCCAGGCTTAAGTAAGGTAACAACTTTGGCTTGTCTCTATTTTTTGGGTATCTCCTATTTTGAATACAGTTGTTCATCATCTGGATAAGTCATTGTAGTGTTTTTGGTCCAGATTGCGTAATAAGCTTTGTGCTCAGATCCTCAAGGTCGGTAGTTTTGTTATTTTTCATTAAATATGTAGATTGTGGATCCAAGCTCCACATCGTTAAAAGGTTCTCTCAGCTGACTGGTTTTGTCCTTTCTTACTTTCCGACAGAAATAGTATGTCTATATCTATAATGTGGTTTTCAGCGATCAGCTATATACCAAATACCCTAGGTTAGTCCCTATATGTGTTTCCTGTACTAGAAATTAGTCAGATTCGTGTTAACTCATATGTCTGATAAATTTAAGTAAAGTAAAGTTTCTTGATTTTTAGATATACCCTTAACAGTTATAGACATATGTTATTAGAATAGTTGGTCCTAAAAAGGACCAATTTGACAAAATCATATTAAAGGGGTGACTGAAGAATTAGCCGATTAATTAATTAATCATTACCCGGGGTATGACTGATTGCGGTGGTCTTATTAGGACTCCAATCTTCCTAAAGGCTCATTCTTTAAACCGCATAAGTAATGCGTAATCTTTTTATTAAAAATTTAAATTTTACATGCCGTGTATTACTTTTTGACGATATGTCGAATCAGATTTGTATAGTAATAATTTTAGGTTCTAAAGAGCCTCTTTGTGGAAAATAAATAAGTTTGTTGGTGCCACTGTTCAGATGATGGGTTTATCACAGATATCAAAGTTTACATTTTAATTCAATGTTCTACTTACGTATCTTCAATATTAAAAAGGTAGGAAAAGACATGTTTATGCTTTTATTTTTTTAAATCTATTCTGTTTTCTTTCTAGAGTTCCGTCTTTTTTGAACGACCTGTGTTCTTTTTCAATTGGGCACTTGTCCAAAGCTATGACAAATACTCTGTCCTCTGCTATTCTACATTAATATGACATTCATTATTTTCTCTAAACACTCTGTCCTCTGCTGTTCTACATTAATATGACTGATTTATTTTATCTTTCTTGCAGCTATTTTAATGTTTATCCTGTGTATATTCTTCTTCTTCATTTTCTTTTTATATAGACATAAACCTGTCTGTTTTTCATTGTGCTTCCAGTAAGTTGCCTTTCCATCGTTTTCGTGGTCTTCCTACTGATCGCCTTCCTATGGGTTAACCGTCTCTTGCCGTCTTTATTGTTTTATTTGTTGTCATTCGGCTTATATGATCGTACGGTTCTACTCTTCTATTTCTTAACCAGTTCTTGATGTTCTTCACCTTGCATCTACGTCGTATATCTGTACTTCTAGCTCTGTCCCATAGTGTCTTACCATCAATTTTTCTAACTGTTTTCATCTCTGCTGTTTCACATCATTTTTGTCCTCTCTGTATCAGGTCTTGTTTCTGCCGCGTATGTCATTATTGGTCTGATGACTGTTTTGTAAATTATGCCTTTCGTTTCTTTTCCGATATTTTTATTTCTTCATAATGTTTCATTTAGGCAGCCTGTGGCTCTGTTTGTTCTATTCACTGGATCTTTCACTTCAGTTTCGAGCTTTCCCTAGCTAGATAATGTGATGCCTAGATATTTAAGCTCCAACCCTTGTTCTATTATCTGACCTTTTAGCTCCAATTAACATCTTAGTAAATTTGCGGTAGTAACCATGCATTTTGTCTCTTTTGGGGAAATTAACATGTTAAATTTTCTGGCGGTTGTATGAAATTGGAGCAGCGTACGTTGTAAATCATCTTCACTTTGAAAGAGTAGTATTGCGTTGTCTGCACAGCAGTTTAATATTATATTATATATTATTTGTTTTTCTTCCATTTGGTATTCTTTTTTAGTTCTTACTTTTTTATTATTTCATCCATAATCAGGTTGAATAATAGGGGACTCAGGGAATATTCCTGTCTCAACCCATTGTCAGCTTCAATAGGGTCGGTTAGTTCTTCTTCTATTTTTACTTTGGTTGTGTTATTTTGGTATATATTCTCGATCGTTTTGATTTTTCCTAGAGGTATCTCTCTTGCGTACAATAAGTGGATAACGTTTTTTAATTTGTGTATCTTCTGAATATTAGTATTTCTTCTGCGTATTAAAAGTTAAATTTTGGTTATTATTTCTTAAGATTCTCTTAACGTGTTTATTAATTGTCTTGTTTCATGTGTATCAAGATATGTGTATCATGATAGATTGTAATGCATATTTCATTTAATGTAATTAAAGTGCTCTTTGCGTTCGCCAATTACTATCTCACTTCCTCAGTGATAGGTCTTTTTTTCCCCATCAATAACCTTATCCTAGCGCGATACAGCTATTTTAACCCTCTATAGCCCCGTGTGTACTCAAGGCAACAAAGGAGTTTTTGATGCAGAAAACTTTTTTAAAACAATTTCCGACTCTAAGATGCCCTCTGTTAATTACAGGCAACATTTGGTTATACATTTTAATACACTCTATGAACCTATGATGAAACCTATATGGAAATGTTTAACAGTATGTCAAATGGACATGGCTGCCTTATTAGTTTGTATTTTCGATAGTGATTTATTGTTATAAATTGTGTACAATTTATATAAAAATTGTTCTGAAGCTATTTTCTTGTGGCATTTTAAATTAATTTATATTTAAATGGGAATAAGCCACAATTAAAGGTTAAAATACGTTTATTGACGTTTCAATTTCCACTTCGGAAATCGTTCTCAAAATACAAACATTAGTAAATTTACTAATGTTTGTATTTTGAGAACGATTTCCGGAGTGGAAATTGAAACGTCAATAAACGTATTTCAACCTTTAATTGTGGCTTATTCCCATTTAAATATAAATTAATTTATATAAAAATATATACCGAGGCATTATATCAGCATTTATATATTGATTACCGTTGAAATTTGTTTATTTTATTGTGTTGTTTCAGTACTGTGATAAAAAACAGGTATGTTACTTTGAATCCACACTGGACCATATCATTTTAAATTATTTTTTTAGGATGGATACGAAAACGTTCTACGGGAAAAGCAGTAAATATCCGAGGAATCCAAAGACTCTAACTTTGACAGTGATAATAAGAGAGTGATAATGAATTTTCCATAGGTACTCAGATATCAATCGATCCAGGATCAAATAAAATGGAAAATGAAGATGATTTGTACGAAGCAAATTTAGACCAGCTCAAATAGTTGACACTATATCTAGGAATCGCTGGGAAGAAATAGAAACTAAAATTCATTTCAATAATAACGAAAATATGCTCAACAATAATGATAAGTTATACAAAATTAGACCATTTTCAGAGTATTCCAATGAGTGAAAAATTGTGTATTGATGAACAAATGATACCATTCAAAGGGGCACATTCTTTAAAACAATATATGAAGAATAAACCCGTAAAATGGGGATACAAGGCATTTGTTTTGCGTGATAGCAATGGTATTGTTTATAACTGGGAATTATATACAGGAAATGTTGAACATTCTCTTCATTTACCTAATGTAGACACCAGCGGTAATGTAGTAATAAGATTGTGTGAGATAGTCGAACCAAGCAAATACTATAAAGTATATTTTGACAACTGGTTTAATAGCATTCAGTTGCAGAATGAAATGGAAAAACGTGGACTGCAATGTTTGGGAACTGTTCGACCAAACAGACTGCCTAATTGCCATTTTTCTGATGACAAAAATATGAAGAAACAGGGTAGAGGTACTGTAGAAGAAAAGCACGCTACAGCAGATGGCATAAGACTAACAGCATTAAAGTGGTACGATAATAAACCGGTTCATTTGCTTAGTACATTTGTTGGTTCTGAGCCTACTTCGTTAGTCAAGAGGTGGGATAAGAAACAAAAATCAAGAATTATTGTATGCTGTCCAAATTCAGTGCAATTTTATAATAAATTTATGAGAGGTGTCGATCTTATGGATTCACTAGTTGCTCTTTACCGAACAGACATAAAATCTAAAAAGTGGTATCTAAAAATATTTTTTCACCTTCTGGATTTAGCTGTTGTTAACAGCTGGTTGTTGTATCGTCGCGATTGCGATTACTTTGAAAGAAAAATCAGTTGCCTTTGTTACAGTTTAAGTTCCACTTATGTAGCGTACTGTTAGCAAACACTGACCAGATCAAAAACAAAGGACGTCCCAGGCTCAGTGAAATTGAGAACGAAATTGTAAAAAAACGGAAGAGAGGACCTACTGCTATTGTACCACCGAAGGAAGTTAGGCTTGACCAAACCTTCGACTGGCCCGTATTTTCAAAAAAAGGGAAGATGCAAAAAACCAGGATGCTGTAATACTTCTAAAGTAATGTGCGATAAATGTAAAGTTGCTTTATCTTTTACAAGTACAAATATTTGTCTTTTTGATTGGCATAATAAATAAGTATATAACTTAATTCGTTAGTTTGTGTGCTGCCCACAGTTACCTGAGGGCAATACTCCCAAAACTCTCCCCAAACAAAATTTAAAAAATCTAAAAAAAATACTAGTTGTAAATGGATGGATATTTGAGCACATATACAAATTTAAACATTTTCCCTTAAGTTTACAAAAAAAGTCGGGCAATAGAGGGCTGAGATATTTATATTTCACTATATGCTCTATCATTTGGTTTTCATTTTAAATTAGCACCTATGACGAAATTTATAATATCTAAGATCTAGTGCTTTCATATGAAACTGGAATAAAACACTTGGTAGATAATATTTATTCGTTTTGAGTACACTTTTTTTAGAACCTAGTATATAAAAGAATAAATGAGCCGTTGAAAACCAGAGTGGTCTAAGTCAGAAATGTTGAAATTCGAGAAACAACGACTTAAAGTTAACATGTTGGCGTTAAATGGGAACATAAAAACTGACTTTGATCAGAATGATTTTCAATAAAAAAAGCTTAAACTTAAGTAATTCCAGCGGAACAATCAGCCAGCAGTCGAAATTTTAAATTTTTTGTTAATATTTTGACTTAGACAACTCTGGCTTTCAATAGGTTCATTATTTTGGGGTAAAGCAAAAAAGTTAGACTTACAAACGATCGTGTATTTTTGTGTATTATATTATTACAAATTAAATTTTTATTCATAAAAAACATCGTCGTCTCCATTCGCCACCAAAATATCTTCCAGTGGACCTACTTCTGCAGTATTGTTTCCATTTACGGATAAATTTTTGAAAAAGTCGTGATGAATGGGCGGTATAAACGCCAAAAAAACTTCCATATCCTTTTTTTTCTTAATCGTAACTGGTATTGGAGCTTCATACAGTTTTGAAAATTCAATATTTTGAAAATTGGCGATACGTCCTTTTCGTACAGGTTGCAAGTTTATGACATCAAAAGGAAACTCCTCATCTAATGTTTCTTTATAAAATATTTTATAGGGATCACTCTTTCTAAATTGTAGCCATTGAATTTTAAGCCACGATACTGGCGCGTTATCTTCATTTTTCTTTCTTCTGGTAACAGCTGCTTCCAGGTTTTGTGACGATACAAAATTATTTCCGTTCATCTTGCAAACACGATACGGTTTCTTTGTGCGGCACTTCTCAAACACACTGTACCAGTCGGCCGGCACATACTTCACTCTATTTTTTGCGTATTGTTCGATTACACCAAAATCACGATCATTCGGGAGAAAGGAATGTCCGGATACCATAAACTTATGGTCTACCATTTCCAAATTATCGGAATCTGCAATGAGTTTCAACCAAAACAAACACTGTTTAAAGTTCCTATTCTGCCCCCACAGGCATCACTAAATGCAATGATGTGTCTTGCGTCCTTTGCATTTTCTAGAACATGCTTTCGAATACAAGATCCTATTTCTTGTACTCCTCGAGAGGCTATAGTTTCATCCCAGGCATACAGGAACACCTTGTCTTCGTCGCTAAACTCGTGAATACCCAAATTGTACACATACATGTTTCTTTTATGGTAGGCTACAGAGCAAGTCAAAGTTGGAAACGGTAAGGCCTTTTCTAAATCAAACGTGAATGCACACACTCTCCCTTTTTCACGTATGCTTGTAATTTTAGCGTCTTTCAAAGCAGCTCTGGCCTTTTCACTGCGCCGTAAATGCAGCTCGTGTTGTGATTGAAGCACTTTCTTCGTATTCTCGTCCTTTTCCTGGGTCACCTGATTTTTGTATTTGTTACACTTAACACATGTATCTTTTAATGGTACGTGAAAGTGAAGATTGAAATCGCGATGGAAAATTTGTCTGTATAAACTTTCTGACACAGGATCTTCTACACATTTCTCTTTGTACAGGGTATACATTGTACGTACATTGAGCTCTGGATCTAAAAACTTTCTATTAGGATTATGAGCTCGTGTATAATGAGATTCATAAGAAGGAAAGCTGTTTATGTGATCGCGTACTAACTGTATATTTCCTTCAGGAGTTTTATTGCTAGGTGCGTGTTTGCCCCGTAAATCTTCACCAGGAAATGATATCTCCCCCTTTTTTAATGCACGCATTAACCTACCATTACTTATTGCAAAGGTTTCCAAAAAGTACATTTTGCACACTTTATGAGACTCTTTCGGGGTATTTAGGACATAAGTGTAGGATACTGCTTTTTTCTGCCTTGTACAATTTCTTGGACGGTGAGTGGCTGGTTTAGACAATTTTACAATACCAACTAGAAAAGCATTTTGTGCTGAAAAATTAGCTATGTTCCAGAAATTTGTAAAGATAGCTTTCCTTTCTTCCTGAGAAATTTTTTGAATGCATTTGCCCTTGCACGTACACTCCCTGTTATGAAACTCTTTCGCTTTTACCACCTTATTAGATGTAGACACATATTGTTCCCCACAGTTTCTTTTTTCTTTTCGAACATTCTTGATGTGTTTACTTGGCTCTCTATTTCGTTTTCTGCCGACGTGCTTGGTAGTTGATCCCAATTTTAACTTCGAACTTTCGTCAACTGAAACAAACGTGCAAATAAAATACTGCTATTCACACATTTGAGGTTATGAAAGGAAATAACAAAATAAACTTACCTCTATCAGAATCAGATTCTGTTGAATCGTCATTGTTTTCTGGCTTGTACTCGCCCAATTTTAACTTCGAACGTTTGTCAGCTGAAACAAACGTGCAAATAAAATACTGCTATTCACACATTTGAGGTTATAAAAGGAAATAAAAAAATAAACTTACCGCTATCAGAATCAGATTCTGTTGAATCGTCATTGTTTTCTGGCTCGTACTCGCTATCACTAGCACTAAACGGTTCATTTACAGATTCACTAGAATTCATTTTACTACAAGCAAACGTGACACTTATAAAAAATTCGTGACAGAATTTCTGGCAGAATGGTCCAAGTCAGACTTAGACCATTTTGCCTTAAAACGGCAACCTTCATAGCATTTGACATATATTACAGTAGTGTCATCTGTGAGTGAACGGATGCACTAATATTTTTCAAATTTTGTAGCAAAATAGAACACTGTTAAACAGAATTATATACCGAGAAAACGCGAAACATGAAATTCTTGACTTAGACCACTCTGGTTTTCAACGGCTCAAATATTTGTCTGTTCAGTGTTTTCCAAGTCTGTAAAACATAAACAGGCTTAAATATTAGATTATACATTTATTAAGAATGTTCAATTTCTAAATTGAAGATTTTATATTTAAAAATATGAATAGGTTTTTACATTTTATTTGACGTTTTAATCTTTTAATCGGATTTCATTTTTCGAAAAACTATAAAATTGTGAGAACAAATTGCTATGTAAAAGTACAAGGCACTATTCTCATGCTGTGAGCTTTGCTGCTCTGTTACTTTTATAACGCTTAAACTATTTTTAATTTTTTGTCAATGTTTTTGAGGCGGGTTTCCTTAAATGACCATTTTTAAGGTTAGTACGTTTGATTAAATGAAATTGACATTAATTTGATAGTTTCCATTTTATTAGTACTGATGGTATATGACTAGCATCTGTTGGTTCTATATATCAATTTGAACGTGGAAGTAAGAGCACTCTCTTGTTAGTAATTTCAGTGTAAATTGTGACGAAACCAGAAATAACCCATAATATTCTCCCCGTGTGATCTTAGAATTTCCGTTGATTGAATAGTATAGGGTATCCAATATTTTAATCAACGGTATGTCAGAGTTTTATTAATTTTTATATATATTTGCAAAATAAGGAAGAAAGTTCAGTACAGGCAGTTAAACAGCTGATCTGTCAATTTAGAAGTAAGAACAAGCACCAACTTGCTGAAAAGCATACCATACACAAAAGGGGTAATAAAATGTACTGCACAAACTATAGCGATATAAGCTATATATCTATTAATTATTAGGATATACAGTATTTTTTCTGATACACCTGGAACGATTGAGTGAATAGGTGAACTATCAAATAGGAGACTATTAGTGTGGAATTAGAAAAACTAATAAATCGTTGATCAATTATTCACTATTAGGCAGTTAATGAGAAATGTTGGGAATACAAAAAAAAACATTAAACTAGTAATTTATAGATTTTAAACAAGCACTGATATAACCATAAGAATAAAAATATGAAATACCATGGCAGAACTAGGCTTACCTAATAAACTGATTAATTTAACAAGGAGTAATATACAAGTAAAGACTTCAAGGAAAACTGTCGACTTATTTTCAAATGTACTGCAAAGTTATTTAAAAAATGTGACCGAATTAGCGTAACACCTGTTTTGAAAACTAAATATTATGAGACGAATTGGGGATATTACACAAACTAAGCCGCTTGCCTACAAAAAATATCATGAAAATACGATACGGTGAGACAGACTAATGACTTTACAGCTAATTGCCACATAAGTATCAATGTAACTATAGCTCACAAAATGGGTTCAATTACATTGCAATTTTTAAATTTTTCGTGATAAAATGAAGTGATTGATTGTTGTTTTGAAAAGGTAAGTTGTTTTTTATTTTTGTATTCCTATCATCTGATATTGTAATATCAACATTTTTCATAATATATTCTAAAATAACGAAATTACTAATAACGAACAAAAGTTTTATTAATTTCTTGTTAATATAATTATGTAGAAATTTAGATTTTTATCTTGTTCTTACTATAGTGCTAAAGCACAAATGTAGTCCTAGTCTACCGTATTTTTTTCATAGTGGTCATAGTTTTTAATTGTAATATAGCTTATGTGTTTATAATAACTAGCGCATAGAAAATAATAAAATTTTGTACCCTGTGCTTTATGTTTATTATCATTTTTTGTATTGGAACATCTAGAAGTATAGCAATACATTTTAATTGTTGAACAAAAGAGAAAATAAAAACACTTTTTGTGGTGTGCCATTTAACCATACATAAAATCGTACACAAATAGTCAAATGGTAGTAAAAGTCGATATAGGCCGCCAGACGGCAGAGGCATCGCCGCGCTCGATGTCTATACTATGAAATGTTTTTCATACAGTTTTCGGATCAGATTTTTCAAAACATCAAATTACATCTTCTTTTTGCCTTTCTTTATTTAGGCTAACCGCTACTGTTTTTTTCTTCAGCGTTTCTTCTTAATCTACATTAATGTTATATTACAATTCTTTCTGGAACGAGCTATAATTTTTCTCAAATAACCATTTTGTGTGGTTTAGTCGCCTTAAGGTTTAGCATGCTTTGTCAGATGTTCTTTAAAGTCCCTTTTAATATTAATATCGTTTGAGAAATTTTTCCCAGATACTTATATTTCGTTTTGATTTTCAATCTTCTTTTAATGTTAGTTTAAATGGTCTAGTAGTGTGTTTGTACAGTTCAGTTATAAGCAAAATTAGGTGTTGTTGTACACCTAATTCTTTTAGTATCAGTCATAAGTGTATCCATTTGACTCTGTGGAACGCTTTACGATAGTCTATAAAACAAATCCATAGTGGGATATTGAATTCCCTAGACTTTATACTTTTCTTGGACTTTTATTATAATAGTTTTAAAATTAAATGTTTAGTGAAAATCTCTACGCGACTATAATGCATTAAATATTTTAATTAAAAATCGACATATCTATTGAAATTAGACAGTAAAAAAGTATGTTATTAAAGATTGATTTATAAATTATTGTAGTTTAAATTCAATTACGCTATGAAACAAATATTGCATGTCATAAACTGCAGTAATCCAAAAATTATAAAGATCTCCCTGTTGTTTGAGTTTTCTTTAATTAGTAGGGTAACAAACATTACAATCCTACCGAAGGGGCCTCTAATTTCATAAACTGTTACACGATTACTCTATCCGATCTACGTACATTTATGAACTAAATGTTTTAGTGACAATGCCTTTTAATAAAAAATACTAATTAACAAAAATGGAAACTTAACTTTTCCAAGTTTATAATAGACACTTTCTTATGTTTAAAAATATATAAAATAAGTAATATAAATTACCGCCTTGTTTATTAAAACTAAAAAGTAAAATAAAGTTATGTGTCGGTTAACAATTTATATTTAACTGCATTAGCGAAATAATCCTGAAATTCCTTCATGACTAAATTGATGGATATTTAAATAAATTTCAAGTGTTAAAATGTACCTGCTGTAAAATTTGAAAATCTACTACTAATACAATTATTGGCAACATCTCAGGAGTTTAGAAATGTACGCAACATGGTAAATACGGATCCCAAAAATGGTTTATCCTATTGTGGAGTCCACTTAATGCTACATGTTGGTCGGAGTCTATATAAAGCGCTACTTAGATAATAATATACACGGTGTATATTCTACTGGAGTTAGTATAATACCGTTTTAGAACAGAGCTTACATTAACCGCTAGATGTATATATATATATATATATATATATATATATATATATATATATATATATATATATATATATATATATATATATTATTGTGATATTTAAAGTCTTGGTGCGCCAAGCAATAATTAGCTAATTAATTTTTTTGATTAATTAAAATTATTTACATGATATGATTATGACTCTATCACAATTTTTAATTCTTTTATCTCAGGGTTAAATTCGTGCTTCAATATCTATGCTATTACATGTGAAAGGTAAGGTCCAGAGAATACCGGAATAATAAAAAACACATATGATCTCACTATATATTGAAATAAAAATAATGAAATAATTCACACTCAAAAGTTTTCAATAAACAAATCTCATATAAGGATTCTCAAAATTTTGTTCTCCGTACGTGAACAATCAAAATTAATGGTACAAACAATATTCATTGAAAACTCATAATCCCAAACTATTCTAACTCTCCTAATCAAAATATTTATATCCTTTCTAAATTACGTGTAAAAATTGTGTTATCAATAAAAGAAAAAAACTGCAGAAAACAAAAAAATCTCTCTCTGATGATGAGTGGTCCAAATCCTTGTTCCTTGTAGACTGTATTATCTCCTCTCAACCGCTCCCTATGTAATCAGCAATCTTACAACAGATTGTTGCAAGTATATCGTCCTTAATGATCTCCTTCAAAAGCAACAATCATTCAAATTATGATAGCCTTTCTCCTCTCGATAAACTGAATCTCTCGTTGGCCCGAGTGAAAAATTGACTCTTGGAATATCTTCTCTTTACGATAAACTGAATCTCTCGTTGGCCTGAACAGTGACTCTTGGAATATAAGTAGGAAAATATGACTTACAATATTTTGCTGCTTCAGCTTCTGTCAGATACACTAACTCCACAAAAACTCACTAACATTCAACACTACTGCTTGCTACATCTCGGGAACAGCCAGAGAACAATCACTGTTCGTCTTACAGACTTGGAAACCAACTGATTATCTTTTCTCTCTCCTCAATCTCGCTAAACTTTTTCCTACATACCTATCCCACCTTTTTCAATCTCCGCCAATCAAAACTCGTCACAATTCCCCCATTTTTTCATTTCGATAACAAACAAATTTTTACCTATAATTATAAAATTTCCTAAAACTTATTTACAAATAATATTTTCTATAATTCTTAAAACTAACAAAAACCTCTTTCTAAAATCTCTTCTATTTGTCTCTAATCACTGCATTAATGTGGTTCAATTGTCTTTGGATTTCACTTAAAATTATGCGGGTCACTCAAGTATAACAAAGAAATAATTTATGCAAAGCTTACATTTTGTTTAGTACAGGTAATCCAAGAATTTAATAACTTTCCTTCTTCGAAATGTTTGTTGGATATTATCCTACTTATCTGAATTATTTTAATGTTTTTGAACTTTGAAATATTTTTAAACAAACCAATATTTTTCTCGATTTTACATATTATAACAATATATATATATATATATATATATATATATATATATATATATATATATATATATATATATATATATATATATATATATATAATACCGTTAGTTAGTATAATACCGTTTTAGAACGGAGCTTACATTAACCGCTAGGTGTTTATATATATATATATATATATATATATATATATATATATATATATATATATATATATATATATATATAAAATTATATTATATACATATATATATATATATATATATATATATATATATATATATATATATATATATATATATATATATATATATATACATCTAGCGGTTAATGTAAGCTCCGTTCTAAAACGGTATTATACTAACTCCAGTAGAATATACATCGTGTATATTTTTATCTGCGTAGCGCTTTATGTAGACTCCGAGCAACACGTAGGATTAAGTGAACTCTGTAATAGGTTAAAACACTTTTGGGATCCGACACTTTTTCTTCTAACTGTATTGACCTTGGTTCCACAAAGTGTCTTTTGTTTATTAGGTTTGAGCTATCATTAATATAATGATGTGTAACTCCTGAATCAGCGTACCATTCTATTTTACTAGGTGTTGACAAATACTCACTCGAAGCCCAGAATGCAACAGATTGCGATGATGTCTGAATATCACTGCTTTGATTATTACATAACTCTTCAGCTAAATTTGCCCTATTGTTAACTTGATTTTGTCTGCTTTTATTCAGATAGCAGTTTTTTGATTTGTGTCCCATTTTGTTACATGTATGACATTTTATACCACAAACATTATTTAAATGGCCCATCTTACCGCATTTAAAGCATTTAACACCTTTTTGAGTCACACTAAATGATGATGGCATAACTTTAGTTACATTTTTATTTTTATTTGAGCCTAATTCTAATAGCCTACTCTTTACAAATTCAACCTTCAGGTCTGCTTCGGATAGAGTTTGTATAGCTGTGATTATCCCGTTCAAAATCATGTGGCATGGATAGCAACAAAAAACATGCAATATCTGACTCTTCAAAATAGCTGCTCACACTTTTAAGCTCTCGAAAAATACGATCACACTTTGTAAAATGTTCTTGCAAATCAGTACCATATATATATTTTAGATTTATTAATTCCTTCAGTAAATAAAATTTAGAGCACATACTTTTCTTGCTAAAAATGGCTTCTAATTTGGTTATCATTTCAAGGGCAACTTCTGTTTCTTTTACATACTCTAAGTGGGAGTCTGCCACACTGAATTATCACCATACAGGCTTTATGATTTTTCTTATTCCAATCACCATCTCGGGAACTAGCCGGTACCTCATGTAAGACAGCATTTAACTCCATTTCTTTCAACACAGAATACAGACGAAATTTCCAATTATCAAATCCACTTCCATTGAAAGGAATAATTCCGTGTCGATTTTCCATACTTATTGACTTTATTTTATTTTTTTATTATTTTCACACACCACGCCAACGCCTACCGGCAGAACTGATTTTTCAGAAACTTAACCTCACAAGCTTCACACTGAAAATAAACTTTTTAACACATTACTCTTTCTGGGCCCATAACCAATGTTAGGTTCTTTAAATAATGTTTCTAAATGTGTTAAGAAATAATTTTATTTTATATTAGGCGTAATGTTACAGACATAACAAAAGGCGCCATACCTTTCTATTACACTTGACTTATTATTATTATCCTATGACACACGACAGTTGTTACTGAAGAGAGGAACTTGCTGTCATTATTGCCAACACAATATTTTAAAGGTTTGCTCCCAAAATTGAGTGTACTCTAACATTAGCATAACTTAATTGGCCTATATAACTTTAAAACTGACTTAATAATTAATATTTAAAACTGAAGTGATTTTCACTTCCTGCCACTGAAAATGCTGTTGTGATAATGACAAGTTTATCACATAGCTAATTTTGTTTTTAAAACGGACAACATTGAAATGTGGTAACAAAATAACAAAATTAATTCCATTATAAATCAAATATACGAAAATTTCAGAAATCCAAAGTTACATTGGCACACATAGACGTCAAAAAATCACACAACGGCATTTTCAAAATATATAATCTGTGCGTTACTATCTATAATACGATGGTTTTATATAATTAATATTATTGTAGGGAGTGGAGAATAAGCCATGCTTTGAGTCACCATTTGTATACAAACACTATAACAGATCTGGAAATTTCTATGTTCGAGCCTCTTCTTCAGTATTTGCCAGTGGATAAGAAACCACTACAAAAGGTTTTGTCATTAATATTAGCACCAATAATGTGGATAACATTTTTCCATAAACCAGCTATTGAAAGGTAAAATAGGTTTTAAAATTTTCTTATCAAATCATATGTAAAAGTACAAATCATAAATATATTCTTAAAATAAAAAATTACTATATTTACGCTACTCATTAGGATCAAATAAATAACTGCTTGGCTGACATGTATAATATCACTATATAATTAATTTAATGTTAATATAAATTTTGATGCGATAAAAAAATGTTTAACCATTATCAACACATAGGAAGTGCGTTCAATGTTTAATATTCTTATCAAATCATATGTAAAAGTACAAATCATAAATATATTCTTAAAACAAAAAAATACTAGATTTACGCTACTCATTAGGATCAAATAAATAACTGCTTGGCTGACATGTATAATATCACTATATAATTAATTTAATTTTAATATAAATTTTGATGCGATAAAAAATGTTTAACCGTTATCAACACATAGGAAGTGCGTTCAATGTTTAATAGGCTCTATAGATTAATATTTATTTACAAAAATAGTTCCTTTGAAACAGATATCGACTTGTTCTGGCATTTTTCAAAATCCAATGAATATTGCTACATAATATGTACATAATATATAATGTTTTGTACAAAGTTTTTTGATACAGGACCTAGTTTCCCCGTTCAGTTTATCTAAATTTAGAATTTTGATTGGTTTTTTATTTTTAAATTTGGCACTGCTCATTTCATTTGTACAAAGTTGTACAAATACAATCAGGAAAATCATTGTCATGGCGCAAAATTGATACTCAGAATTCATGTTAACAAGGAGCTGAGACAAGGATATTATCTGTCTCTCACCCTCTTCAAAATTTATATAAACTCGTTTCTGAAGTATGGTTAAAAAATGTAATAAAATGGCAGTAGAAATTGGAGAAGGTAATGCTAGCAGAAGATGTTGAAGACGCTACGTATATGGTTCGTAAATTTGTAAAAGAAAGTTAAGAAACCAGAAGTGCTAATTCAACTATAATAAAAGGACAGCGTCAGCATGCCACACCTCGGCGTCACCGAGCTTATAAAATTACTTTTGCATTGTATAGCGTCACTCTTATTTTGCATTTTACTGTAGTAAGTAGTCCCTTGTAAATAAAGTTCGTTTTAAAAATATCGTTCTTGGACTTAGAAACATCATTGGCGCAGTCAGTACAGATTTTCGGGAATTACGTCGCTAAACGTTACAAAAATCGAACAGTTTCGCGTAGTTTTTCGTTTTAACGATTTACCGGAAAACCGAACCTTTTGTGAAAGTGTCCAAGATCAGCTTTAGACAAGGTATCACCAAGACCTGGGGAAAGAACAAAATCGTCGAACCCTAGAGGCAGCAGATTTAAGCAGTAGTTTCAACAAGACCTGGGAGAAGAACAAAATCGTCGAATCCTATAGGCAGAAATGCTGAAAATCTACATTTTAATGTAAGTGTTTCCTATTTTTTCCATTTTATTTTTCATTTTATTATTTCCATATTTGAAAATACTTATAGTCAGAGAGCTAACGAGAGTAAACAATTTTTAAAGGTTTTATGATGTTATGAGATATTCTTAATAAGAGAAAGATTGTTATTACTATATTATATTATCATATTTTTGAAAATATTTTATTATATTTAAGTTGAAAGTTTTATATTGAAACATATTTTATATTTTATTACAATTTGATATATTATCTGAATAAAAAGAATAAATATTTAATGAGTGAAACCGATAGTAAATTAGATTTAAGTAGCCTTGTAGCAGAATTCAATTCAATTTTAGAACCAAATAGCGATAAAAATAACGAAATGGCTCAAACAAACTACCAGTTGTTAAAACTTTACTTAGATTCTATACCAGCATATGATGGTAATCCACATACCTTAACCATATTTATAGAAAATTGTGAAAATTTAATAACTAATTTTGCTAGCCAAACAGACGGCACCTTAAATACATTTTTACTTCGAGCTATATTAGGTAAATTAAATGGAAGAGCTCAAATGTTAATAGGTTCTAGGACAGAATTAAATACATGGCAACTCGTAAAAGATGCCCTTAATCTTAGTTTTGGAGACCAGAGAGATCTCGATTGCCTTATCCAAGACCTGATAACGTTGAGGCCTTTCAAGAATGAAACCCCTTATAATTTTGGCATGCGATGCCAAGAAACACGTAGTTTAGTAACACAAAAATTAAATACGCTTAATATTAATGCACAAGAGAAATTAATTAGAATAAATAGTTACGATGACTTATGTTTAAAAACTTACATTAGAGGCTTACCCTTATCGTTACAAACAAATATACGATTGAGAAACCCAGACAGTTTAGAGAAAGCTATGAGCTTCGTTATCGAAGAAGAGAATTTTCTATATTCATTATAACGTGGAAATAATTTAAACTCACAAAATTCTTTTAGACCATCATCGAGACATAATCCTACGAGAAACAGTAATCTTAATCGAACTTTTATTCCTAGAAATAATTTTCAACAAAATCGCACTAATATGAGATTTCCACCTTACCAATATCAAACCATCAGACCGCAATACCAAAATAATAATTTTTATCCCAACAATACTTTTCAACCACACCAAAATCACTTCCGAAATTTCAATAATTATAATTCTAATTTCAACCCAAGAAATTTCGACAATAATAATTCTAATTTCCGACCATGGAACTTCCATACTAACTAACTACTTCCATACTTCCATAATAACCCTAATTTTCAACAAAGAAATGTTAATAATAAACCCCAAAATCAAAATCAATACCAGCCAGAACCGATGGATACAAATTCACGAAATACTTCTTTAAGATCTAGACCACATTTTACCTCCACCCAATTATTTAATCAACAAATTAATAACGATCAAATACAATTCAAAAACCCCTTTGAAAATAATATTCCCACTGATTACGTACACCCAACTCAAAGTTCATTACTGCCTTACGATAACAATTATGAAACTCAATCCAGTCCTTATCGCAATCCAAATGAGACAAACGAAAGATCATATCACAATCCCACTCAAACTGTTGAAAACACAAATTTTTGCATGAGCCAAGAAAATTACAATCCGACATAATATATTTAAATACAACGATAGCAGATTTACCACATATTATTATTCCTGAACTCAATGCCAGATTTTTATTAGATACAGGGTCTTCCAAAAGTTTGATATCTCCACAGTTAGCGCATAAATTTTATAAAAATTTTATTTCTTATGAAAATTTTAATATACAGACGGCTCACGGAATTTCTATGCACAATGAAATAATTAATATTCCAGCTTTTAACATTTTTAAAGTAAATCAATATAATAAGTTTTATGTTTTTAAATTTAGCGAAAATTTCGATGGATTAATTGGTATAGATTTATTACAAAAATTAAAAGCTTTAATTAATGTCAACATGCGACAAATGAAAACGCCTTATGTAACGATACCCATAATTTTTGAACCCAGTAAAAAGAATATATTATATCCCAAATCAACTTTTAATCATACCATAATTATTCCCCGTAGAACTAAGCAAATAGTCAAAATACCGGTAAAATTAAATGTAGGATTAGGTATATTAGAATATAAGAATTTCGGTAAAGGAATCGAAATGCCTAAAGCAGTAGTTAACGTAAAAAATAATTTTGCTATAACCACTATTACGAATATAAGCGAATATAAGACAACGTTAAGTATTACTGAACCCTTTGATATAGAACCATTAGATATAGTAAATATTAATTTTATAAGAAAGATGGAAACTGATGAAGAAACGTCTATTAATGATGATAACATGTTAAAGAGGAATTTAAAAAATATAAGGATAAATCATTGTAACAAAGAAGAAAGAGAATTACTAAAAAAGCTTTGTTTCCAATATAGAGACATATTTTATTGCGAAGGAATACCCTTAAGTTTTACTAATAGTATTAAACATAAAATTAAACTCACTGATAATTCTGCAATATATACAAAATCATATCGTTTCCCGGAAGTTCACCGAGAAGAAGTTAAATACCAAATAAATAAGATGTTAGCAGAAGGTATAATAGAAGACAGCAATTCCCCATTTTCGAGTCCCATTTGGGTGTTCCCGAAAAAACAAGATGCTACAGGAAAAGAAAATGGCGTCTAGTAATAGATTATAGAAAGTTAAACGAGAGAACCGTAGATGATAAATACCCGTTACCAAACATAACAGAAATTTTAGATAAATTAGGGAAAGCAAATTACTTTTCGACACTAGATCTTGCAAGTGGCTTCCACCAAATAGAAGTAGACCCACAAGATGTTGAAAAAACAGCCTTTAGTACACCACAAGGTCAATTTCAATTTAAAAGAATGCCTTTTGGTTTGAAAAATGCACCCTCGACTTTTCAGAGAGTCATTGATAATGTTTTAAGAGGATTAACAGACGAAACATGTATAGTATATTTAGATGATATTTTAATTTATAGTACATCTTTACAAGAGCACCTTGAAAAGTTAAAAATAGTTTTCGAAGACTCAGAAAGAGTAACTTAAAGGTACAATTAGACAAGTCAGAATTTTTACAAAAAACCGTTATGTATTTAGGACATGTAATTACCCCTCAAGGCGTTAAACCAAACCCTGATAAAATCTCCGCCATAAAAAGATTTCCCATTCCAAAAACACAAACTGAAATAAAAAGCTTTTTAGGATTACTAGGTTACTATAGACGATTTATAAAAGATTTTGCAAAAATTACTAAACCGATGACCAAATGTTTGAAAAAAGGTTCTAAAGTAAACCACGATAAAGATTTTATTGATTGTTTTGAAACTTGTAAACAAATCTTAACAAACGACCCCATTCTACAATATTCGAATTTTTCCCAACCATTTATTTTAACGACAGATGCTAGCAATTATGCAATTGGAGCTGTATTATCACAAGGAAATGTTCCAAATGATCGACCCATTGCATACGCCTCAAGAACTCTAAATAAATCAGAGACAAATTATTCAACTATAGAAAAGGAGCTATTAGCAATTGTATGGGCCTGTAAACATTTTAGACCATACCTTTACGGAAGAAAATTTTATATTTACACGGATCACAAACCATTATCTTGGCTTTTCAGTCTAAAGGAGCCAAATTCAAAATTAATACGATGGCGTCTAAAACTAGAAGAATACGATTACAAAATTATTTATAAAAAAGAAAAACACAATACAAACGCAGACTATTTATCTCGCATTACAATTAACGCATTAGAAGATGAATCAATAGTAAATAATCCTGGAGACGTAGACGAAGATATTTTAAAATACCTCCAAAATTTTGCGAGACTTTTTTTGAGACTTAAGACAAATTAACATTATTTCTGATATAAGAATACCTCCAGACAAAATAGATACACCAGACGAAACCTCAGATGAATCTACACAACATTCAACCGCAAATGAAACAACGAATCAAGGAATACCCATTTTAGACGAAATAATAAATAACAAAGTTCACCAAATTTTAGTGTACCCAAACGTTTACCCAAAAACCGATATAACTCATGAAACTTGTCAAAACCATAAAATAATTAAAGTCAAAATTCCTGAAACTGATAATGAAAAATATATTTTTGAATTTCTTATGGCATACACAGATCTTAACAATACTGTTGTGAATTTATTAATTGTTAAGTCTTTAATTTATAATGTCTTGTTCTTATCTTAATTTATTAAAAAGCACAATAACTGATATTTATTTATTTATCACTACATATACAATAATTTATTAGTAGGCGAGCGTAACAACAATATCGCGAGCGCGAATCTTCTTTATTAACTGTCCCTCCATAACCAAAATTCCTCTATAAATATAAAGTCCTGTTATTCGAGAATGAAAACAGTTGTTTCTCGAAACACATCGAACATAGACCGCTGTTTTGCTGAAAGGCCTTCTAGACAGAGCGGCGAATTGTTCTCAGAACCGGTATGGTTAAATCGGCTTGTCTCCAGAAGGTTCGAATTGTTGTTTTTATTACAAAGGGGGACCCATCGTGTGTCAGGTAGGCATTACCTAAAAAATACGTGAATGAATGAAAATATTAGTAATAAATATATTTACGGTTTTGGGTCAGAATTTATCGTAACATTGCCCCCCTCTTAAAAGATTGTTCCTCCTGGAACCTTGTCAGGACTGGAACCGGAACGGTATGCTGGTATCGGCAACTGGACCCTCTTTTACAACTTCCAGTTGTATAAAAATGACAAGGGACGGTTTTCTCTCCGCACCAGTAACTATGCGGATTGCAACAGACTAACACCTGGACTTCGGTGTCTTTAAAGATCTCTTCCACCATATTTCGGATAACCCTCCAATCTGATTGGCGGCACTCCAACTTTGGCATGGCTAACTTTTGCACGTCGGACTCTAGTACGTGCTCTCTCAATTGAAGTGAGGCTTCCCATACATCTCGGTAGGTAGGTTGGTCACGGGCAGTGTCTTTTGTTACCAGGTAGAAAAGGTAACGTGATGCATCTTGGAGTTTCAAGGTTTTACCGGGAGCTGGCACCTGGCATTGCAGTTCTGCAACTCGACCAAACTTCCTTCGAAAGACGGATGCCAACCCTGGTGCGTCTTTGATACTGGCCGGGATGGTAAGGGCCAGCGAGTAGTCATCGGGGAGCGCGAGTATATCTTGCTTTTCTTCAGTGGTAACACCATGTCTTGCTTTACCGGTACCTCCATAGGCACCCATGAATTCCTCAAACGTGAGGTCAGACACGTCTTGGACTTGGTTTACTTCCACTTCTTCATCTACTTCGTGGTCACCTTCGAAAGACGCCAGCCGGTTATGGTGTACTATCATCGGCTTTCCCCTCGGAATCTTGTTTATTCGGTAGATGACATCGTTGATCTTCTCCATAATGAGGTATGGACCTTCCCAAAACTGCTGCAATTTGGGAGAACAACCTTTCCGCTTCTTGGGATTATACAGCCAGACTTTGTCGTTCTTCTTAAAGCAACCCTTTTCGGCTTGTGTATCGTACCGTTTCTTCATTCGGTCGCTAGCGATCTGAAGGTGGGAACGGACCAACTCATGTACATCGTCCATTCTTCTTCGTAATTCGATCACATAATCTTCACCTGCTACATCTTCTCCAGGTCGACACCCAAACTCTAGATCACAAGGTAGTCGCATTTCGCGTCCGAATAGGACTTTGGCTGGTGTCTGGCCTGTTGATTCGTTAACAGCAGATCTGTAGGCCATTGTGAAGAACGGAAGGTATTGGTCCCAGTCTCGCTGATGATCGGACACCATCTTTGTCAAATACTTGCCAACTGTCCTATTCATTCGTTCTACCATACCATCCGATTGCGGATGATACGCGGTAGTTCTTGTTTTCTTCATGCCTAGTCTATCACATATTCCTTGGAATAGATCGCTTTCGAAGTTCCTGCCTTGGTCACTATGGATCTCCAAAGGCACTCCAAATCGGCTGATATATTCTTGGATCAACTTATCTGCAACGGTGGCGGCCTTCTGGTCTGGAAGTGCGTAAATCTCGACCCACTTAGTGAAGTAATCCATTACTACCAGCATGTACTTGCCTCCCTTTTCACTTTCTGGAAACGGCCCAGCGATGTCCAAAGCTATTCTTTCAAACGGGCTCCCAACATTATATTGTCTCATAGGAGCTGTCCTTTTTCGGTAAGGCCCGTTACTCGTGGCACAAATAGTACATTTCTTACACCAGTCTTTTACATCGTCGGAACTGTTCATCCAATAAAACCGTTCCCGAATTCGCTGAAGGGTTTTCCTTACACCAAAATGCCCTCCCGATGGACTGTCGTGTAACTGACGAAGTACTTCGGCTATTCTGCTCTTTGGGATCACCAACTGTCTTCTCTTCTCTGAACCGTCATCATTTTCCAGGACTCGTTTGAGCAAGCTTCGATGATAAATGAGTCCCACTGGGCCCAATACGTCTTAACTACTGAGTATAGGTTTGATATTTCCTGCCAAGGTGGTCGACGGTTTTCCTCTTTCCATTTTCGGATTTTCTGTATAACTGGATCTCTCTCTTGTTCTTCCCTTATCTTAGTAGGCGTCCAGTCGTCGTTGACAATCGTCGTTCTTAGCACTGCTGCTTCCTTGGATTCCGTTTTGTTGCAGTGGGAACACTCTGCTGGGCATGGCCTTCTGGAAAGAGAATCAGCGTTTCTGTGGCTAACTCCGGCCCGGTGCTCAATCTTAAAATCGTATTCTTGGAGT
This sequence comes from Diabrotica undecimpunctata, assembly GCF_040954645.1. Lineage (NCBI taxonomy): Eukaryota > Metazoa > Arthropoda > Insecta > Coleoptera > Chrysomelidae > Diabrotica > Diabrotica undecimpunctata. Next base: position 82,706,303 of record NC_092809.1, on the reverse strand, counting down.
CGTTCGATCCACCTGGCTATCTGACCCTCTGGATTCTTAAACTGCATCAACCACTTAAGGGCGGCATGGTCGGTTCGGATTAAAAACTTCCTTCCATAGAGGTATTGATAGAAGTGCTCTACTGATTTCACTACTGCCAGAAGTTCTCTTCTCGTGACGCAATAATTCCGCTCAGGTTTTGAAAGAACTTTACTAAAATATCCGAGAACTCGTTCCTGTCCTCCTTGAATCTGAGACAGCACTCCTCCAATTCCCACATTACTTGCATCCGTATCTAAGATGAACTCTCCTTCTGGCAGTGGATACCCTAAAATTGGTGCTGTTATTAAATGCTTTTTCAACGTTTCAAAGGCATTTTGGCAGTCTATATCCCAGCGGTATTCTCTTGCTTCCTCTGTAAGTCGCGTTAATGGCTTAGCGATATCTGCAAACTTCTTAATAAACCTCCGGTAGTAAGTACATAGTCCAAGAAAACTTCTCACTTGATGTTTGTCAGTTGGTTTTGGCCATTCCTTAATGGAATCGATTTTTCCCTTATCCACGGCCACTCCTTCTTTACTGACTATATGACCCAGATAATTGACTCTACCTTGAAATAGCTGGCACTTCTTGGGGTTTAGCATCAATTGGGCAGCTTTAAGTCGATTAAAAACGTTTTCTAAATTCCTCAAATGATCTTCGAATGTCTCCCCCAAGACGATTATGTCATCTAAATAAACCAGGCATGTTTTCCAAGATAACCCTCTCAACACATTTTCCATAAGCCTCTCAAATGTCGCAGGAGCATTACAGAGTCCAAATGGCATAACGTTGAATTGCCACAATCCAGATCCTGTGGTGAAGGCTGTCTTTTCTTTATCTACTGGGTCCATTTCTACCTGCCAGTATCCAGACTTCAAATCCAAAGTAGAAAACAATTTACTTCCAGCCAATGTGTCCAATGTGTCATCGATCCGAGGCAGAGGATAACTATCTTTCTTGGTAACGTTGTTCAGCAAACGGTAATCCACACAGAACCTCGTCGTTCCGTCTTTCTTCTTAACCAGGACCACCGGAGAGACCCATGGGCTCGTAGAAGGTTCTATCACCCCGTCTTTCTTCATTTCCTGAACAATCGTTTCAGCTTCCTCTCTTTTCGCCTGTGGTAATCGTCGCGCTGTTTGACGAATTGGCTTAGCATTACCAGTATCGATTTTATGCTTAACAACCGTAGTTCTTCCCGTCTTTCCTCCTTTCGGTACGAAAATATCACGATACTGCCGAAGAAATTCCCTTAATTTCCTTTTCTCCATCCGATTTAGAGACTGTCCTGCAACTGCAACCATTTGGTCGAATTTGTCGTTGGAATTATCAGATGTTGTCGCCTGACGGATTATGGATGTCACAGGTACACAAGTTCCTACCTTTGTCTCTTTCTTGATGGTCACTGGGTAGTCGTTGACATTGATAAGTCTCACAGGAATTTCTTTGGCCGAAGTCACCAATTCCTTTCCAATTATGATTCCACGGCCAACCTCATCGTCGTGGTTCCAAGGCTCCATCATAACAGGTGTCCCTTCGTCTACAATTCCCTGTAGTCGCGCTACTATGATCGTTTCGCTTCTCGCAGGCACGACTGTATCTTCTGTAATGGCTGCTTGCACAGTGTTGTCATTATGTGGATGGAGGGATACCTCCTCGTTGCCAACTTTGATTACCTTATTCTTAAAATCCAATTGGAATCCATGCATATTCATTACGTCCATTCCTAATATAACATCCTCTTCGATGTCAGCAACTATAACAGTATGGACAAACTTTTCTGCCCCAATTCCCAATTGTACCTGGATTTCTCCATGAATGTTGGCATTTTCACCTGTAGCGGTCCGAAGTCGCAACCTCGTTGGTAACAGTTTCTTTCGGCTGTTTATAACTGTCGGGCGTATAATGGTTCTGGTCGCTCCGGTATCCACCAACAACGTATGTCTTTTACCATTTATTTCTCCATCTACATATACACTATCCTCACGACATTTCAAAGAAGCTATTAGTATAAGAGGATCTTTGGAAAAGTTCCGGGTCGAAGCTGCTCCCCTAAAGCCGACTCGTTCTGGTTTTCCTGATGGTGAGTTTCTTGATTTTATAGTCTTCGTTTACTTGTATGTCATGCTTTTTATCATATTAACGAGCTGGTCAAGTTTATCTTCATCTCCTTCCTCTTTTACAGTTCTAACTTTACTGTACCCGCCAGAGGCCTGCGTAGCTGACTCGTATTCGAGGGCGGCGGATAGGACATCAACCCGCGTCTTGTGACGAGCTAATCGCAGTGTTCTCTGCATTTCATGATCACGAAGACCATCAATAAACGTTTGAACGGCCAATTTTCCCATCATGTCTTCGGGAGCTGTTGGATAAGCATATCGTACTAGTCTGGCAATATCTACCTCATATTCTTGAAGAGCCTCATCTTTCTTCTGTCTACGATTTTTAAGCTGCGACTGATATACATGCTCCAAATGTTCGTGGCCATATCACATATTTAACCTCTTCTTCAGTTGTTCGAAATCATCGGTCTCCTCTACAGCTATGGTCTGAAGCACATCTAAGGCATCTCCTCGAAGAACGATAGTCAGGTTTACAGCCTTTTCTTTTTCAGACCATCCATTCGCTCTTGCGGCTGATTCGAACTGTTTCATGTAGTTGTTCCATGATGATTTTCCGTCGAAAGTTGGGACTTTAACATGAATAGAACCTCCACTTCCTTCAAATTTCGGCCGTGTCTCCAACTTACATTTCGTCTCGTCTTCTTTTATCTCCACTGTAATTGGATTGTTTCCTCTCTCTGCTATCCCTGTTTTCTCCATCTTCCTTTCCATCTCTTTAATCTTTTCTTCGAAGGCCAACATATCGGCAGCAACTTGGTTTTTTAACGAAGACACTCTATCGTCAAGAGCAGATATCTCTGAAGTGACTTTAGAGATGTTAGCAGAAACTTTGCTTTCCAGAGAAGAAATCTCGTTAGAAACATTGCTTTCTAAAGAAGCGATGTCGCCGGATACTTTGTTCTCCAATGATGCGATGTCGCCGGAAACTTTGTTCTCTAATGATGCGATATCACCAGAAACTTTCGAAATCGACGAGAGGACAGCATCTTCAAATATATAAGTCTCTGGATCTAGACCTTCTTCTAGCAAAGCGTTCTTTAGTCGTTGGACTAACTCAGCCTTTTTCCCGGTAGAAGCTAATTCTCTGTCTTCGAGATGTCTTCTTAAATTCGTCACTGTGAGCTCATAAATCGTAGCCATTTTCACAATTTATTTTACGTATTCACTTGTATTATTATTATAAGTCTAATTTATGTTCGATCTCACTTCTGCCACCATTTGTTGTGAATTTATTAATTGTTAAGTCTTTAATTTATAATGTCTTGTTCTTATCTTAATTTATTAAAAAGCACAATAACTGATATTTATTTATTTATCACTACATATACAATAATTTATTAGTAGGCGAGCGTAACAACAATATCGCGAGCGCGAATCTTCTTTATTAACTGTCCCTCCATAACCAAAATTCCTCTATAAATATAAAGTCCTGTTATTCGAGAATGAAAACAGTTGTTTCTCGAAACACATCGAACATAGACCGCTGTTTTGCTGAAAGGCCTTCTAGACAGAGCGGCGAATTGTTCTCAGAACCGGTATGGTTAAATCGGCTTGTCTCCAGAAGGTTCGAATTGTTGTTTTTATTACAAAGGGGGACCCATCGTGTGTCAGGTAGGCATTACCTAAAAAATACGTGAATGAATGAAAATATTAGTAATAAATATATTTACGGTTTTGGGTCAGAATTTATCGTAACAATACATTTTATTTATATTTCAGTAAAGACAACCTGTATAATGATTTTAATAAGTATTATCTAAAACATTTTTCTGAACATGGTACGAAACTAATTAAATGCACTAGATTAATTAATACAGTAGCAAACGAAGAAGAACAAATCATTTTATTAAAAAATTACCACGAAGGAAAAACTAACCATAGAGGAATTAATGAAACTTTCGAAAAATTACGTCAAAATTATTATTGGAAAAATATGAAAACATCTATTACTAATTACATTAACGAATGTTCTATTATATAGATATTCTCTTCTCTTAAATAGCAGTTTCATTTCAATCAGTTGCTTTTATCAGGTCCTCGTAGACACATCGTCTCAGGACCAGCAACTTCACGTGGAGTCATACGTCGCCATGTTACCAAATCCACTGGTAACTTTAACATCATAATATTTAACACCATATAATGTAAACTAAATTTAAACAAACAATTTTTAACGGGTTTTTACCCACATATTTAGTGGCTCAATACATGTATACCTAGTAAGTATTAACCACATTTTGTATTAACCTTGGTCAAAATTTAAATTTCACGTTCTTTTTAATTAAGTGGTTATATACTTTTTAGGTGCACTGATGATGGAATATGGATTTCGAAAACGTTTTATGATATAGCCCGATTGAATTTTTAAATTATATACCCCTTATAAAGGATTTTTAATAAATTTTTTTGTGATATATGGTATACAGCTAACTACAGGAACTTAGATTCCTTGGGGATTTTAAAATTGAATAAACTATATTTATTATTTGTTTATTATTTTTTTTATGAGTCTCGTTCCAACCTTTGCTGGAGACGGTCGCATAAATTTGTTTTTCTAGTACAAAAATATCTATTATTATAGTAACCAGTTCTTATTGGAAACTATATCGTTAATTACTAATATTAATTATCAGTGTTCTAAAAACGCAAACAAAATAAAACAAGTGCTATTTCCAAACGCCAAATACCGGCAAATAAAAGCCATAGGCGTATCATAAATAATTGTTCGTGATGTATAAAATATTTAATCGTGATACAGGATGGACATAGACAATCCGTTCTTAAATTCAAACAAAGTGAGCAGATCTCCGCCGAGAAGCTCAACTTCAGAAAAACACATCGCTAATCTGCAAATAACTACCATGCAACAACCATCGAGCAACAGAACCTTGTCCAGCGAACAACAACGGAATGAAAATTGCTCAACCAATATGGTACTCCAAGAGACAGAGTCAACTGAGAATCAACATGAACAACCAGGTAACTCTTTTCTTTCTAATCATGCTTCTTCTTCTTCTTATCTACCGTCACAAATATACATCGCAAATCCACAAAATAGCCAAGAAAACCAAGATCAAGAATGGAAAACTGTTCAAGCCCACAAACGAGCAAGAAATGACAGCCCTGGAGGTGATAAACAACTAAAACAAACAATAATGAGCGATTACTGGCTCAAAGCACCCACATCAACGTCTAATAGATTTGCTAGCTTAGATGAAGTACCTGATGAGACCAACCAAACCAGAACTGATGCAGTTAAGGAAAGTATTCAACCCCCACCCATATTTGTTTCAGATGTAGGTGATATACAACCTCTTCGACAATTGTTAGAAACAATATCCCCTCTGGGATATTCCATCAAATGTCTCTATAACAACCAAGTAAAGATCCAGCCCTCAACTTCTGAATATTACCGAAACATAACCAAAGCACTCAATGAGAAAAATACACATTATTACACCTATCAAACAAAGGAAGAAAGAACATTCCGAGTTGTGCTTCGTAATATGCATCAGACAGCAGATAAAGACGCTTTAGTACATGAGCTAGGATTAATGGGACACGAAGTAACCAACATAGCTAATATATATAAGAATGGATCCAAAATAGCGCTTCCGCTCTTTTATATAGAATTAAAAACTAAGCCAAATAATAAAGACATATATGATGTGAGAGCACTCCAGAACATGATTGTGTCCTTCGAACCACCATATCCCAAACGTCAGGTTCCCCAATGTACCAAATGTCAACGCTACGGTCACACACAAAAATTCTGCCATATGCCTCCAAGATGCGTAAAGTGTGCAAGTAATCATCTTACTTTACACTGTCCACGAAAAGAACGCAGCAATAACGTAAAATGTATACTTTGTATGGGAAACCATCCGGCCAACTATAAGGGCTACAGCGTATACAAACAAATACAAAAAGAAAAATTCCCCCAACTCAGAAAGAATCAAGAGACCCACAGAACAGACACCCATGAAACCAATAGTCAAAGAGCAACCCCTGGTGTTTCTTACGCCCAAAAAACTTCAGGAAATAGTCAACTAATATACGAAATAGTTTTGACTCCGTCCAAAGACACCAATTATTCTCTATGGAAGGCGACGAGAAAGGTAAAAGGTCCACAAGACGCCATACCTCCTCTAAAAAATGTCAAAGGTAAATGGGCAAGAACAGACACAGAAAAATCGGAGACATTCGCTGAACATCTTTCTACAGTATTTAGTCCATTTAACAGAGTAGTGCCATTAGAACAAGAAGAACCATTTAATTCTTTTCTTGAGGCTCCATATCAAATGGATCTCCTATCACCAAGTTTAATATTAAAGAAGTAAAACAGATAATAAAGAATGAGATACAACCCAATAAGGCTCCGGGATTTGACCTCATAACGGGTAAGATCCTCCAGGAACTAACCAATGACTGTTACAGAATAATCACTATGATCTTCAATGCTATGCTTAGTCTGCATTACTTCCCTCTGCAATGGAAAGTGGCACAGATTATACTCATTCAAAAACCTGGTAAAGATCCAAAAGATGTCCACTCATACCGACCGATTAGTCTACTCCCAGTCATCTCTAAGGTCTTCGAAAAACTTCGAAAAACTACTACGAAAAATCAAACCAATATTGGACGAAAAGTGTCTCATACCTGACCATCAATTCGGTTTTCGTAACCAACATGGTACAATAGAACAAGTTCACAGACTATACACAACAATAAGAAGTAGTCTCGAGAACAAGCAATATTGTACTGCAGCCTTTTTAGACGCCTCTCAAGCTTTTGACGAGGTGTGGCATACAGGACTTCTGTACAAATTAAAGAAAAATTTACCTTACCCTTACTTTAAACTGCTTCAATCATACCTTACAGAAAGGAGATATCTGGTAAAATATAGTGAAGCCTATACAAAACTCTACCCCATCCTATCTGGTGTACCTCAGGGTAGTGTGCTCGGACCGATTCTGTACCTGATATATACGGCTGACTTGCCAATAAGCAATAACCTAACGCTTGCAACATTCGCAGATGATACTGCTTTCTTGGCCTCTCATAGCAACCCAATAATAGCATCAGAGAGACTGCAACTACATCTGAACAAAACAAATGAATGGCTTAAACTCTGGAGAATTAGAGTAAACCCCTCAAAATCTACACAAATTACATTCACTCTAAGAAGAGGTACATGTCCACAAGTTATCCTCAATGGACATCCTTTGCCCCAAAAGCATGACGTAAAATACTTAGGTATTCACCTTGACAAACGTCTAACTTGGACCAAACATATATGTACGAAAAGGCTTCAATTGGGAATTTTATACAGAAAACTTTACTGGATGTTGGGAAAAAACTCTCACCTATCGATTGACAACAAGCTGCTGATATACAATACAATAATAAAACCCATTTGGACATATGGCTCACAGCTCTGGGGTTCAGCTAGCAAATCTAATATTATGATAATACAAAGATTCCAATCCAAAACTCTGAGAAAAATCGCTAATGCACCTTGGTATATCCAGAATGATGCAATACATAGAGATCTTCAGGTACTAACAGTCTCTGAAGAGTGCAAAAAAACTTCTGAACAATATCAAAAACAGGTTGCGGGTCCATCCTAATACCCTGGCACACAATCTTCTCAACAACCAACAAGCAAAGAGATTGAAGCGACATGACCCCTTGGACCTACCTCACCTATCCTGACAGAGCCTACAGCAGTGGGAGTTACGCCTTCAACAGCACCCAGCCATTGTGATCAGTGCCGCTTTTAGTGCTCGCGTATCAGTGTATGTGCGCATCCTACCGGTAAAAAGCCAATTTGTGTCGTGATGATTTGGTCACTGGACCTTACATCTCTCTGTCATGTAAAGACAAAAAATTTTACTTATTGTTTTCACTGCAAAACAGATTGTAAAAATCTTAAATGTTAATAAAAAAAAAAAAAAAAAAAATTATTTTTATAGATTTTGATTAAATTAGAAAAATTTACATGTTGTATAACGGTCACCACTCCACCACCACTCCACCACTTCCAATTGATTACTGTGACTACTATTTCGTAAAAAGTCTTTTTTTGTCACACTTCAATACAATTTTTGAACTGATAATTGTAAAAATCGGACATATTTATATGAAATTATTTTAAAATGAGAAGTGTATAGAATAAAAATTAAAGACCGATTTCAAAATGACAACCTAAACTAAACTTAACTAATGTTCACTTTATACTAAAGTACACTTAAATGTCACACCCAGTTTCATAATACCTACAGCTCTTTTCATTATTAAAAGTAAACTTAGGTGTTTAAATTAGTAGGCTGGTGTTTCTATTAATTTTGTCAAAATAACCTTATTTTTATTGTTGCATGTTAATTTGTGTGTACAATGTGCACAATGAAACAAGCGAGAATGAGGGGTTTTTGATAAATTTTGCCACCAGTAAAGATATGGTTATAAGTTTCACATGCTTCCCACATAAGGACATACACAAAATGACGTGGACGTCACCAGATGGAACCACAACCAATCAAATCGACCATGTGCTGATAGACAAAAGGGCAGCCAGTAGTATCTCAGATGTGAGAACACGATGAGGAGCATGCTGTAGATCAGATGATCTTTTACTCCAAATCAAATTTAGATGCAGAGTTAACAAAGAAAGAAACGAAAGACAACAAAAAACAAACAAACGACCTGGAAAACTGAAGATTCAGGAATGTAAAGAGAAGTTCGAAGAAGTCGCAAATGAGTTAAGAACGCTAGAACTGCACTTCATAGAGAGCAAATTAAATAATATCAAAACATCGGTACTAAAAGCGGCAGCGTCCACCCTAGGAAACAAGAAAAAGGCGAGAAGAGGAGCATGGTTCGATGATGAGTGCAGACAAGCAATAGAGGAAAAAAAATGAAGAACATAAAATGAATATAACAAGAAGAACACGGGAAAGACGAACATCATTTGAAGTCGCAAGACGGCAAGCAGACAAGATATGTAGAAATAAAAAGGAGCGTATGAAAATGAACAAATAGGAAAAATGGAAGAAAATTTTAAAAACAACGAAATTAGAGGGGCTTACGAATACCTAAAAAGATAAAAAGTGGGTATAAACCTCAAACAAGTCTATATAAAGATGAAAGTGGGCAAATAATCAGTGACCAACAGAAAGTCACAGAAACCTGGAAACATTATTTTCAGACCCTACTTGGTACACAATTAGACATGGAAGATGAAATGAGTACGAACTACGTAGAAGAGAATGAAGTAGAGAATGGAGAAGAAGCTCCAGTCATAGAGGAAGTTCTCGAAGCTATTAAGGTTCAGAAAAACAATAAATTCCCGGGAGTCACCCCGGGAAATACCAGTAGAATTGTATAAGGTAGGTGGCGACCATCTAGCGAGTCATATTCACGCGCTCATCAAAGACATATGGCAAGAAGAGAAAATATCCGACGACTGAAAGAAAAGTATAGTATGCCCGATCTATAAAAAAGGAGACAAACTCCAGTGCAAAAACTCCCGTGGAATTTCTCTACTATGTACAGCATATTATAAAGTCCTCACGTATATTATAAACCAGCGGCTCCAACCACTAGCAGAAAATATTATTGGAGAGTATCAGACGGGCTTCCGACGGGGAAGATCGACACTGGATCAAATATTTACAGTCAAACAGATCTTGAGTAAATCATGGGAACATGATATTGATGTTCAAAATGTGTTTGTAGATTTCAAACTGGCATACGACTCAGTCAAAAGAAACAAACTCTACAATATATTGGCTGAATTGGCAATACCACACATGCTAATTAGACTCATTAAAGCCACAATGGATGAAACTCAGGCATGTGTATGAACACAAAAGCACCGAACAGATTTTTTCAAAATTTCGCAAGGTTAAAGCAGGGAGATGAGCTAGCCCCAACTTTCACTGGAGTATGCGATTAGGCAAATGCAAACTGGACGAGAAAACCTACTGACCAAACCAAACGGTTCAACTGGCCGCTTATGCCGATGATATTAAATTATGAGTAGAACATCAACAGCAAAAGCAAACATCCAAAAGCAAACTCGATACATTCGAAAGGAAAGTACTGAGAAAAATACTAGAACATGTAACGGAAATCGGAATTTTCAGAAGTCGATACAACAACGAGCTTTATCAACTTTATAAGGAAGCACCACTGTCAGACTTCATTAGAATACAAAGACTGCAATAGGCCGAACATGTGATAAGAATGGGAGACGATAGGCTACCAAAAAGAGCACTGAGTGCTAGAATGCAAGGAAAGAGACCGGTTGGAAAGTCAAGAAAGCGTTGAGAAGACACAGTAAACAGCGACGCACAAGCACTTTTATGAGTCCGTGTATGGAGAAGATCAGCCACAGACAAGCAAGGGTGGAGGCAAAAAATAAAGGAGGTCAAGGCTCAATTTGTGCTGTAGTGCCGCAGAACTTTACATCATTCTATTCTCATGCATGCGGACCACGTGCCCTGCCCACCGTAATCTCTGCAGTTTAGTGCATTGTGCTAGAGTTGGTTCGCTATATTGCTCGTATATTTCTCTATTATACCTAATTCGCCAGTTGTTGTTTTCACTTATTGGGCCCAGTATCCTACGTAATATTTTTTTTTCAAACACATCTAATACATTGGCAGATTTCTGTGTCACCACCCATGTTTCACAACCATAACTTACTATGGGCCTGATTATTGTTTTATAGACCCGGAGTTTTGTTTACCGGTGTACGTCTCGCGGTTTGAATATGCGGCCCATCGCGAAATAGGCTTTATTTGCCAGCATAAGCCTTCTATTTATTTCCGGTTCTTCTTCATTGTTTACGACCAGATCCATTCCTAGGTATGTGAATCTATTCAAATGTTCTATATCATCAATGAAGTGTTGTTGCGCCTGTCTATTTGATTTGGTTTGTATGAGTAGTTTTGTTTTATTTGTATTTATTGCTAGCCTTACTGCGTCTGCACTCTGTTTCAACTCAACGTAGGTTTTTTCCGCTGCATTTACTGTTCTGCTCATTATGTTTATATCATCTGCGTATGCTGCTTTGGGTAAATTTTTTTGCTTTGCCAATTGGGTAGATTTGTTTGTATAATACATAATTTACAATAATGTTCCTCAATTTCACCTGAGAATTAAGAGAAATTGTCTCCTTTTTTTTCCTTTTTATGGCCATAATTAAATGGTTTTCTTGTTGATTTTGAATATGATCTATAGGAAATAGACTCTATTTTGCCATGATGATGTTATGAAATAGTGCTATTGCTACTATTACATTCATAGTCAATTTCAAATTAAATATCATTCGTTTGGTAAAAATGGGGAATCATCGTATGGAAGATTCATTATAAAGATGCTCTCTGCATCTATTCTAGCATCTTGTCTAGCCGTTTTTGTCATTAAATATGACTTTAAATTGGAACCACACTGACCAACTATAAACTAATAAGTACAAACCTAACAAAGTTTCTAGCTTCAAATCTTTGTATGCCACTGTTATTAAATGTCGTTTGACCATTCACAGAATTCAGCTATTTTGCAATAATATTTCTAATTTTTAAACTAGTCACTAATTTTTTAGACATTCAATGCAATTTTTTTTCTAATCGATATATATATATATAGAAAATTTCATCATTTGTTTGATATATTTTCAATTCTTCAAGCTGTTGCCCTCGATATATCCATATAGTTAGCTACTGATATTTGCATTTTTCCAGAAGCAAAAAATATTAATGTTACTGGTGGTTGGACTGATGTTAACAGCTTCTCCCCTAAAAATATGTGCTGATTAGTATTTTCTCTATATACATTAGAACATTATATAATATTTATATATATATATATATATATATATATATATATATATATATATATATATATATATATATATATATATCCTAATCATCATCATGTGCAGCTTTATCAACCGTTTCCAATTACGGTGCAGCCTCCCTTATTTCAATGTTATTCTATGTTCGTATTATTATTCGACGATGTCTTAGTTATTCGTGGTTCTAATAATTTGCGCTCATTTGCGCCCATATTTTTCTATCTTGTGCTATTCGAGACCACGTGGTTCCTGTTAATTTTCTTATATCATAATCCCATCTGAGATTCGGGCGCCTCTTTGGTCTCTTAGCGTTCCTGGGGTACCACATAGTTGTTCTAGTGGTCCATCTGTTATCTGTTCTTCTTGCCATATGTGCTGCCCATTGCCATTTCAGGGATTTTATTCTTTGGATTACATCAGTCACCTGGGTTTGCCTCCGTATCCATTCAATTCTTTTACGATCCCTCTTTGTTATCCCTAGCTTTGTTATCTTTCCATTGCTCTTTGAGTTACTTGAAGTTTCGACGATATTTCTCTCTTTAATATCCAAGTTTCATATCCATATGTCAAGACGGGTAATATGCATTCATCAAATACTCTCTTCTTGAGGTATAGTGGCATTTTGGACTTGAAGACTATGGAATTTCGTCCGAATGCTGACCACGCTTGTTTTATTCGTCTGTTGATTTCTGAAAGTAGTGATCCCGATTTATGTATGATCTGTCCCAGGTATATGTATTCATCTACTACTTCTAGCGAGGTTTCATTAATTTTTATTTCCACGTTGGCGATCAGATCATTGCACATTATTTTAGTCTTTGCTAGGTTCATTTTTAGGCCTACCTCATTGCTGGCTATATTAAGTTCATTAATTTGTATTTGTAATTCTTCAGGACTTCTAGCAATTAGAATGATGTCATCAGCGAATCTAAGATGGTTTAGGTATTCTCCATCTATACATAGACCTTGGTTGTTCCAGTCTAATTTCCGGAAGATATTTTCTAAGGTTGCAGTGAAGAGCTTAGGGGATATGGTGTCTCCTTGTCGGACTCCTTTCTGAGTGGGAAATTCTGGGGTATTTTCATATATGCTTACTCTAGCTGTGACCTCTTTGTATATATTTGCTAGCGTTTCGACATATGGTTTATCTACTCCTTGGTCGACAAGAGCTTCTATGACTGCTCTTGGGTATACGGAGTCAAATGCCTTCTCGAAGTCTATGAATGCTAGCGCCAGTGGTAGATCATATTCTTTTGTTCTGCTCATTACTTCTCTTAATGTTTGAATATGATTCATTGTGCTGAAGCCACTTCTAAAGCCTGCTTGCTCTCGAGGTTGTGCAGCGTCAAGTGTGTTCTGTATTCTGTTGTTAATGATTTTGGTGAATACCTTGTATATCACAGGCAGCAAGCTGATCGGTCTATAATTTCTAATGTCTTCCTTGCTACCTTTTTTGTGAATGAGGATTATGTTGGCTGAATTCCACTTTTTTGGAATATGTCTCGATTTTAGACAGTCTGTGTATATTTTTGCTAGGATTTTCCAAGTTGTTTTCCCAGCAATCTTTAGAAGTTCGGCTGTAACACCGTCATTACCGGCTGCCTTGCCGTTCTTCATGCTCTTAAGAGCTGCCTCTACCTCATCCACGAGAACATCTGGTACATCTTCTTGAACCGCAATTTCTTCTTCGCCTATTTCTTGTGCTTCCGGAGCTTTATATAGACCCTCGTAGAATTCGGTTACATGTTCTATTATTTCATCCCTATTTGTGATCCTTCCGTTGTTGTTTCCCAATGCTATTATTTGCTTTCTACCGATTGCCAACTTACTCTTGGTTTTCCTATAGCTTTTACGGTTCTCGATTGTATTTTGTACAAGTCGTTCATTGTAGGTTTTTATATCTTCTGCGATCTGTTTCCGTATTACTTTGCACAGTTCGGTATATTCAATTCTATTAATATTGGAGTTAATTTTCATTTCTCTTCGTTGTTTCAGGAGAGCTGTTGTTTCATCTGAAAGTTTTCTATTGCTGTTGTGTGCTTGTGATCCTCCAACTTCTTTGGCGCAATTTAAGATTGTTTCCATTAAGTGTGTGCTATTCGTTGGGTCTTGTAATTTTTCTTGAATTAAATTTTGATAGCGTTCCGAGTTGTTGCTTAGGTTAGTGATATTTACCCCTGCAGTTGGTTTCTGGAGTAATTTCATTCTTTCTAGTTTAGTGTTTAGAACGACCCGAGATCTAATTAGTCTGTGATCGCTACCTGTTCGGAATTTGTTGAGCACACTTACATCCTTTATGGTTTTCAGCTTATTAGTTAGGATGAAATCTATTTCGTTCTTGGTAGTTGCATTGGGAGCTAACCATGTCCATTTCCTATTGAGGTTCTTCTTAAAATAGGTATTGGCGATTGAGAGGTTCTGGTAATGTGCGTATTGAACCAGTCTCTCTCCCCTTTCATTTCTTTCTCCAATGCCAAAGTTACCGACACATTGTTCTTGATTTGATTGTTTACCCACTTTGGCATTACAGTCCCCGACTAGATACTTAAATTGGCTTTTGTTCTTGTTAAGCACCTCAGTTATTTCATTGTAGAATTCCTCTATTTCCTCATCGGAGTGGGATATGGTTGGTGCATATACTTGCACAATTTGTATGGTGTATCTTCTGGATAGTCTTAGACTTAGACTAGCTACTCTGTCTGAGGTGCTTGCTATGTCGACTATCCTATCCTTCCATATATATATATATATATATATATATATATATATATATATATATATATAATGATATATACATATACAAATGATGAAATTTTCTATATATATCGATTAGAAAAAAAAAATTGCATTGAATATCTAAAAAATTAGTGACTAGTTTAAAAATTAGAAATATTATTGCAAAATGGCTGAATTCTGTGAATGATCAAACGACATTTAATAATAGTGACATAGAAAGATTTGAAGCTAGAAACTTTGTTAGGTTTGTACTTATTAGTTTATAGTTGGTCAGTGTGGTTCCAATTTAAAGTCATATTTAATGACAAGAACGGCTAGACAAGATGCTAGAATAGATGCAGAGAGCATCTTTATAATGAATCTTCCATACGATGATTCCCCATTTTTACCAAACGAATGATATTTAATTTGAAATTGACTATGAATGTAATAGTAGCAATAGCACTATTTCATAACATCATCATGGCAAAATAGAGTCTATTTCCTATAGATCATATTCTAAATCAACAAGAAAACCATTTAATTATGGCCATAAAAAGGAAAAAAAACGAGACAATTTCTCTTAATTCTCAGGTGAAATTGAGAAACATTATTGTAAATTATGTATTATACAAACAAATCTACCCAATTGGCAAAGCAAACAAATCTACCCAAAGCAGCATACGCAGATGATATAAACATAATGAGCAGAATAGTGAATGCAGCGGAAAAAACCTACGTTGAGTTGAAACAGAGTGCAGACGCAGTAGGGCTAGCAATAAATACAAATAAAACAAAACTACTCATACAAACCAAATCAAATAGACAGGCGCAACAACACTTTATTGACGATATAAAACATTTGAATAGATTCACATACCTAGGAATGGATCTGGTCGTAAACAATGAAGAAGAACCGGAAATAAATAGAAGGCTTATGCTGGCAAATAAAGCCTATTTCGCGATGGGCCACATATTCAAATCGCGAGACGTACACCGGTAAACAAAACTCCGGGTCTATAAAACAATAATCAGGCCCATAGTAAGTTATGGTTGTGAAATATGGGTGGTGACACAGAAATCTGCCAATGTATTAGATGTGTTTGAAAGAAAAATATTACGTAGGATACTGGGCCCAATAAGTGAAAACAACTGGCGAATTAGATATAATAGAGAAATATACGAGCAATATAGCGAACCAACTCTAGCACAATGCACTAAACTGCAGAGATTACGGTAGGCAGGGCACGTGGTCTGCATGCATGAGAATAGAATCCCCAGAAAATTACTAAATGCAAGAATGCAGGAAAAAAGACCTGTTGGAAGACCTAAAAAGAGATGGGAAAACGAAGTCGATGCGGATGCCAGGAACTGCCTTGGAACGCGTTCATAGAAAAGAACAGCGGTAAATCGAAATGATAAGAGAAGCTTGTTGAAGGAGGCCAAGGCCCGATTTGGGCTGTAGTGTCATTGGATGGATGGATGTATTAGACAGCACTTTGTAGAACTAGATTTACAATTTTTAAAAAAATATTTTCTATTAAACCAATTGTTTTGTTTCTGATGTAATTTATAATGTATAAGTTTTACATTTACTTTCATCTTGTCAAGATAAATTTGATAGAATATTATAATGCTTATATTTCAGTAATTCGCATTTTTAAATTTCTTCTTCTTCTGCGGCACTACAACACAAATTGAGCCTTGACCTCCTTTATTTTTTGCCTCCACCCTTGCTTGTCTGTGGCTGATCTTCTCCATACACGGACTCATAAAAGTGCTTGTGCGTCGCTATTTACTGTGTCTTCTCAACGCTTTCTTGACTTTCCAACCGGTCTCTTTCCTTACATTCTAGCACTCAGTGCTCTTTTTGGTAGCCTATCGTATCCTATTCTTATCACATGTTCGGCCTATTGCAGTCTTTGTATTCTAATTAAGTCTGACAGTGGTGCTTCCTTATAAAGTTGATAAAGCTCATTGTTGTATCGACTTCTGAAAATTCCGTTTTCCCTCACATGTTCTAGTATTCTTCTCAGTACTTTCCTTTCGAATGTATCGAGTTTGCTTTTGCTGTTGATGTTCTACTCATAATTTAATATCATCGGCATAAGCGGCCAGTTGAACCGTTTGGTTTGGTCAGTAGGTTTTCTCGTCCAGTTTGCATTTGCCTAATCGCATACTCCAGTGCCAGGTTAAACAAAGTTGGGGCCAGCTCATCTCCCTGCTTTAATCCCTGCGAAATTTTGAAAAAATCTGTTCGGTGCTTTTGTATTCATACACATGCCTAAGTTTCATCCATTGTGGCTTTTATGAGTCTAATTAGCATGTGTGGTATTGCCAATTCAGCCAATATATTGTAGAATTTGTTCCTTTTGACTGAGTCGTATGCCAGTTTGAAATCTACAAACACGTTTTGAACATCAATATCATGTTCCCATGATTTACTCAAGATCTGTTTGACTGTAAATATTTGATCCAGTGTCGATCTTCCCCGTCGGAAGCCCGTCTGATACTCTCCAATAATATTTTCTGCTAGTGGTTGGAGCCGCTGGTTTATAATATACGTGAGGACTTTATAATATGCTGTACATAGTAGAGAAATTCCACGGGAGTTTTTGCACTAGTCTTTGATTTTTTCGCGTATGTCTTTGATAAGCGCGTGGATATGACTCGCTAGATGGTCGCCACCTACCTTATACAATTCTACTGGTATTTCCCGGGGTGACTCCCGGGAATTTATTGTTTTTCTGAACCTTAATAGCTTCGAGAACTTCCTCTATGGCTGGAGCTTCTACTCCATTCTCTTCTACGTAGTTCGTACCCATTTCATCTTCCATGTCTACTTGTGTACCAAGTAGGGTCTGAAAATAATGTTTCCAGGTTTCTGTGACTTTTTGTTGGTCACTGATTATTTGCCCACTTTCATCTTTATATAGACTTGTTTGAGGTTTATACCCACTTAGAACTGGACCACTTCTGTGTCTTTTACGTGGTATCACGACTCGTCTAAACCTCTTTATTAAAATCTTTTCTGTTGGAGAGGCTACGTCGAAAAACTCTTTATAATGTTGTCCTATATTTTGAATATATTTTTCATAGATTTCGGGTAATAACCTTTGTAGTTCACTAGAGCGTCTTCTATTTAATAGTATTATTTAACAATAATCTGTTTTTAATAATATCCTGTATGTCTCCTTATTATTTAAATCCTTTAGTATTTTATCCTTAGCAAGTTTTGACTTGATTGTTAAATAATCCTTAATTTTTTTAAGTCAGTCACCAAAGGCACTATGATAATTTTATTCCATTTATTTGTACTTAACGCTCAACTGGTATGATATAAATTCTCCTATTTTCCATAGTACTCTCAGTTGAACTACAACCAGAGTGCGTGCTAGCGAACCCTCAACTGGTATGCTATAAATTCTCCTATTTTCCATAGTACTCTCAGTTGAACTACAACCAGAGTGAGTGCGGGCGACTGTTTTTTGAAAAATTAAGAATTCGGGTCATATTTGACCCAGTTTACCTTTAGTAACAATATTTTTTGTTTTACTGTGTTAAAAATAATGGACCGTCGCAACAGACCCCTTATGGAACATAAACTGGAACAAGAGGCTTTAGACGCTTGTATTGCATATATTTATGGGTCTACTTTTGCTGTCTGGTACTTTTAAATCAAATAATGAAGATGTAAGTTCGTTATGATGCGTAATCCGCAGTGTGTGGCGGATTAAGTCTTCAACTAATTTACGGTACAAAATACCCTAGACGTTTTGACTGAAATTCTTAATTTTTTATTTCTTTTTTTTTACAAGATGTACATAAATAAGTTGCAAAAAGAAGTATTTAATCAGATTGGCGTGTTTTAAATATTTCTATTACTATTTTGTTAGTTTGTGTAACAACGTGCAAAAAAAATTCAATGCCTATGTTTAATTCATATTAATAAGGTATATAAATTGTATCCATTTATTTTCTTGTTTTATATTTTTCCTAAACGTTTAATTAAAAAAATTAAACTAATTACAACATAACATGTTTTGCATATGTAAAATCGTGCAGGCTTTTCACTCGTGGGTCACCATTGACTTAACATACATTAGACGGTTAACTAAATCACCATACCAGTGAGGGTTAAGTTATTTTGCAGCTTCTGGATATTTATGTCTCCCATTTGCTGAAATTTGTGGGAACATTGTTTTAACAGTTGACTGCTCCTGCTACAGATACTGTTGACTATATTTCTTTACGTTTTAATGTAAACACCAAGGCTAAGTCACAGCACTACTTTAAAGTTGTAGAAACAATAATTGCAATGTTGGTGATTTAAAACATTCTTTTGGAAATGTTGTCAGATTTCAGGTTGTCCGATTCGCGTATTGTGAACGTTAGTTAAAATGTATATATTATGAATATAATAAAATTCAAACACTGACCTTAGCGCTGCGCGCAAGAGCCTGATGAACTACGGTATACGGTTTCGTTTACAAACATAAATGGACGTCCAAGTTAAAATTGGTACGAATGGGTTTATACAACCACGGTAAGCTACCTAATCGTACGTCTGAATAATAGTATCAGCACAATGTACGGACGTCTATTGGCTGCAGGATATATATATATATATATATATATATATATATATATATATATATATATATATATATATATATATATATATATATATATATGTATAGATCTAGCGGTTAATGTGAGCTCCGTACTAAAACGGTATACTTACTCCAGGAGAATATACGCCGTGTATAATATTATAGAGTAGCGCTTTATGTAGACTCCGATCAACACGTCGGATCAAGTGGACTCCGTAATAGGATAAAACATTTTTGGGAACCGTATATAGCTTTTCGCGTACACTTTTACACTCCTGCGATGTTGCCAATAATTGTATTAGTAGTAGATTTTTAAATTTTATAGCTGGTACATTTTAGAACTTATTATTTGCTTTAATTATTTTCAAACTTAAAATACTACCTATTATAAACTTGGAAAAAGCTAGTTTCCATTTTATATATTATTATTTTTTGTTAAAATGCATTGGCACTTAAACATTTAGTCTCTAAATGTATGAACATGTTTTTGGCACTTAAACATTTAGTCTCTAAATGTATGATTTGTTTCACAAAGTAGTTAAACTTAGACTATAATAATTTATAAATAAATCTGTAATATTTCGATTTTTAATTAACAAAATATTTGATGCATTAAAGTCGCGTAGAGATTTTCATCAAACATTTAATATTAAAGTTATTAGTATAAAAGTTTAAAAAAACTATAAAAGTCTAGGGAACATAATATCTCACTGTAGGTTTATTTTATAGATTATCGTAAAGCGTTCGACAGAGTCAAATGGGTATACTTATGACTGATACCAAAAGAAATATGCGTACAACACCTATTCGCTTACTGAACTGAACTGTACGAACACACTACTTGACCAATTAAAGTAACATTAAAAGTAGATTGAAAATCAAATGTATGTAAGTATCTGAGAAAAAATTTCTCAAACGATATTAATATTAAAGTAGATCCACAAGGAATCTACGTTCCTGTATTTGGCTGTATACCATATATTAAAAAATTAATTAAAATCCTTTGTAAAAGGTATATATTTAAATATAGATAGATTGTACTAAATATATACCTTTTACAAAGGATTTTAATTAATTTATTAAAGTAGATGTTAAACAGCATCTGACAAAGCATGCCTAACCGTAGGCTGCCTACTGTAAAATATATAAAATATGGATATTTAAAAAAAAATTACAGCTCGTTCCAGAAAGAATTGTAAATATAACCTCAATCTAAAATAAGAAAAAAAAATGGTTAACCTAAATACAGAAAGTCAATCAGAAGATGTGATTTGATGTTTTAAAAAAATCTGACACTGAAAACCCTATGAAAAACATTTAATAGTACATATAGATATTGAGTGCGGCGATGCTTGTACCGTCTGCTGGTCTTTATCGGAAACTTTTACCACTATTTGTATAAGATTTTGTGCAAGGTTAGGTGACAAGTATTACACCACGAAAAGTATTTTTATTTTCTAATTTGTTCAACAATCAAAATGTGTTGTTGTATGTATAGATGTGCCAATACAACAAAGGATAATAAAAATAAAGCACAGGGCGGGGTATCAAATTTTAATATTTTCAATGCGATAACCATTATATACCATGGTTGAAATATCCATAAGTATGAATTTAAGTATTTAAAAACAAATATTAATATTATTTATATCAAACTGATGTTTTACAGAATGGAACTATTTAACACAGTTTAATTTTCCTTGGGACTGGCCTAATCGAGCTAGAACGTGTATGTTCGAATCGTACAACCTCTTTAATATTTTGTTGTCTAAATAGCGAAATAGTTGATATTAATTTATAAGAATCACAGTGGAGTAAAGTTATTGTGTTGTGCACCTGCCAGTAATATTTTGGTGAGTAAAATTTAATTTTACTTGCATTTACTGGCGTAAAAACATTCACAACACTTTATTTAGTAAACGACTTTTTGCTCCTGTTATCAATAATTAGTACGGTACAATAAACACGAACCTATTATTGAAACAACTACCTGTCGCATAGGCAGCCAGAATTACGATGAGTAATTACTGGTTGCTAAACGTAAAGGTGGGTACACATATGCGAGCCAAACGGTATACGTACCGTACGCGGACATATCCTTGAAAAATATTCTACATCGTACTGATCGCATACTTATCTCGATCCATGGAAAGCGACAAACCAACAACGAACACACTTATGCGAAATAATTCATTTTATTTATAATTTGGGTACTGATTTATGTTTCTGTTTTTGCTTGTTTAACAAAAATAAAAATATGTACAATAATCAGTTTACTGTTTTCTCACGTCTCTCTAGGAAGGAACACGTCATTCACACAATGTCGATTTGATGAGACAATAAAAATGTTTGCTGTGTCTAGTAAGTGCCGTCCAAACTGAAAGACGAGCTTCCTTTGAAGTCGTGGAATAAACCGCAACAATTTGGTTCGCGACGAGTCACGATGAAACAGTACGCAAGCGGTTTTTTCTGCCGTACACATTAACGAATATAGCGTTCGCATACCGTATGCATACCGTTTCACTCGTATATGTGTACCGACCTTAATATTCACCAATGGAAGACAAAACTAAAAAGATTTCCAGGGTTGCTTTTGACTACGAGGGCATCCCAAATAATATTATGAGTTCACCGACTGAAAATAATCCCACAACGCCAAACATGTCACAGCAATCTACTTCAACAAACATCTCATATCCTTCCACCTCTTACACAGTTGCAGTTAAATCAGCGCCGAAATGCTCCTTTCCAAAGAAGGAGCAAGCCATAGTGATCCATTCAGAAGAAGACTTAAAGTTATATGACTACGTTAAATATATCGGACCAAGGAATATATACTTCGCCTCAAGGATCTCAAACAGCAGAATATGTATTTATTTAACCAAAACAGATCTAGTTGACCAGCTCATTTCCACAAATCCTACCATTACCATCGGAAACCATATCCTTTCAGTCAGAAGATTAATCACTCCAGCAAAACGATTGATCATGTCTAATATATATCCTTCAATACCCAATGAAATAATAGAGGCCTCCCTGAAAAACATAGGACTTCAGCTAGTCTCTCCAATATCATTCCTACGAGCTGGCAACTAGGAGGAGATGAATACAACCATATCTTGTCCTTCCTCAGGCAAGTATATTTTATACCATCCCATGATAATTCTGAGTTTCAAACATCCCTGATTATTCCATTTGACAATAATGATCATAGAATAGTTTTATCCACAGATAAAATGACTTGTTTCTACTGTAAAAAACCCGGTCACATAGCATAAAATTGCACCTCCCCTTAATCCAATCAATCACAAAATTCGAACAAAACATCTCCACTTTCCTCTGATATTTCCCAAGCTGCAAGTCGAAATACACTACCGGTAGTTCCACAAGACGACAATTCGGAAACACCTAATGACAAGCGCAAAATTAATATAACTTCAAAAGGTGAAAAGAGACCAAAGTCAACTGACTCATCAGAAATAGAACACCCAACTGATTCAGAGTTTATCGTACCAGAGCAAACCACAAAAAAAGTGAATCAAGCCAAAAAGAAACTCAAAAGGGACTCTTCTATTTAAGATGACAGCAGAATATCGCTTGAATCTAAGAATACAATCATAGAACACTTTCAAAAAGACTCCTTTACGTTACCGGTCGATAACTTTATAGCTTTCTTAGAGAATTGCTACGGTAAAACCAGCCCACTGAGCGAAGCACTCCGACATTTCCAAGATTTACAAATCAATAACTGAGAGATCTCTCAAAAATCGACTAACTAGAATTAGTAAGAAAATTAAAACGGAACTAGGCTCTAATAATTCTGACGCAGAAAGCATCGATATCCTCACAAGACAATTTAGAAGAAGACCATCTCTCTGAAGGGGCAACCACTTCAGAAACATAACATACTCATTTTTAATTTACTTCAGTGGAACTGCGACGGGTTTTACTCCGGCTAGAACGTATTCAACAACTAATCATGGACACGAATGCTGACATTATTTGCCTACAAGAAACAAACTTCAAGCAAACGGACAAGAAATATCTCAATGGTTTTCAAGCACATCACTTTTTAAGAAGAAATTATATCAGAGCTAGTGAAGGCACATCTATATATACTTCTAAAGACTACTATTGTAAAGAAGTACACTTAACTACCACACTAGAAGCTATTGCTGTTACTATTTGGTGTCCAAATAAAATTACTATCTGTAGCATTTACATACCACCTTCCCACAGCCTTACTGAATTTGAGCTAATAAACTTAATTAATCAACTTCCAGCCCCCTTTATTTTAGTAGGCAATTTTAATGCCCATAATTCACTTTGGGGATCGGAAAAAACATTTGGTAGAGGAAAGGTCGTTGAAAATGTTTTAAACTCCTCTAACATCTGTATATTGAATACCGGATCCAAAACATACTTTAACATTTCTAGTGGCACTTTCTCCTCAATTGATCTTAGCTTATGTAACCCAAGGTTAACACCACTTCTTACCTGGACTACAATGGATTGCCTTTATGACAGTAATCACTTTCCTATCTTGATTTCTAATTCTATCAGCAAACCCAGAGCAAAAATTTTAAAATGGACATTATCTCACGCTAACTGGAAGAACTTTTCAGACTTCATTGAAAACAAGATCAACCAGCTACAACTACCAGAAGATCCTGATATAGCACTAGACTCCCTAGTGAGTTTAATCACCCTGGCTGCTGTAACGCACATTGGAACATGCACAATATCGTCTTCTTGTAAAACTGTGCCCTGGTGGAATACTGAATGTAAGAAAGCTATCCGAGAAAGCAAAACAGCATTAAATAAATATCGTAGAATCAGAACTGAGTCAAACCTGATTAAATTCAAACAACTAAAATCTATAGCGCGAAGAGTGACCAAACAAAGTAAAAAAGACTGTTGGAATAAATACATATCTTCCATATCTATTGACGCCCCTTCCAGTCAAGTTTGGAAGAAAATTAAACAAATGCACGGAAAAACAACACACTTGTCAATTTCAGCGCTCAGTTATTATAATTCAATAGTAACTGAAGATGATCCAATTGCTAAAATTATGGCAACTCATTTTCATAATAAAAGCAAAAACGACAACTACACAAATACTCTGACTCAACATAAAGATCTTCCTTCTACTACAGATCTCTCAGATGACCTTCTCGCTTTAAACGCACTTTTTACTTTTCAAGAGCTTTCCTTTGCTATATCTACCTTAAAAAATTCTGCAGCAGGAATTGACAATATACCCTCCATATTCCTCAAAAATTTAGCCCTCAATGGACTTACAAAATTACTATCATTTTATAATCTTCTTTGGATCAACGAAAAGTTTCCTAACCCATGGAGACAATCCATCATTCTTCCAATTAAAAAACCCGACAAACCTTAAATAGAGCCATCCTCTTCTAGACCGATTTCATTAACATGTTGCATGTGCAAATTAATGGAAAAACTAATCAATAATAGACTTAACTGGTTTTCTGAAAAGCACAATATAATTAGCTCCGTTCAATCGGGATTCAGATCACATCCAAAACGCTATGGACAATTTAGTATTGCTACAAAACCATATAACCGAGAATTTCAATAAGCAACATGATACAGTTGTGGCGGCCTTCGATATTGAAAACGCCTTCGATACTATTCCAAAGAATGTAATATTACAGAAACTTATCGATAATAATATTACAGGCAATATTTACACGTTCATAAATAACTTCTTAAATCACCGTAAATTTAAAGTTGCAATAAACGGTATTGAGTCAAATGTTTTTGAACAGCTCAATGGTGTACCTCAAGGCTCTGTTTTAAGTCCAATTCTGTTTAACTTAGCAATTAATGATATCTCAAAAGAAGTTCGCCAACCTGTAAAAGCTCTGCTGTACGCTGATGATCTACTTATTTACTGTTGTGGAGCAAGCATATCCAGTACATCAAATCTTATTCAAAATGCTGTAAACAACGTATATTCTTGAGTCGCTGTTGAACCTTCCAACAGTGAACACGTTATTGCTTTGAATCAATTATATTGTTAATTGATATTTAATGTTGGTGTTTAATACAGTTGATAAAATGTGAAATAATATTTGTTATGTTTGCATATGAAGTGATTAACAGTCAGTAAGTTTTTTATTCTACATATTGAATAAATAATTATAAATTTTGGACTATCTATCGTCTATATAAAATTTCAACTAGTAGTGTTTTAAAAAAAAACTATCAACAACTACAAAACAGTTTATTAGTTTTTCGTTTTAAATCCAGTTTCACCGGCCAGCTGTAAAGCTGGCCACAGACGTATTAAATCCTTCAATAATTTTAATACGTTGAAGTACAGTAGAGTAGAGTATTTATTAAACTACATAACAATACAAATATTGTTTGTAGCAAGTCAACATACATAGTATTAACAAAACGAATATAAAACGTAACTTAAATAATATATACAAACAAGAACATATATAATAAACAGAAAAACATTTATGGCAAAGTTACGGTAAGCAGTTCAGTCGATGTTCTGCAATGAGTCATATATTCTTCTGAGCAATAAAAACAATGTTTTAGAAGATATTTTTTTATAACTTTATCGAAACTATTACAGCTTAGCTGTTTTATACTTTTTGGTAAAATATTGTAATAATTATAATTAAGACTATTTTTTTCTGAAAGACTTATTCTACAGCGATTTGTTCGTAGGTAGTGACAGTTTCGCGTATTGTGAACATGGACATCAGACTGCTTTATTAAATGAGCACGTTTTCTGTGAATTTCAGTTAAAACTTGAAATATCAACAGAGTAGGTAGCGGCATAATTTTGAATTTGATAAAGAAAGGTCGGCAGTGTTCTAGATAACTAACCCCTGCTAAAATCCTGATAGCTTTCTTTTGCTTTCTAAAAATTTGAAGTGCATTTGTTGAATTGCCCCATATAATTACACCATAGTTTAGATGAGAGTGGAATAAGGAAAAATATGTCATTTTTAATGGAGGAAAATTAAATATGGCTACTAACAGCAGCATCTCACCTACCTCACTACTAATGTCTGAAACAAACTCTAATATCTCAACGTACTCATCAGCAGTAGCAAATATGCAGTTCCCATCGAAAGAACAAGCGATTGTCTTCAGTGCCTTGGATAATACTAAATTGCAGGACTATTTAATTCCATTGGGCAAGATAATTTAACCTAAGAATATAATATTTTCATCCAGATTATCAAATAACCGTATTTGTATGTATCTAGCAAATAAAAAAGTTGTTGATGACTTCATGACAAACCACGGTCATATAAAAATTCAAAATGTAACTGTACAGGCTAGAAGATTAATCACCCCTGCGGAACGGATTGTTCTTTCAAATGTGTGTCCCACTATACCGCATAGTTTCTTAATCAACTACCTACAAAATATCGGACTTAACATGGTATCTCCAATAACATTTTTAAAAATCAGCGCTACATCACCTGAGTATAGTCATATTCTCAGCTTCAGAAGACAGGTCTATGTAAGTCCTCATAGTATAGAACTACCTGATTCGTTTACTATAAATCATGATGAAACAACATATCGAATCTTTCTGTCTCAAGATAGTATGGTATGTTACAACTGCAAAAAGACCGGACATACTGCCCATCGCTGCAATGAAAACTCACAAGTTCATGTTGAAGAACGTTCTATGGATTCCTTTGCCAGTGAAATTAGCCAACCTTCAATGCCGCCGTCTAACCAAACTCTACCTCTATTATCACACCAAAGCACCATTTTACAACATACCGAGTTAGAATTACCCAATGTAAATACAGAAGAAACAGGGAATAAAGAAACGCATTCAAAACCCTCTATAAATGAAGTCATCTCTCCAGAAACTGACACTGCACCTCAAGAAAGCCCATTTGTAACACCAAAATCTATAGGAACTCGAAAAAAAGCCAAAGAAAACTAAACTTGTAGAAACGCATTCGGATTTATCCTTTTCATCCAAGATAGAACCAGCCAAAACCTTCATCAATAATCACGAACCACCATTTCCACTGAACAGTGAACAATTAGCCCTCCTACTAGACAACACTGCCGGCTTATCTAGTCCTATAATCTCGATCAAGGATTTCACTCCTGATTTGCTAGGTCTCTCTCACATGTTAAAACAAATCCATCCCTATTTAAAAGAAAGGTCAATAAAATCAAGACTAACTAACTTAAACAAAAAAATATTTGCTTATCTTGGAGAGGTGGGCTCTGAATTAGAAAGTGATGCATCACAAACCAGCACTTATTAGCAGCTACCGTTCAGTTTTTATTTTTTTTTATTTAAATTTTTTATTTCTTACATTCAACTCGATCATACAATGGAATATCGATGGATTCTTCCATCGCTTGGCTATGCTACAGATTATCATTGCCGAAAACTGTCCAGACATAATCTGTCTGCAAGAGACCAATTTAAAACCTCAACAGAAATACAGTCCTAAACAATACATATGCTTTCGTAAAGATAGGATGCTTGTTAGCCATGCTAGTGGTGGTGTTATGACATTAGTAAAAAAATCTTTCGATGCAAATTTATTTCCCGTAGTAAGCAATTTAGAAGCTATAGTCATCAAAATTGATTCCTTGATGTCATTTTATCTATGTAATATCTACATTCCTCCCAACTCACAGGTAAATTATGCAGATATACTGCACCTTATACACCAAATTCCAACACCACGTATAGTCGTCGGTGACTTTAATGGACACAATATAATATGGGGATCTTCTAACACAAATAAGATGGGAAGAATAATAGAAAACCTAATACATAACGTTAATTTAAATTTTCTTGATGATGGAACCCCCACGAGGTTCAACTCAGCATCAGGAGAATCCTCGGCAATTGACTTAAGTCTCTGTGATTAAATTTTAACTCCTTGCTTATCGTGGGAAGTTTTGTCGTTCAACTACAGCAGCGACCATCACCCCATAAAAATCTGCAATACTAACGCCCTACCGGCACCAAAAGACACCTTTGTCTTCAAATGGAAAACAGAAAAGGCTGATTGGGTGAGTTTTTCAACATATATTGATAATTCCGTAGAAAGCTGTGAAATAAATTACTGTGATATCGATAGAACAATCACTAATTTTAATGACTTAATACTAAAAAGTGCAGAACTCTACATTCAAAAAACAAAAAAAATTCATAATCATCATCCAGTACCATGGTGGAATAAGGATTGCAAAGAAGCAATACAGCAAAGTAAAAAAGCTTTCAATAGATTTAAACGGCACAAAACCCAAGAAAGTAAAATAGAATTCAAACGATTAAAAGCTAGAGCCCAATTAATCATAAAAAATTCAAAAAAAGCCTCATGGTCAAAATACGTCTCAGAAATAAATAGTTCTACTCCAATTAGCGAAATTTCCGGTTTAAAGTATTCTTCATCAATTAACACTCTTAAAATAAACAATACCACAGTCTCTTCTTCACAAGATATTGCTAACACTCTTGCTTTCACATTTGAACAACATTCCTCTAGCGAAAACTACGACATTAATTTTAGGGACTACAAGCTAAATAAAGAACGCTCCATCTTGTCTCTAGAAGAATCCCACGAAAACCCCCTATCTCAACCTCTTACTATTATAGAACTAAATAACTCCTTACAAGATATGAAAAACTCAAGTCCAGGACCCGACAATATTCTTGTCGTATTCCTGAAGTATTTATCAATCTTAGCAAAACAACATCTACTGCAAATTTTCAATCAAATTTGGCAACAACGACAATATCCGTCTATATGGGCAAAAGCCACAATTTTGCCTTTTTTTAAATCCAGAAAGCCTCCACTTGATCGAGAATCATACAGACCCATCTCTCTAACATGTGCCATGGCTAAATTAATGGAGAGAATAGTCAATGCCCGGCTTATGTGGACACTGGAAAAATCTCATTTCTTCTTACCAGAGCAAAACGGCTTCAGACGTAATCGGTCAGCAATGAACAATATCGTAGACAAAGTAATGTCCAAGAAGCGTTAGCATATTAGAGGACACTGCTTAGCCTATATCGAAAATTTGTTAAAAGACTTTTCTTTCCAAGTAAGAGTTAATAACGTTTATTCTGATTTTTATACTGCAGAAAACGGTACCCCACAAGGCTCAGTACTTAGTCCTACCCTATTCCTAGTTGCCATAAACAACATATTAAACAAATTACAGAAACCTCTCAAAGCTCGCCTCTATGCCGACGATTTAGTGGTATACATTAAAGGAGCACAAAAAGAATCTATGTGCAGAATAGTACAGACATTTTTAACCCAACTAGATGAATGGACAGCTAGTACAGGCTTCGAATTCTCCGTTACAAAGACAACTGGTATGGTGTTTACGAAAAAATCATGCATTACACCAGTCCTTTATCTTCACAACAGGATTATTCCCTTCCAAAACTCCGTAAAATTCCTTGGTATGTGGCTGGATCAAAAACTTTCCTGGAAAAAGCACATACAACACTTGGCGCTAACATGCAACAAAAGACTCAATTTGCTTAAAACCGTATCAAATCGTTTCTGGGGTTCCGACTTTTCTACACTACTCCTTCTGTATAAAACACTAATTAGATTCAAACTCGATTACGGTTCAATTGTTTATGCCTCCGCAACCAAGAGTACCCTAAAACCATTAGATACAATCCACAATGCTGCACTTCGGAACGTTCTCGGAGCTTTTCACACTTCAACCATAGAAAGCTTACACTCCAAAACTGGAGAACCATCATTGCAGTATAGGCGGGCACTTTTAACACTTTCACACGCTTCTTCTGTAGCTGCTAATAAGGATCATCCACTCTTCGAAAATACTTTTTCTAAAAAGAATCTTGACTTTCTCTTTAATAAACCTCGTACTGGAAAACCTTATTACACACGAGTAAGATCAATTCTAAATAATTTTAACACAACAATCCCAGATGTATTTTACTGTAACATCCAACATCCGACTCCATGGTTGATAAAAATCCCAAATTGCAAAACCTCTTTAATAGAGTTGTCCAAAAAATGCAATAACAACATAATAATCAAAAACAAACTAAATGAGATTCTTGAACGAGACTACCTTAACTGCACAAACATCTTTACCGATGCATCTAAATCTACTGATGGCATTGGTTGTGCTTTTGTTACTCCAACGTCTACTTTCAAATTTAAGCTACCGCCTAGCTCAAGTGTTTTCACCGCTGAACTGTTTGCTTTGTACCGTGCCCTAAAACATGCAAACCTCTCAAGAATTTCAAAACCTCTGTTTCTCACTGACTCGCTCAGCTCTCTTCTTGCAATACAGCATCTGTATCCTAAACAGCCATTGGAACAACTAATAAAAACTGAACTACAAATCGCCCAAGAGAACCACATAACTTCTAAATTTATATGGATCCCATCGCATATAGGAATTATCGGCAATGAAGAGGCAGACAGTAGTGCTCGTGATGCAGCAATAAGCGCGGAATCTGAATTAGTGCGTGAGAGTGTGTGTAAAGATCTCAAATCGTTTTTTAAACAAAAAGTGATGGGTCAGTATCAGCGAGAATGGTTTCTATCGCAATCTAAATTAAGATCGCTAAAACCAGATACACGACAGTGGAAAACTAGTGCTAGCACACGGTTTATTTAAACGGTTCTAACGCGCCTACGTATAGGACACACTAAGATAACACACTCGTATTTACTTTCGGCCAGTGAACGCCCGCTGTGCGACCTATATGTTACGCCTCTTACCGTCGTCCATTTGTTAATCGAGTGTCCAAAATACCATAGAGAACGTTCCATAAACAATATACCAAATACTCTACCAGATTTATTAGGAGAAAACTGTCACGTAAAAAACTTATTAAATTACCTAAGGTCAATTAATATCTTGTATCAGATTTAAAGTTTTGTTTACTGAGTAATGCCGCTAATAACCTTTTGGTGGATGCGGCAATATTTCTTCTTAATAAAAAAAACGTATATTCTTGGTCCACACAACACGGCATCAAACTTTCCAGCTCAAAATCTAGGATACTAAGATTTACCAAAAAGCAAAGCGTTCAAAACCCGGAAATATATCTAAACGATGTTCCTTTACCTACAGTAAATAATCATAAAATCTTGGGCCTAATATTCGATCAGAAGTTAAACTGGAAAATACACTTAAAAAAACTAAAGGACAACTGTGCTGGTAAACTAAATATATTGAAAACACTTGCACATCATTAATGGGGAGCTGAAGAAAATATGTTATTGAGAATCTATATAGCTTTTATTCACTCTAGATTAGATTATGGATGCATGCTCTACATGACCGCCTGTAATACTTATCTTAAATCCCTAAACTTAATACAAACTACCTCCTTACGTATATGTCTAGGTGCATTTCGATCTAGCCCCGCTGAAAGCATGTGCGTTGAAGCTTTGGAACCTCCTCTTTTCATACGACGTCAGCTTTTACTCTCTTCCTATTTCACTAGAGTTTCAGCCAACCCAAAAAACCCAGTACTTAAGCTCATTAACATCCCTCACGCTCCTGAAAATAGAGACAGATCTGTTTACCCCCTACCACAATTAGTAAATCCTTTGCTAGCAGCCATAGACCTGAATATAACTACCCCTATCAGTACTTCCAATAATCCTCCATGGACCAATAAGCTACCTGCTTTCAATACCAGTCTAACTCGACATAAAAAAGAAGACACTCCTAACCACCTCCTTAGACAATTATTTCAAGAAACAATAAATGCAAAACAGTACAACCAAGTTCTTTATACCGACGCATCTAAAGATGAAAAGAATACTGGCTGTGCTGTATGTACCGAAAACAAAACTTTAGCTTTATATCGACTTCCAACCACTTGTAGTATTCACACTGCAGAATTATATGGTATCCTTAAAGCTCTTGAAATGACTTCTCTCAATACCAAATCTCTAGCTATATGCACTGATTCTCTTTCTTCAATTCAGTCCATTGCCAACATATACTCGTTAAATCCGATAGTCTAAAAAATCCAACACATCTGTCATCAAAACCACAGCAGAGGAACATCAATAACCATTCTTTGGACCCCATCTTATATAGGGATTACTGGAAATGAGTCTGCAGACATCGCAGCAAGAAAATCAAGTTGTTCTGACCTAACCCAAGAAAAAATTCAACTTCATCAAGATCTAGCAGCAAACCATAAAACAAAACACTCGTAAAATATGGCAAAATCATTGGAATGGACAAAACACAAAACTGTACATAATCAATCCCACTGTATACTCATTTAAGATACCTACAATGACTAGGAGGGACAAACTCATCATTCGAAGACTTCGAAGAGGACACACTCGCTTCACTCACGGATACCTGATGACTTCCGAAAACCCACCTGCTTGTGAACATTGTGATTATTACCGCCTTACAGTAGAACACTTACTCGTTGAATGCAGTTATTATAGAATATATAGACTAGCGCATAATATTACCGGTAACCTGAAACAGATACTTAGTTCGCCTAATGTGTACAGTGCTCTAATTAACTTTTTAAAAGATTGCAGATTATATTATCGGATATAACATTGTTTGTTAAAAAAAAAACAAAGTTTGTAACATTATATGTAACTATGTTAACTATCTTTAACTTACTGTATTTATCTTATAATGTAATAATCTTATATGAATAATGTAATACTCCAGACGTTCTTGTACCCGTGTCAATGGCCATAGATGTCGAGACAGGTTAATTTCAATAAAAAAAAAAAAATCCTTGAATTTGTAAAATTAACCACAAACCATTTACTTTTTTAAATGTTCGAGTACATCTGGCCCCTATCGAAAAACCAAGTAAACCAATAGAACTCAGAGTTTAGCATTATAAAGATCTTGAAAAGATGGTGGCAATAAAAACAACATGTGCATGAATCATTATGAAAGATATAAATAAAAGATTTGGCAACATCACAGGACCGAAGTAAATCTGTGAAAGTACTAAAAATAAAAATGGAGAACCCTTAAAAATGTGTGCGTATAAAATGAATACACAACTAATAACATATTTTAGTAACCAAGATCAATGAAAGTATACTTTTATCAAGCGGACACAAATCAATAATATACTACATTTTGTCAAACAAAAATTTTCATTGATCCGGCCCTGAATGTCAGGCATGAAAGTCGACTTAATTTTAAGCTCCACAACTTTTATAGTTTTTAATAGAAAAAGTATAAATTTAAATAACTAAAAGTGATATATCAAAGAAGTTTACAGTGATTTGTTAAGTGTCGTAAGTACTTCTTTCCAATTAATCATAGTTTGATTAGAAATATCACTTTTAAGCATCAATAACATATTCTCATCAATAATTGTAGTTACAAATTAACCAAAAAACTAGTTGTACTCTTATCGTTATTCAGCTAATTTGGTAATTACCAGCCGATCAACTAGTTTTAAAATAAACAGAGTCGGACTTTATTTGATTTAATCTATATATAAAATAAAGTCCTGTTAAAATCGCATATAGAGGATTCATCATGTCCGTAACATTAGATGGAAGTTCCAACGTAATTAACTCTGTACCACAACATACCAACACAGTTAAATCCTACTCAAAAGTTCTAAGCCAACATACATATCCTAGTCCTGAACAAGCGATTGTTTTCTCTTCAAAGGATGGATTTCGCCTACAGGACTACCCCATACCACTAGGAGCACTTATACAGCCTAAAAACATCTTATTTTCTTCAAGGCTGTCCAATAATCGAGTATGCATGTATCTAGCGAGCAAAGAAATTGTGGATAACTTTATGCAGGTATATGATGGTATAATACTAATAAATGATGAACCAGTTCAAGCTAGAAAATATATTACTCCAGCGGATAGGTTAGTTCTATCGAATGTATGCCCCTCAATTCCCCATGATATTCTTATTCACGAATTAGAAAACCTAGGTCTCAAGCCAATGTCATCAATGACCTTTCTTCGTATTAGCTCTACCTTACCGGAATTCAATCATATTTACAGTTTTAGAAGACAAATTTTTATCAACCCTGTTATAAATCCTTTACCAGAATCTTTTTTGATTAATTACGATAACAAATTCTATCGAATTTTCTTATCGCAAGATAATCAGTTATGCTTTAATTGCAAACAGCAAGGACATAATGCTAATAATTGTAAAAATCCCACAAACTCTCAACAAACACCCACACCTCAAACTATTTCAACATCGTTAAATACTCCTTCACAAATGGACACCATACAAAAACTTCCCAATCAGCAATCTACTTCCTTAACAAACAGTACAAATCCTGAACATGTCGATCCAAAAGCATCTTCAGTTACAAATACCATTACACCTCCAGAAAATAACAGCGCTATATCACTAGATATTACTCAACAGACAAGCCGTAAGCGTGACGTAGATGAAATTCTATCACCTTCACCAACATATACACTAGCTCTGTCAGAAAAAGTTAAACAAACAGAAATAAATTTTACGAAACCTACACAAAAACCCAACAAAAAACCCAAGAAAAGTTCTGATACTGACCTAAAAACAATAATAAATGAACATTCACCACCATATATCCTTAATCACCACCAATCTATAGATCTGTTAGAAAACGCACCAGGTTCTCCAAATATTATCACCACTATAACTAATTATACACATGATTTTACTGGATTACTAGGAATGATTAGTAACTTATATGCTCACATAACAGATAGATCTCTTAAAATCAAATGTACCAAACTTAGAAAAAAAATCACAAAACACCTAAATGACGAACTTTCTTCTACCGACAACGAAAATGACATGTTACTTGACACAGACCCAGAGTCTTAATAAAATTAAAACTTTTTTATAACTAGAAAGTAAAAATGGCGTCGTTTAATTCAATTATTCAGTGGAATATAAACGGATACTATAATAACTTACCGATGTTAAAAATTCTACAATCAGAGTATCTACCAGATATTATTTGTCTTCAAGAAACGAATCTTAAGAGCAACCAAGAATCTTGTTTACATAATTATCAAAGTTTTTCAAAAAATAAAGTCAACCAAAGAATAGCAAGCGGTGGAGTGACAATTCTTGTAAATAACAAATTAACCGCAAGTAGGTTACCCCTACAAACACATTTAGAAGCTGTAGCTATTTCTCTAGAAGGGACCATAAAAATAAATATTTGCACGATTTACTTACCCCCAGGACAACCAATTGATAAACAGGACCTTTTTAACCTCATGAGACAAATACCTTCTCCGCGTATTTTAACTGGTGATTTTAATGCTTACAACAGTATTTGGGGCTCTACATATGACGACAAAAGAGGACTTATTATTGAAGAATTAATAGATCAGTATAACTTATCACTGTTGAATGATGGACGCCCTACAAGGTTCAATATACAAACAGGCGAATCAACGCCCTTGGACTTAACGATAGCGGATAATAACGTCTCTGCATTAATGGCATGGAGCAGATTAGACTACACTTATAACAGTAACCATTACCCAATAATAATCACCAATAACTTGTTCAAGCCCAAAAATGGAAAGCACGCCCCTAGGTGGAAAACGAAGGAAGCAAATTGAAAATTATTTGAAGATATGATAGAAAAACATGTCACAAACTGTAAAATATCCAACAGTATTGACACAGACATCGAAACCTTCTTCAGCATCATATTAAAAGCAGCCGAGGAAACCATTAAGAAAACTGCACCTATTACAAAACATAAACCAGTCCCTTGGTGGAATGAACAATGTAAGACATCGATCGAAGCTTCCAAAAAAGCCTTTAACAAATACAAAAGACATAAAACACTTAACAATAAAATAGAATTTCAAAAACTTAAAGCTAAAGCTCAGTTAGTAGTAAAAACTTCAAAAAGAAATTCGTGGGCTCAATTTGTGTCCAGTATAAACAGTAGGACCCCTATGTCTAAAATGTGGAAGAATGTCAAAAAAATATCTGGAATACCGGCTTATAACAAAATCACTCAACTAAAGAAAGTTAATAAAATAATCACAGATGATCTAGAAATAGCAAAAGAATTTGCTAATACGTATAAAAATAGATCTAATACAAGCAATTATAATAATAATTTTATCAACTTTAAACAGAACGAAGAATGCAATTTAATTATACCGTTTGTAGATGACACAGATGCTTTAAACACCAAATTTAATATAAATGAATACAAAGATGCATTAAACTCATTTAAAGAGACTAGTGAGGGTCCAGATAACATCCCAATGGTTTTTCTTAAGCATTTACCTGAGAATGCACACAATCATCTTCTTAACATATTTAATATTATTTGGACAGAACAGAAATTTTTAACAGCATGGAGAGATTCTATTATAATACCTATATTAAAACCAAAATGCCCCAAAACAGATCCTGAGTCTTATAGACCAATTGCACTAACATGTACTGCATGCAAACTGTTAGAAAAAATGGTCAACCGTCGTCTCCTCTGGACACTTGAAGATCGAAATATTATTATTCCAGAACAAAGTGGTTTCCGACAAAATAGATCAACTCTAGACAATATTATAGACCTAGAAAGCAGTGTACATGAAGCCTTCTCCCTTAATCAAAAATGTATTGGAATATTCTTCGACATTGAAGGAGCCTTTGATACAGCTTGGCGCCACCGTATCATCAGATTACTGTACGATTTAGAAATCAAAGGACATTGCCTTGCATTTATAAAAAACTTCTTATATAAAAGATATCCAAGTTAGAGTAAATGGTAATTTGTCGTCAAAAGTGGAATTGGAAAATGGAATTCCTCAGGGATCTGTTATAAGCCCTACGCTATTTATAATTACCATAAATGATGTTCTACGAAATTTAAAACTTCCACTTAAAGGCCGCTTATATGCTGACGATCTCGTAATATTTGGTCAAAGCAAAAACTTAAACAACCTCTCACAACTTGCACAGAGTTTCTTGTTAGATATTGACAAATGGTCAAAGGAAACTGGATTTATCTTTTCAACAACTAACACTAAATATATAGTATTTTCTAAAAGTAAAGTCAGTACACCAATCTCATTATATCTATATAACCAATCACTACAACAAAAAGATTCGCTAAAATTGCTGGGAGTTACTTTTGACAGAACGTTGAATTGGAAAGAACATATCAATAATCTAGCATATAAATGTTACAGAAGATTAAATTTACTAAAAATTCTAGCACACAAGAATTGGGGTTCAGACAGGAGTACATTGCTAATTATATACAAAACTATGATACGATCACAGCTAGACTACGCGGCTATAGCTTACGACTCAGCATCGAAATCAGTACTTAAAAAGCTCGATACTATTCATAACATAGCACTCAGAATATGCCTGGGAGCCTTTTGTACAACACCGACTGAAAGTTTACTTTGCGAAACAAATGAATTGTCGTTAAATGATAGAAGAGTTTACCTTAGTCTAACATATGCAACAAAAATTAAAGATAATGCAAAAAATCCTCTCTATAGAAATACTTTTACTGATAATTACCCAAACCTTAATGCAAATCACCGTTCTAATAAACCTTTCTATAAAAGAATAAAAGACCATTTGCATCTGTTTGATATTGTCATACCTGAATGTCTTCCATACACATATGATCATAATCCACCTTGGATTCAAAACATACCATCATATAACTTTGAACTTACGTCATTTGATAAAAACTCCACTAATCCTGATCTAATTATTTCCCATTTTAGAAAAATCATTAGTCGTTATAAAAATCATACCCAGATATACACTGATGGTTCAAAATCATCCGAAGGTGTGGGAGCGTCTGTAGTAACTCCAGAGAAGGTCCTTAAATTCAAACTATCTAATGTTAGTACTATCTATACAGCTGAACTGTATGCCCTCTATCGCGCAATAGAACTAATCAATCTGACAACCAACTCCAAATATATTATCTTAACAGACTCACTTAGTGCCATACAAAGCATCCGACAACTGTATCCAAAAAACCCGCTTTTAAAAAAAATTAAAACAGTCCTTCTTTAGGCTTATATCAATCATAATGAGATAAATTTCATCTGGATCCCATCACATATAGGAATAAAAGGCAACGAAACTGCTGACCATAGTGCGAAAGACGCGATAGTGAGTGACGTTTCCGAGATCGTAAACACATCAGTATCAACGGATATAAAAGCTTATATAAAAAAATCAATCTTAAGTGCGTGGAAAAATAAATGGAATGTGTCGAATTCAAAATTAAAACAAGTGAAACCCAGCATAGAGGCATGGAATGTGTTACCTAAGTCAAGAAGCCAAGAAATAATAGTAACGCGCCTCGAAATAACGAAATAACAATAATGCACCTACTATGTGAATGTCCCCTCTACAATCAACAACGAAGCAATAACAAGATACCAGGAACACTTATAGAAGCCCTAGGTGCAGACTGTAACTTTAACAATACTCTGAATTTCTTAAAAGGCATTAATAAGTACCACAAGATTTAATAAATCAAATTGTATTGAAGTAATTGTACCTAATGTAATCCACTAATTTTTCGCTAATGGCCATTTGGTCGATGCAATTTCCTAAATAAAAAAAAAAAAAAATTTCATTACAAACAAGTATTAAACAGGAAAAATTAACTGTGGACAAAAATTAATTCAATTATAAAGAAATATAAACACACCATGAAAATTTGATGATTTGAAAATTATAATACCGACATAATACCAGAAATAAAAGAGGCTCTATGAGAAAGAAAAATAAACACACTTTATTGAAAGAGGTAAAAGTAAAGTGATTAGAAAAACAAAATGCTTATATAAAATGTAGACCGCAGGAGGGTTTGAAACAGATGTGAAAGAGAGCAAAAACCAAATCAAAGAATTGATAGAGATTAAGTACATCCCTAGAGAAGAATGAATAACATATCACAGATAAATAAACGGAACAACAGAAACTGAGAATAAACTTGTAACTCAAGAAATATTAAATTAATCAACACAAATCGTACGAACTGAAATACGAGATATAATCACACAGTTAATAAATAGAACCCCCATGGAAAAATACAGTAGAGTATGACTACTTTTGTGTTCTAACACTATGGTAAGAAGAAGTTAAAAATCTAATCTTTTTCCCTCTACAATAAAATACTGAGGTGGGCGTCATGGAACTAGCGCCACAAGATGGCGTCGTGAATGGTAGCTTCATACAATAGCGGCTCTTGACATCGATTCACTACTCTTGATCAATTCGTTTTTAGTCATCATATATTTACTCTAAAAATAACTAACAAAATATAGACATTAAATGAGAAGTAAAAATTAAAAGAATAATAAAAGTCATAAATGTCATTTGATTATTAACAACATTAAATGAATGTATGTTGTCTATTAATTGACAACATACATCTGACATTAGAGGGTAAATCGTTAGAGAGGGTCGACATAAAAGAGGAAATAATAGTCTAAATTGAAATACCTCGAAATGAAACGATAAATACTCTCTTCTATGAGTCATCATGCAAGGAATAGTAGAAAGAAGAAAAGTCTTAAAAAAAAAGAAAAAATCTAGCTAAGAAATATTATAGATTTGACCAACCTCAGTGTTGAACAAATATTTCACGTTGCAAAAGTTAGGTAAGAGTTTAAAAAAGTAATCGCCAAACTTCAATATTGCCTTCATTATATTGTGCCGTATTCATAAAATACGGCTCAATAAGAAAATAAAGCTTACTATATTTTTACTTATTATATTCATAAAAAAAATATCTAAAGTAAAATTTAACACGCTTCCATGGCCTTGTAGTGAAATTTTACTTCTTATTACGATACCGGATCTTGTAAAATTTTAAATACATTAAATCTACCGTAAATTATAAAACATATTCTTAGATTAAAATGAAAACTTCGGTTCACAATAATGTGATAATGTGTAGGTGTCAATATGCTTTTAAAAGAGATTTATAAAGTTGTGAAGACACCGCGACATTGCACGATCATGTGTCATACGGTTTCATCTTTCATATAAACATCGATAGTTTGTAGCTTTGGGTGTATCAATTTGGGATTTATTTAGTTTGAGATTTGTATGTCCGTATCATATAAGTTGTCTAGTTATTATAGCGTATATATAATGTCGTATGTTAATTCCATTTTATTTAACAATAAAACACTGAAAACTTTGTTTTCAAAATTTCCACAAAATTAATTATATCTTATCACTACAGATGTTTCGGCACAATGCCTTTCTTAAGTCTCAAGTTTCTCGAATCCATCAATCATCTATTGTATTTCTTATACTTTCATTTTAATTCCTTCCAATCAAGATTTTGAAGCAGCTTTACTCCGTTAGTCCATTTTTGTTGCTTTTTGTCACTGTTACTCCTATCTCTTTATTATCATCGTTACGTAGCGCTACAACATTGGGTGAGTCTTCGCTAACTTTTCTCCAAGTTGATCGATTTTCCACTGTAATCAAACGAAATGTTAATTTTTTGAGATATAATTGGATGTTTTCTCTCCATTGCATACTGAGACGCCCAAGTGACATTCTTCTGTGCTAACTTCCTTCCATACCAGTTTTACAAATTTGACATCTTGACGTCTATGCATGTGTCCGATCTACCTTAAGCGATTTATTTTTCTAAACAACATCGTTATAAGAGCTTTCTTTATTAAATATATGTTCTTATTCTATACGGATTGGTAAGCGATATGATAATGAGGTTAAAACATTTTTCTTATTATTTTCCTTTCATATATTCGTAGTTCTTCCCTATTTTGTCCATGATTCGTATCCATGTATTAAAATAGGTCTAAAGTTTGAATTATGCTCTGTGATTCTTTAGTGGCATTTTTATTATATTAACCATGATTATTTATCTAAGATATTTAAAGTGTTCCATATTTTCGAAATTGTAGTTGTTACTTTAACTTTAATATTTTATCTAGATTTATTAAATTAGTCTCTTCTGTTGATTCGCTTGTATTTGGTTTTTATTTCGTTGATTTTAAGTGAAACATTTTTCGTGCTCTCCTCACTTTATTGAAGTTTGTGAACGGGAGAGTTTCTTATGAGAGTTATAAGATCTATATCATTAGCATATGCTAGGAGTGCTTTGTCCCTTGGGCCGTTAATGGATTACATCTTAAATAGGCGTTAGTTCTATTTTAGTAAGCTGTTCTTTAATTTTTTGACTATTTGAATCGAGAATCTGTATTTTATTCGACTGTTTTATAACACAGAGTTTCGTGGCGCATATTTTCATCTATGGTTTCCCGTATCATTATTACAAGGATTTTGCTGGATATCGACATAGTGAACCCGGTGGTATGTACATGATGTTTTCATAACCAACGTTCAAAAATTTGTCTTACTGTAAATTCATGATTATTGTACTAGGAAACATAGTGCTGTTTAATAATAATAAAGTTGAAGCAACAATTCCTATATGCATTAACTCGGTAATAATAATTCTGCTCCCTGATACCAGATATCAGTCCAGAAAACATTAAAACTGCTACACTCATGCTTCTCATTATCCAACAATTAGCCAGTCCAGAACTATACGCCTTATTATGGTACTGATATTGCTGCTGCTCCTCATAAGTGAATAGAATATGCAAGGAAGGTTTTGACAATTTAATAGGATTTTGTGTGTTAGAATGTTATTTCTCCGAGAAAGTGAAGAATATCTATTTGCTATCCAAATTTAGTCCATAAATTAAATAATAGAATGCTATAAAATAATGCTAGTAGTAGCAAAAAAAGCGCTCTAATAGTCACTAACGAGAAAATCAAATAAATGTTCTTTAACATACAAAAGAGAGGATCTAGAGTAGGGCATAACGGAACAATGAAGCCATATAATTTTGAAAGATTGCAGCGTCTTAGATATTGTAGATAATTTTGTCACATAAAAAATAAAATGGAATATTCAGGTAGCTAACTGATGTATATACAGTGTGACCCATTTAGATTGGAAACACATCTATAAAATTTGAAGTTGTTAACCGATTTTAATCAAATTTTTTTTTAATGTCATGTAATAATAGGTCTATTGCGGGACAAAATATGAAATATTTAGTTAAATTTTCAGGGCATTCTACGATACTTTTTCTTCGTCGAAAATGGAGAATTTGTATTAGCGATTTTTTTATTAAAAAAATTTCTACGTCACTGGATTTAGAGTGGCTTCGAATAGTTATGACAAAAATTTCATTCAAATATATTTATTAATAACGAAGTTATGACAACTTAAAATTTTAAAACTCACTAAGCTACGAGTAAAAAAAGAACACCCTGTATCAACAGATAACCATAAAACTAATTATTTTTCAAATAATTTTAATAATAAACCACTACTAGCCAAAAAATGTTTAAAATAACATAAAAATTTAATGCAAGTAACGCACTTATATCATTATTAACCTTATATGCTACAACTTAAATCTCAGTTGACATGACAACGATATTACTGTTTGACATTATTTGTGTCATACAAATTTCAGTGCTAGCATAAATGTATGCATAATATCTGCAACAATATTTACTTCAAATTCTTTTAATAATATTTTTTGTCATGGCTGCAAGATTAAGTTTGAGAGAAAAAATTGAAATTATACGTCTTTTGGGAGATAACAATAGAAGTGCCAGGGAAGTTTGTACAATATTTAATGACAGACATGTGGATCGTCCTAATATTAGCTGCGGTACGGTAAACAAAATAAATAGAATATTTAATGAATATGGTGCAGTATCAAAACTAATTTTAAAAAATAACCCGTTACCAAGAAGAAGGGGAAATGATCAAATCGTTTTAGATCATTTCAGAAATAATCCTAATGCCAGTTTAAGGAATGCCAGTTTATATTTGAATGTGCCTCGAGAGAGTATTCGGCGATGTCTTAAGGTAAATAATATTAAACCTTTCAAACCAAAATTCTTACACACATTAAAAGA
Organism: Diabrotica undecimpunctata; assembly: GCF_040954645.1. Lineage (NCBI taxonomy): Eukaryota > Metazoa > Arthropoda > Insecta > Coleoptera > Chrysomelidae > Diabrotica > Diabrotica undecimpunctata. Next base: position 82,662,990 of record NC_092809.1, on the reverse strand, counting down.
AGGCGACGAAGCAAAACGTTTAGAATATTGTTTATGGGCCCAAGGGGAATATTTAAACAATATAAATTTTCTAAAAAACGTGTTGTTTACCGACGAAGCCACTTTCACTACAAATGGAGTAGTATCATCACAGAATTGTCGCTATTGGACAGCAGATAATCCCCATTGGGTAATAAACTGTAAAAGCCAGTATTCTCAAAAAATCAATGTCTGGTGTGGTATACTGAACGAGCGAGTTATTGGTCCTTTCTTTTTTGAAGAAAACTTGAACTCACAGAACTTTTTAGAATTTTTAAACACCGACTTGTGGGATGCTATTCATGAGCTCCCAATTAATGAACGATTAAATTTGTATATTCAGTTAGATGGTTGTTCTGTTCATTACGCCAGAACCGTGAAGCACTGGCTAAATAAAAATTTTCCGAACCGTTGGATAGGCCGGGGTAGTCCGTTGATAGATTGGCCACCCAGATCTCTAGATCTCACAATTTTAGACTTCTTTCTCTGGGGAGTTATCAAAGAAAAAGTTTACCAAACCCGTCCAAGAGACGTAAACGAACTTCGTGCAAGAATTCGACAGGCATGTGCAGAAATTACTCCCCAACAACTAAGAAATGTAATTAGAAATATTCATAAACGCTACGACAAATGTATCCAATTAGATGGTGGATTGGTAGAGGCAACTAGGATTTAAACTAAAATTATGTTTCCATGTTTCTGTTAATACAGAGTGTTTTTTTAACGTTAATACAGAGTGTTTTTTCTTAGTGAGTTTTAAAATTTTAAGTTGTCATAAGTTTGTTATTAATTAATATATCTTAATGAAATTTTTGTAATAGCTATTTGAAGCTACTCTAAATCCAGTGGCGTAGAAATTTTTTTTTAATAAAAAAATCGCTAATACAAATTCTCCATTTTCGACGAAGAAAAAGTATCGTAGAATGCCCTGAAAATTTAACTAAATATTTCATATTTTGTCCCGCAATAGACATTTTATTACATGACATTAACAAAAAAATTTGATTAAAATCAGTTAACAACTTCAAATTTTATAGAGGTGTTTCCAATCTAAATGGGTCACACTGTATAACCCTTATAACACTTTTAAATCCAGAAGTCCAATTCAAATCTCTAAAATCAGGATATATAAAATAGTGATTAAACCAGTGCTAATGTGTGGATACGTGACGAGAACGTATTAATTAGATCGGGATTGCTAGAAAAGACATCAGAGGTATTTTACGACTTACAGAGGTCCGAGTACTAACCAATACCGAACAGAACTAATTCCAAGGTCAAACACATAAATAAAGATAGCAACTTTGTACAAGAAACTAAATCTCAATGTTAAAGTTGCGCTGGTTTTATCCAAAGACTCTATAATAACTGCATTGCCAAGTTAAATTGGGAGGATGCCCCAAGAAAAAAAAGCCCTTAGGACTTCCACAAATGAATGGGGAAGGTAATATATGGTCAGATTTAGGAATAATGCGACTATCTACCGACCCATCATATTTATCAACACCTGCTATCCTACCTACAATCAATACTTATCTATTGTGGACTATCAAATCAATTACATGTAATCAAACGAACTAGGCTTAAAAAATTATCAAGGCACTTCAGAAATATTGACATAAATTTTAAAAACGTCATTTACGTGGCTGTATTTTCAATAGGAATGCAGAGACAAAGAGAAGAAAAGGCAATAGAATCTTGTTGCGTTCTGACTATACGATGACGATGATCTTTATATAACATATAGGGAGAAAGAGAGAATAATGTTTATATTCAATTTAGAACTCGCTGGTTTTCTCCCTTTTGAATTGGGTATCGCGTATGTATATGTAATTATATATACAAAAAGATTATATAAATCCCTTATATTTACACAGACTGCTTTACAAAAGGTAAACGAATGAGCATAAAACACAGCTGTTTTAAAAACTTAATATTATTAGACGAATTTAGGGTCAATTTCACTCAAAATATGATATGCTAAAATATGATACGATAGGAAAAAAGCAATGACTTTTACAGCTGATTGCCACATAAATATGATAATTTTGCCACAGCATATAAATATTGTCTCATACTGTTATATAGCAATTTGTTGTCACATTTTAACCTGTTTATTTCCTTATTATCCATATATGAGTTGTAAACCGATATTACAAGCTCATTTACTTTTCACAAAGAGACTATATATATTAAGTACAGTTATTACTATACAAATCTGACTCGAAATATCGTCTAAAAGTAATAGTATTTAAAATTAAAATTTTTATTGAAAAGAAAAAGATTAGTCATTTTATGGAGTTCAAAGTAGAAGCCTTCATGGAAATTGAAATAATAATAAGACCACTGCAATCGGACGTACTCTGGGTAATAAATAATTAATTAATCGGTTAATTCTTCAATCACCCGTTCAATATGATTTTTGTCAAATCGGTCCTTTTTAGAACCAACTATTCTAATTATGTGCTGAGACAACTTCTAGAAAAGGGTTGGGAGTATATCAGACCCATTCTTTTTCTTCCTATGCCGTCCCCATTAACGGAGGTTGGCGACCACATTTTTAAAAGCTTCTCTGTCTTTTGCAACGTGGAATAATTCCTCTACTGTGATGTTTGTCCAGTCTCGAATATTTCGCAGCCATGACTTCCTCTTTCTACCTATTCCCTTTTTGCTATCGACTCTACCCTGCATGATGACCTGCAGAAGACTATATTTATTATTTCTTAGTATGTGTCCAAGGTATGCAGTCTTGCGTACTTTTACCATACCATACACAATCTTTTTATAGACTTTCGACAGGCATATGATATGATGACAGGTGTAGAAAGAAGCCAAGTATGGAATGCCATGGCGGAGTTCTCAATACCAAAGAAACTCATTCGGATGACCAAAGTGTGTATGGAGGGTGGAATATTTAAAGTACGTGTAAATAATAAACTGTCTGGCAGCTTTGAAATCAACAGTGGACTCAAACAGGGTGATGCGTTATCTCCACTATTTTTTAACCTTGTATTAGAGAAAGCCATGAGGTCGGCCGAAATAAAAACAGAATTGCTATCGGTTTAAGGTCCCAAGCTATTACTCGCATATGCAGATGACATAGATCTCGTTGGAGACTCCAGCCTGTCCACGAAAGACATCTTTAACAAGGTGGAAGGATCAACAAGTGAAGTAAGGCTGAAGATTAATGAAGAGAAGACGAAATATATATGTATATAAAGAACAACACGAAGAGACAGAATAGGACAAAATGTGACGATCAACACCTTCAATTTTGAAAGAGTACAACGTTTTAAGTATGTGGGGGCCGTAATCACAGCTGACAACGATGTTACTGAAGAAAGAAAAGTCAGAATCCAATCTGCAAACCGCTGTCTATGCGCACTGGATAAGCTCATAAAATTAAAAAATCTTACAAAAAGTTCAAAGATCAAAATCTATAAATCCATCGTCAGACATACGGATGCGAAACGTGGACCATGACCAAAGCAAACGAAGAAAAGCTCAGACGCTTTGAACGAAAAATACTTCTCGAATTAAAAGCACTCTACAATGACGCCGATATTGTCCAAGAAATTAAATCACAGCGACTAAAATGGACAGGCCACGTGCACAGACTGCATAACGATAGACTGGTAAAACTGGTATGGGAAGAGATTCCCACAGGCAAAAGATCACTCGGACGTCCAAGAATGCGATGGAGAGATAACATCCAAGCAGATCTCCGGAAAATGAACATTCCATTTGACCCTAGGTTGATGGAAGACCGAAAAAAGTTGTACAGTCAGCCAAGACCCACCCAGGGTTGTAGCGCTACGTGATGATGATGATTCTAATTATGTCTATAAATATTCAGGACATATCTACAGCTAAAGACACTCTACTTTACTTAAGCTTATCAGACATATGCGCTTAACACAAATGTGACGTATTTCTACTGCATGAAGCAAATAGAGGGACAAACCTAGGGTATTTGGTATTAAGCTGATCGCTAAAAATAACGAAATAAACATAATAAATGCCGGCAAAGAAGCCAAAAAAAAACTTAAAATGAGAGAGGACAAAACCATTCAGCTGAGGAAACCTTTCAACGATGTTGAGTTTGGATCCACTATCCACGTATATTATGAACAATATTACGGCTCCTGATTGAGGATCTGAACACAAAACTAATTATAAAATTTGGACAAAAAAATACAACAATGGCTAATATCCAAAGTCTGTAGACAAGCAAAGCAAAGACTAGTAGACAAAGACAAAGTTATTGCCTTGCTTAAACTTGACAAAAACTCCAACCTGTCCTATTTTTTCAGCTATACAAAATACTTCTGCACATGATCCTTAATATAAACCGATAATAGAAGAAAAACTTAAATTTAACGACAAAAGTATCTATATGACAGAGTAGATCATGTTTGTCACACATACTAAATCTTGCCCAACACAGCGAAGACAGATAAAAAATATCAGACATGAGGAGTGGTATTTGTCAATCTAAATGCTGCTTACGACACCTTAAATTAAAGGACATTTCTCCAAAATCTATGTGATATCCCCTTAGGTAATAAACTCACTTGTATTATGCGCGTAAGCCTACATAACAGAAGATTTTTCGTATCACTCAATAATAAGAATAGAATATAAAGATGGAGAACGTAGAAGAACGGTCTCCTTTGGGGTACCATAATGGCACCTACACTGTACAACATTTACGCAACCCATACCAGTAAATACTAGGACTTTTATTATGTAGACGATACATTTATTGTTGCACAACCAAAAACTTTTGTTGCTGAAGTGGAGAAAAATCTAAATCTAAATCTAAATCTCTTAAACACAATAAAAATATATTATAAATCAGTTTTAAGCCAAACTCTGGAAAAAGTCAGGTGTGCTCCTTCAGTGTCCCTAACAGAGACGCTTTCACAAATCTGAACATATACCTGAACCAATAGTGTCATGAAATCCTTAAACACACTTTGTAATTCACAGAACTTTGTTTAAATCTAAATGACAAACTACAACCGGAAAAATAATATTCTCCGCGAACTTGTCAGATAAAAATGGGAAGCACATCCTTCCACCCTTAAAACGTAGGCGCTTGAACTCTATGCTTCTGCTGCCGAATATACCTTGCTAGTATGGGTGATATCAATACATACTTAACACGTAGATTTAGCTATAAATTAGTCAGCCAAATTTAGCGGATATTAAGACTCACATCCATACATAAGCTCTACAATATCGTAGTTATCAATCCACCGATATCCGAAGATAAGTAGCTAGAGAACAAAAGAAACAAAGTCTAGATTCGTAACATTCACTCCACGAATAACAACCCATTTTATGACTAGAATCGAGGAAAAACTGGCTAGATCAACACATCTGCATGGTATACAAAAAAAATAAGCTGCTTCTCGTCATCTGAACCCTCGAAAGGAACTTCCTTATGGTAGTTATCTTCCTTAAATCTGCCAGGAGGACTCTTGCCTGCAAACACTGGTTAACCTGTGTGAATGTGGGGTGATACAAGATTCATCACACTTTCTTAGTTGACTTTGCCATTTAAATCGCTCTTTTCTGAAGGGACAAGGTTTATTTACTTGAACTGAACATGTAAAGTACAGTCAGTAAGCTATTACTTATAAAGATCATTGCAAATTTGAAACTAACTACACTTATAATGACTACATATTACCCCTAAATAGGAGATAAAACATTCAGAAGTATGTAATATGGGTGAAGTGGTATAATTCTTGTTAGATAAATTAAGCATTCTTCCTTTTTTTTGCACTACTGCCACTACTATCCATTTTTACACAAAAATATCTATTTTAGCACATAAATATTTATTTTGAGATAACCTTCTTTCCAAAATTATATGTAGTACACAGATAAAACTAGAAATAAAATAATAAAAAATCTGTATACAAGATATTATCATAAAACAATGGATGAAATAAAAGAAGTTCTTATTTATCGAATTCTTAAATAAAACGTATAAAGACATACTCACGTTAACAAAATACATTAGGAAATTTCCGCATATGAAATAAATCCAATTTGGGAATGAAATCCGTTTGTATCTATAAAGCTATTTTTAGAAAAGCAGGTAGCTACCAAAAACATGTAGTTAATAGTATCCATATCTGTTACACACTGTAATGCGTATGAATGATAACAAAAATAAGGAGTCCATATAAACCGTTCAGACTATACGCGAGAAGTATACAGCTTAATGGCAGAGTTGCCAAACTATCAGAGCTTACTTAAACCTATATACTTATGGTTCCAATATACAGTGAAAAAGATCTGAACGACCCCTATACGATATACACGTGAACTAAGCAATATACATTCATGATACATGGGTACTTAAGGGCTCCACAATTTTTTTTAAAAATTATAAAACTATACATGTTGACGAATCGACAGAGCCAATATTAGGGAATGGTCAAGTGAGCTTCGTATATTGGTGTCCACTTCACCACGGAGCTCATTTGAACCTGAATTTTAACATGGGCGGAGTCCACTTTATGCCGTAGATATATATAGATATATATATATATATATATATATATATATATATATATATATATATATATATATATATATATATATATATATATATACATCTACCGGTTAATGTAAGCTCCGTTCTAAAACGGTATTATACTAACTCCAGTAGAATATACACCGTGTATTTTATTATCTGAGTAGCGCTTTATGTAGACTCCGACCAACACGTAGGATTAAGTGGACTCCACAAAAGGATAAACCATTTTTGGGATCCGTATTTACGATATTGCATATTCTTCTAAACTCCTGCGATGTTGCCAATAATTGTATTAGTAGTAGATTTTCAAATTTTACAGCAGGTACAGTCTGGAACTTGAAATTTATTTCAATATCCATCAATTTAATCATGGAGGAATTGAGGACTATTTGGCTAATTTATGTAGTTAAATATAAATTGTTAACCGACATATACCTTTATTTTACTTTTTAGTTTTAATAAGCAAGGCGGTAATTTATATTACTTGCTTTATATATTTTCAAACATAAGAAAGTGTGTATTATAAACTTGGAAAAGCGAAAATTTCCGTTTTTATTAATTAGTATTTTTTATTAAAATGCATTGGCATTAAAACATTTAGTACATAAATGTACGTATATCAAATAGAGTAACAGTTTCTGAAATTAGAAGCCCCTTCGGTAAGATTATAAAGTTTGTTACCACAAAAAATCTACTAGCATGCACAGAGATGAGAGAGACCTACACAGAAGAAGATCTATTTTTAGCGAATGACAGGGCCATCTATGTAGCCAACCATTTGGAAATACAAAATTTAAAGCTGTTGGTGTTTCGGACACGGAGAGTAAAGTAAGTATAAAAAGAGGTAAAAGTAAAATGAAAAGAAAAATAAAACACTTATATAATATGTAGACCTGAAAGTGCGCCGGAGGGTTTGAAATAAGAATTTACCTAAGGAATGAAATAACAATTTACCTAATATAAAACAGATCTGAAAGAGAACAAAAAACAGATCAAAGAATTAATACAGATTAAGTACATCCTTAAGTAACATATCTCAAATCCGCCAGCAGTTTTGTTGGGTAGATCGAGTAGCTAGACAGAACTGTTGCCGGTCCCAAGCCCAAATAAAGGAGGAGGGGGTCTACAGCCCGTTTAGCACTCTACTGATAGACTTTAAAACCATACAGCTCATAGAAACAGAGTTATGCCTCGGGACAGGAATGATTTCATTACGACGACTAACGGGAGAAAGAGGACAACGAATTTATGGTAAACGAGAAATACACTTCGCATCGGTGCTTTGAACGTAAAGTCTCTACAAGAGAGCAGAAAATTACAAAAGAGCTTGTAGAAAAAAAATATAAACATGTGTGCGCTAAAAGATAATAAGAAAAAAGGAAAAGGGTCAAATTATTATAGATGACCATCTCATGATTTACAGTGGTGTTGCCAAAGAAACCAGAGCCAAAGAAGGAGTCGCTCTGTTAGTACACAAAATTTTTTTACACCAAGTATAAAAATAGTAAGTGTAAAAATTAAACTGGATGTCAAACCTCTGAATGTGATAGCAATTCATGCACCAGAGAACAACAAAGATACCACCACAAGGGAAAACTTCTACGAACACCTTCAGACTGTAATAAACGAGACCCCAAATGATAAATATAAAATCATTATGGGTGATTTTAACGCCCGTGTTAGCAATGATTTAGTTCCAGGGATAAAACAGCGATATAACGAAAATATCAGAAATGAAAACGGAAACCTTCTAACGGACCTCTGCAGCAAAAACCAGATACGTAATAATAATACATTTTTCCCTCACAAAGAACAATACAAATACATTTTTAAAAATAGTAGAGGACAAAGATCTATTATAGACTATATTCTGTTGAATAGAGAGCACTAACATCAGCAGAAATAGAAAGCGATCACAAATTGGTATTGTGCCGAATGAAAACACATATATGTGATAAAACACCGAAATACACCACAAAGATAAAAGTCGAAAGCTTACAGGATGACTCCACAAGATACCTATTCCAGAAAAGAAGAACCGAAAAAAACAGAAAAACATATATCACAGAAAGTGATGGAGTCGAAGAAAGCTGGGCAAAAGTTAAGTCTAATATCTTACCCTCGGCCAAGAAATTTCTTGGTAAAAGAAATATAAATAAAGTGCAGGAAAAATGTAAAGAAAACAAAAAATCTTACCTGAAATACATGTCAACCAAAACACAAGAGGCATAACATAATTACAAGACAATTAGAAACGAAACACATGCACTTATAAGAAAAATAAAAAATGGTCACTGGGAACGTTTTTCGAAAGAAATGGAACATAATTTTTCTCGTCTGCAAAAGGAAATATAGCGCTTCATCAGACGTCAAGGAACGGAGGTAAAGTAACTAATAGAACTAAAATACATAGAAAATGATACGTGGATTAACTACCTAAAAAAGCTATATACAGGAGAAAAACAAACGACGCTAGAACCGGAAACATCAGAAATTACAACATATAAAGAACTTAATATAAATGTACAGGAAGTTCGGAAAATACTTGAAAACCTGAGGAACAGAAAAGCAGCAGGTAAAGACGGGATACCAAACGAATACTGAAATATTGTGGAGCAGCAATGACAAATGAATGAAAAATTAACAACATTAATTAATAAAATTATAAAACACAATAAAATGCCGGAAGAATGGAGAAGGAGCGAACTAACTCTACTATTTAAAAAAGGAGATAAAAACAGACAAAAAACTACAGAGGTATAAACTTGTTAAATACTACGCTAAAACTTACAACTAAAATTTTACAAGTGCTAATTAATCACAATATAAGTTTAGCAGATAAACAACCGGGTTTTTTTAGTGGTAGATCGTGTACAGATGCAAAATTCGTGATAAAGCAGATTACTGAGAAATCACTGAAGTATAATAGACCAACATTCCTGTGTCTGATTGACCTAAAGAAAGCGTTTTACAGAGTAAGACTGAAAGATGTAATCCATCTTCTGTATAATAGAGAAGCTCCCCTAAATATTATAAAAACTATCGAAAACATCGACCAAAATAACAAAATTGAAGTCAGAATAGAGGGACAACTTACAGAATCTATAGAAATAGGCAGCAGAATAAGACAAGGGGATTCGTTGAGATTTAGCCCCATGCTCTTTAATTTGATCATGGATCAAATCATCAAAAGCGTTATTATTAATAGCCCAAGATGAAGATAATTTGCAAAGACTGGTCCACAAATTTAACATAAGAGCAAAAGAATTTAATATGACAATCTCATCTCAGAAAACTAAAACAATAGTAGTCAGCAAAGGACCACAGATGTAAAATAGAAATTGATAGCATTAGCAGAAACAAGACCCGACACAGCCACAACGCAAAGAATAATGGACGCGGCAGAGATGAGAGTACTGAGAAGAATTACAGGAAATACTCTGAGAAATCGAAAAGAAAATGTAACGTATAGTGTATAAATAAATGGATACAAAATAGAAAAAAAGAATGGAATAACCACATAGGTAATGGAAATAAAATACCTGGCATTATGAATTTATTATGACAATTTCATCTCAGAAAACTAAAACAATAGTAGTCAGCAAAGAATCAACTAGATGTAAAATAGAAATTGATGGCATCAGTATTGCACAAATAATGGAAATAAAATACCTGGGAATTACACTGTCTAGCTACGGAGACCTGGATAAAGAAGTAAGAGATCAAGTACTAAAAGCAAATAGACTGGCAGGATGCCTTAATAACACTATGTGGCTAAACAGACACATTAACACTGAGATGATATCAATTTATAAAGCCAGTGTAAGACATATAATGACATAAGCCTCAGAAACAAGACCCGACACAGCCACAAAGCAAAGAATATTGGAAAAGGCAGAGATGAGAGTACTGAGAACAATTATAGGAAATACGCTGAGAAATCAAAAGAGAAGAGAAGACATTAGAAGAAAATGTAACGTAAAGTGTATAAATGAATTGACACAAAATAGAAAAAAAGAATGGAATAATCACATAAGCAGAATGGAGGAGACCCGTGCCGTCAAAATTGCAAGAGATAAGTCACGAATCGGCAGAAGAAGTATCGGACGATCGCGCAAAAGATGAAGTGATAACCTTCCATAGAGGTATTATTCCGCCAATGAACAAGTAAAATTGCTTATAAAGAGAAATAATAACAAGAAAAAAAAGTAACATCTCTCAGATAAATAAGCGGAACAACAGAAACTGAGTATAAACGTGAAATTCCAGAATTAACATTAAATAAATTACCGCAAATCGTACGAACTGAAATAAGTGTTATTTTCTGCACATACATATATATATATATATATATATATATATATATATATATATATATATATATATATATATATATATACATATATATATATATATATTGTGACGATTGGGGTTTATAGAAAATAATTTATAAGTTATATACTATATAATATTAGATATAAAAAAGTATTTGAGTATTTTAAATAAGTTATATACTAGAGAATTTAATAAAAATTATTTATGTGAGGGCATTTTAAGAAATTAGAATATAATAATTGTAAAAAGTTGTATTTTAGTAATTATAATGTGGTAGATAGATGTAAGTGAGCCATGTGACTAGGCAACCAACTATACAAACTTACTCTCTAAGTGACATTTTAGGAAATAATTGGGAATATAAGTGGGGTTATAATAATATATTGTTTGAAATGTGTATTTTATTAAATTAGAGTGTTAGTTACTAATTTGAATGTTTATTCTGATTTGAAAAGCCTAAATGTCAACAAAATTATCAATGGAACATTAACGAATTCTCCAGAGTGCAGAATTTGACCATTGTTTACGGTCGAACATTCTCGAAATAATGATTATGGCGGTGGATCGAACAGATATTTTTTTCGAGAACATCTATATAGAAGTTAATAGAACGAATGGAACATGATCTCTTACCAGATGGTTCTGGAATATCCAAAAGGATATAAATACCCGTGATTTGGATTCAAGATGGCAGTTTTTACTATGAAGATCAGTTAGGAGTTTTTAGTCAGAAGTCAAGCAGTTTATTATGAAAGTTAGTAGATTAGTTAGTGAAGTCAATTGTTCACAGTTTTAGTAAGTCAGTCAAGCAGTTTAATAAGAAATATGAAAGTTAGTTGGAGTCAGTGAATCAAGTACAAATAGTCCAATTGTTTAATATAGTGAGTTAAATGAAGATTAAAAATTATGCATATATTTAATGCACATTTATAATTATACACAAATAATTATTGAAGATTATAAAAGTATATTAGAAGAATATGGGATGGACATTGGAAGGAATTAAAATTATATTATGATTGGAGATTAGTATAAATCAACTTATAATAATTGGATATTGGTATATTGAAAAGAAGAATAAATATAAATGGTGTTTGCTGGTGGTGTATAAATGCTGGTGAAGAAAACTATATCTTAAATTGGTAGAAGCTGATAATTGGAAAAAGTAATTTCACAAAAACAAGGATAACCGAAGTACGAAGACATTCAGTGGTGATTAGAATCTATATATTGGAAAACAGTTCATTTAGGCATTCAGTGAAAGAAAGGTACAAAATTTTGTTAATATAATTTAGTTAGTGTTATAACAATTTCAATTTTGAAGATAGTTTGTTTAAATTTAACATTGTCTATAGAATTTAATTAGTTTTATAAGAACATCAATTTAAAGATAGTTTATTTTAAATTTACATTGGCTAGGTTAGATATATATGTGTGTTTCATAATAGTTATAATAAAGATAATTTAAAAAAGTACTTACAAGCTAATTCTTTGAGAACCGCGATAAAAACCCTATATATGATATTATTAAAAATACTCATTGCTCATCGTTCAAACAAAAAACACATCATAACAATTTGGCGCCCAACGTGGGGCTCTCTATTTAAAAGAATTAGTTTGGGAAGATAAGTGCTCTCATATAATTAAATTAATTATCAGTAGAAAGGAAAAATTATAGAATTTATTTTTAATTATATTTGAACAAGTAAAGTCTCAAAATGTCTCAAGGAAAGAAAGGTACAAGAAGCAAAAATAATGAAGAAGATGTGGAAGTAGAAACACAACCTATACAAGAGGAGAGTTTAGTTCAAGTTCCACAAGATACTGCAGAAATGAATCCAGAAAGAGAGGAAAATGTCAATATGGCAGCTTTGATGTCATTAATGATGCAGATGAACAAAACAATAGAAGAGAATTCAAAAGAAATCAAAGAAGACATAAAAAAATTGGAAGAGAATTCAAAAGAAGTCAAAGAAGACATGAAAAAAATGGAACAAAAATTGGAAGAGAATTATAGAAAATTAGAAAAGAAAATAGAAGATAATAATAATAAAATTGTAAAACAAATGGAAAAACAAATGGATAAAAAACTTGAAGCTGCAGAGAAAAAAGTAGCAAATGAAATAAAAATTATACGGAATGACTACAAGAAAAGGATAGACAATGAGAGGACAGAAGTAAAGAGGATTATTCAAGATAATAAAATAGATATAGAACAGAAAATAGAGTTACAGAAATGTAACTTAGAAGTAAAAATTAACGAAGACAGGAGAAACACAGAAGAAAAATTAGACGATATACAACAAAATATCCAAATAAATTGTAATCAAATAAGAAATGTGGAACAGAGAATAGATGATATTTCACAAATGAGAGACATAGGGAGACCTTACTTAAATTTAACAAATGAGACTGGGATTAAATTCTCTGGTAATATAAAAAATTTGCATCCTAGAGTATACATAAATAGTTTAAAACATAAATTAAGATTTGTGAATAATATTAATGATATTAAAGATTATATTAGAATGACATTAAATGACAATGCAGCAACTTGGTTTGCTAGTATTGAAAATGATTTAGATAACTTTCAAACATTTGAAAATAAATTTTTAAATTATTATTGGGGTGAATTAGAGCAAGCAAAGTTTAGAGAAATTCTATATTTTGGAAAGTATAATCACAATTTAAAATCAAATATGGTAGATTATGCATTAAAACTGATAACAGTTGCAAAATATTTAGAACCACCACTTAGAGAGGATGAAACAGTCTTAAATGTATCTAGACATTTTGATGCTGATGTTGTGCAAACCGTAACTGTACAAAATATTCAAACAATAGATAGTTTTATTAATTTTATTCAAAGAATACAAAGAGGCAATATGACAAGTAATAATAACAACAGAAAAAACAATAATAACTTTCAATATAATAAAAATGATAATCAACAATATAGACAATCATATAATAATTATAGATATGGTAATAATTTACAAAATTTTAATAATAATAACAGTAATTATAATAAACAACATTTTAATAACAGTACTAATAATAACAGACAAGATTTTAACAATAGAAGAAATACAGAGCGACCTAACTATAACAGACAGGTAAATTGTGTTCGAAGGAATAGAAGCTGCGAAGACAGGGAACGAAATAGTACAAGGCAAGAAAATGTGAGTAGAAGTCATAGTAGGGAAAGACATAGGACATCAGATCCAAGTGGTCAGATACAATCTGACAATTCTAATAATCAAAATTTTGTGCAGTAAACTTTCTGAATTACAAGTTAGGCCATTGCTATTATGAAAAACCTTCTGAATTTATTTCTTTAGATGAAGAGAAAATTATTGAATCTATTAATTTAATTTATATAAATGCTTTGGCCAAAAATAAAATGATTAAGATTATGATAGATACTGGTTCAGAAAGTACTTTAGTCTCGGAGAATTTTATTTTTAATACATTAAAATTATCAGATATAATAAAGATTCCAAAAATTAAAATTGTTGGTGCAAATAATAAGAAGTTGGGTGAAATTGATAAACTAGCCAATTTTAAAATTAATATTCTTAATAAAGAAATTAATATGCAAGGATTTATTGTCAAGGATTTATGTGTTGATATATTAATGGGAAATGATGAATTGGAAAAGAAGAAAGTAAAGATAGATTTTGAAGAAAAAATGGTAACTTTGGAAGGGCAAATAAATTAATTTATGCAGAAAGATGAGGTAGAAGAAGGAATAAGAGTTGATAGGATATTATTAAAAGAAAATAATGATGTTTATGAAGAAGAAATGTATTTTGATGATAGGGAAATGTCCCAGAAGAATGTAAAGAATAATTATTGTAGTGAATATTTAAGGAATGGAAATTTTAAGCAGATGGATGCCTACGAGGCGGAGTGCGTAAAATTGGAAGCAAGGAATAATGAGTACATAATGAAGAATAATTTTATTTGTAAAGAAGAAGATATAATGAAAGTTTTAAATTGCCCTGAAGAATATAAATCAATAGTCATTTCCATATTGCAGCAACACAAGGGACTTGTCAATAAAGAAAATAGAATTGCACAAAATTATATCCATAGTATAAAAGTTAAAGAAGAAAAAGATTTTAAAACAAAATCATACCCAATACCATATAAATACAGAGAAGAAGTAAACAAAACAATTAATAATATGTTAGAAGATGGGATCATTGAGAAGGCAGACACACGTTTTATTAACCCCATAGTAGTAGTACGAAAAAGATCAGGTGAAATCAGGTTATGTTTGGATGCAAGGAATATTAACAAGATTACTGAAAAGCAATTTGAAGCACCAATGAGTATAGATGGAATATTAGGAAGAATTACAGGAATGTCATTTTTCACTAAAATCGATTTACAGCATAGTTTCTGGTTAATACCTCTAGAAAGAAAAAGTAGACAGTATACAGGATTTCAGATAGATGGAGTAGTATATCAATTCAAAGTAGTACCATTTGGACTTCAATCATCTTGCAGTGCTCTATGTAGATGTCTTTATGATATTTTGGATCAATATGAACATTTTGTAATTCACTACATTGGTGATATATTAATTGTTTCTAAAACGGCTGAAGATCATGAGAAACACCTAAAAATTATAATAAACAGATTAGATAAAGTTGGACTTAAAATAAATCAAGAAAAATGTACATTTTTTCAAAAAGTAGTGATATATCTAGGTTATAAACTTAACACTAACAGCTTACTGACATATCCATTTTATTGAATAGACTTGATTTGTTAAATAGATGGTAGATTTCATTATTTTGAATCAATTTGACATCATACTTGTTGAATTTTATATATATGGAAATTAATTTGTACCCTAAAAATCATAATTTGGGGTTAGATACAGAATTGATTGTGTAAATGTCTTTATAAAAAGTGTAAAACTTACCAATTCATATGGAAGAAAGCCTGTGGAATGGAAATAATTCCTAGATTTTGTCTATAAATAAACAGAACACAATATAGATTATATTATTAATTAAGGTTATATTTTATTCTCTGATAAAATCCACTCTCCATTTGACATGACAGTTTGACCATAGAATAGCCGAACTGTGATCCGTTGTTCTCTGCTTTGACATAGACAGCGAACAGGGATGTATTTAACACATTTTAAATAAAAAAAAAATTGAATTATTAATTTATTAAATTTAATAAGGTATGAGAAAATTAATATTTAAAAAAATAATAAGTAAATTATTTATTTTAAATATTATTTTTGGGGTATTGTGACGATTGGGGTTTATAGAAAATAATTTATAAATTATATACTATATAATATTAGATATAAAAAAGTATTTGAGTATTTTAAATAAGTTATATACTAGAGAATTTAATAAAAATTATTTATGTGAGGGCATTTTAAGAAATTAGAATATAATAATTGTAAAAAGTTGTATTTTAGTAATTATAATGTGGTAGATAGATGTAAGTGAGCCATGTGACTAGGCAACCAACTATACAAACTTACTCTCTAAGTGACATTTTAGGAAATAATTGGGAATATAAGTGGGGTTATAATAATATATTGTTTGAAATGTGTATTTTATTAAATTAGAGTGTTAGTTACTAATTTGAATGTTTATTCTGATCTGAAAAGCCTAAATGTCAACAAAATTATCAATGGAACATTAACGAATTCTCCAGAGTGCAGAATTTGACCATTGTTTACGGTCGAACATTCTCGAAATAATGATTATGGCGGTGGATCGAACAGATATTTTTTTCGAGAACATCTATATAGAAGTTAATAGAACGAATGGAACATGATCTCTTACCAGATGGTTCTGGAATATCCAAAAGGATATAAATACCCGTGATTTGGATTCAAGATGGCAGTTTTTACTATGAAGATCAGTTAGGAGTTTTTAGTCAGAAGTCAAGCAGTTGACTTCGAAGTTAGTTGACTATGAAAGTTAGTTGGAGTCAGTGAATCAAGTACAAATAGTCCAATTGTTTAATATAGTGAGTTAAATGAAGATTAAAAATTATGCATATATTTAATGCACATTTATAATTATACACAAATAATTATTGAAGATTATAAAAGTATATTAGAAGAATATTGGATGGACATTGGAAGGAATTAAAATTATATTATGATTGGAGATTAGTATAAATCAACTTTTAATAATTGGATATTGGTATATTGAAAAGAAGAATAAATATAAATGGTGTTTGCTGGTGGTGTATAAATGCTGGTGAAGAAAACTATATCTTAAATTGGTAGAAGCTGATAATTGGAAAAAGTAATTTCACAAAAACAAGGATAACCGAAGTACGAAGACATTCAGTGGTGATTAGAATCTATATATTGGAAAACAGTTAATTTGGGCATTCAGTGAAAGAAAGGTACAAAATTTTGTTAATATAATTTAGTTAGTGTTATAACAATTTCAATTTTGAAGATAGTTTGTTTAAATTTAACATTGTCTATAGAATTTAATTAGTTTTATAAGAACATCAATTTAAAGATAGTTTATTTTAAATTTACATTGGCTAGGTTAGATATATATGTGTGTTTCATAATAGTTATAATAAAGATAATTTAAAAAAGTACTTACAAGCTAATTCTTTGAGAACCGCGATAAAAACCCTATATATTATATTATTAAAAATACTCATTGCTCATCATTCAAACAAAAAACACATCATAACAATATATATATAATATAATAAGAACTATATTTAAACCAAGTGACAGAAAAAAAATTATATATACATTTACTTCTAAATGATTAACTTCTATAAAATTATTATTACAGTTAAAGCTTATACGAGCGACAAAATTTTTAAAACAATTAGACCGAACATAATATCATAACTGTAAAACATAATATATACGGAAACAATAAAGAAATAGATATGTTTAGTGGTTATGAAACCGCTTGTCGTCTGCCATGAATTTTATTACAGAATCAAGTTACCATAAGACACCGAAATATTTTGTCTGAGTAATGACTTACTACGATAAAAAGAAATAGAATACTTTTATAATACACAACGTTATAAAGGTGAAACTATAAAAAGATATACATATAATATAATAATGATATATATGATGATTCATAAACGCATGTTAATAACAATTGGTAATAAAGACATAAAGATACCCACTAGAAAGTTTATAATTTCAAAACGACAGTAAAATAACGTTCAATTCAAAGGTTCAAATCGCGACATATGAAATAATTCAACAGCAAGTAAAAGTACTTTTTCTTTACCTATTTCTTTGTCGTCTTCTGAATCTTCATTTCCATTCGTTCCTATCTAAGCACATGTTATCCACAAGGTACTACTTCATTTTTTATTCTCTACTCTTTTTGTTATGGCTTTCGTCATTTTATTTATTCATATCGTTCTCACTCATAACACATATTGGGTAGTTTATTGTTTCATTAAACTTTTTCTGTTTATATCCGTATCATATAAGTTTTCTAGTTATTATAGCGTATATAGTGTATGTTAATTCCATTGTATTTCTTATATTTTCAATATTAATTCGTTCCAATCAAGATTTTCGAGCAGCTCTGAACCATTGGTCCATTTTTGTTGCTTTTGTCACTGTTTCTCCTTTCTTTTAACTACAACTTTTCTCCACGTTGATCGGTCTTCTACATATCTGCAATCAAATGAAATATTAACTTTTTAAGATATCCGAATATCATTATAAGAGCTTCCTTCATTCAGTATCTGTTCTTAATCTATACGGATTTGTAGCATTATACTAATAAGGCCTTATTTGATTTATTCATTCTTCCTAATTTGCATCAATATAATAAAATAGGTCTGAAGTTTGTATTATGCTCTTTATTCCTTCAGTGACGGTATTATTAACTGTGATTATTGATCCAATAATATTTAAGTGTTCCATACTTTTGAAATTGCAGTTGTAGACTTTTTTGTTTTATCTAGATTTATTTAATTGGTGTCTTCTGTGTATTTGCTTGTATTTGGTTTTCACTTCGTTGATGTTTTAGTTTCTTATGAAATCGATATCATCAGCATTATGTTAGGAGCTGCTTTGTACATTGGACCGTTAACGGATTACATGTTAAATGGACGTTATATCTATTTTGGTAAGCTGTTCGTTAATTTTTTAACTATTTGAATCGAGAATTTGTATTTTATTAGATCTCTGGTTTATTTATTTTATATGTCTGATGTTTTGTTTCCTGTATCGTTACTACAATGATTTTGCTGGATACCGACATAGGGAACCTGGTGGTACGTACATGATGTTTTGATTACCAACAGTAGAAAATTTGTCCTGCTGTAAAATCATGATTATTTTACTAGAAAATATAATGTTGTTTAATAATAATAAAGTTGTTTCACTTTGCTTTCTCCATCGAGGTCGCAGTGAGACTGCTACCATTATACCTTCTGGTATTTAATATTTTGCCGATCAAGCAACACTTCCTATAGTCATTAACTTGGTACTGATTTACTGATATCTCTACTCCCCGATTTCAGCGAGCAGTCACCAAACTATTAAAACTGCTACATTCATGCCTCCTATTCAGTGGCGGCTCGTGGCTTGAGAGACAAGGTCGGCAAGGTATTTTTTGTCTCCTCAGATAGGTATACCGTCTAATAAAGACTTAAGTAAATCATCATAGGAGATTTTTTGTTTTCTTGTTTTTTGTTTTTTTTTCCTATAAATTTAGAACCTAAACATGTTTATAAATTAACTCAAGTCTACGTTGTTTGGAAGTAACAAAATGGGTTATAACGTCATCGTAAAATTTATTAGAGTTTTGGAGAGATTTTAAAAGTTTTTTTTCTATTGACATTTGAGACAAGCTTGACATTCTCTCTTGTTTCATGGTATTTCGACAATAAGTTTAGATTCTTTTGAGGCAAGAGAAATCTCGTTCATTTGAGGCAGACGTTGGTGGTAATGAGAGAATTAATGACAATAATTAATTTATTAATTTCGGTAACAGTTTGTTGTAATGAATTGCAGTATATAAAATTATATATATCTTGTAACTTATCCCATCTTCCGAAAATATTTGGATCAGCATATAAAACTTTTAATTCATTTTCTAATTTTATTTTATTAAAGAATGATGGATAATTTTTAATTAACCTGTCCAATAAATATCTTGGAAATTCTTTGGCGTAACTTTTAAATTTTGAATCGTCAAAGAGGTCAAAAATTTGCAAATCTTCAAAATTCGAAAAACGAGTATCTATTTGCATAATAATAGTATCCAAAATTTCAAAATATACTCGTTTTTCGATATCTGTTTCTGTGTCATGACTTTGTCTTTTTTTTTGGGGGTTCGGAAATATCAAGCGAGTCCAAAACTTCACTGCGTATATACTGGAAATTACTATCATTACGAAAATCTCTGAGATTTTGCACCAGTCTTGTTATTCTATTTTTGGAATGAATAATGTCAGTTAACTGATTTTGAACAACATTGAATATCAAATCGGTTTGGGTAAACACTTTCTTAAAAATATTTAAAAGTATGTTAAAAGAATAATCATTTAATAAAGTTTTCAAACCGATTGCTTCACAGATCGAGATATCATCACTTTGATAATCGTCGCATTCAATAATAAAATCAAAAACTTCCAAAAGCTCCAAAAATTTAACTTTTAATACACAGAAGAAATAATTATATGCAAAAGAAACACAAATTAAAAAACGTTATCCATTTATTACGCAAGAAAGATACCTCTAGGAAAAATCAAAACGACCGAAAATATATATCAAAATAACACAATAAAAGTAAAAGTAGAAGAAGAACCAACCGACCCTAATAAAGCTGATAATGGGATAAGACAGGGATATTTCCTGAGTCCTCTATTGTTCAACCTGATTATGGATGAAATAATAAAAAAGTAAGAACTAAAAAAAGATACCAAATGGAAGAAAAACAAATTAAAATAATCTGCTGTGCAAACGACGCAATACTACTCTTTCAAAATGAAGATGATTTACAACGTATGCTGCACCAATTTCATATAACTGCCAGAAAATTTAACATGTTAATTTCCCCAAAAGAGACAAAATTCATGGTTACAACAGCAAATTTACTAAGATGTTAATTGGAGCTGAAAGGTCAGATAATAGAACAAGTGATGGAGTTTAAATATCTAGCCATCACATTATCTAGCTACGGAAAGCTCGAAACTAAAGTGGAAGATCCAGTGAATAGAGCAAACAGAGCCGCAGGCTGCCTAAATGAAACAATATGAAGCAATAAAACTATCGCGAAAGAAACGAAAGGCAGAATTTACAAAACAGTCATCAGACCAATGACATACGCGGCAGAAACAAGACCTGACACAGAGAGGACAAAAAGGATATTAGAAACATCAGAGATGAAAACACTTAGAAAAATTGATAGTAAGACACTATGGGACAGAGCTAGAAGTACAGATATACGACGTAGATGCAAGGTGGAGAACATCAAGAACTGGTTAAGAAATAGTAGAGTAGAATGGAACGATCATATAAGCCGAATGACAACAAATAGAGTAGTAAAGACGGCAAGAGACGGTTAACCCGTAGGAAGACGATCAGTAGGAAGATCACGAAAACGATGGAACGGCAACTTACTGAAGGCACATTGAAAAATGACAGTCATGTCTATATAAAAAGAAGAAGAAGAAGAAGACACAGGATAAACATTAAAATTGCTGCAAGAAAAATAAAATAAAATAGTCATATTAATGTAGAATAGCAGAGGACATAGTGTTTAGAGAAAATAATGAATCAGTCATATTAATGTAGAATAGTAGAGGACAGAGTATTTGTCATAGCTTTGGACAAGTGCCCAATTAAAAAAAGAACACAGGTCGTCCAAAAAAGATGGAACTCTAAAAAGAAAATAGAATAGATTTAAACAAATAAAAGCATAAACATGTCTTTTCCTACTTTTTTAATATTGAAAATACGTAAATAGAACATTGAATTAAAATGTAATCTTTGATAATCTGTGATAAACCCATCACCTGAACAGTGGCGCCGATATATGTAGTTGAAATTGTTTACACTTATTTTAACTGTTTATTTTGTTATTATCTAGATATGAGTTGCGACCGATATCACAAACTTATTTAATTTTCATAAAGAGGCTCTTTAATACCTAAAATTATTACTATACAAATCTGATTCGAAATATCGTCAAAAAGTAATACACGGCATGTAAAATTTAAATTTTTAATACAAAGTAAAAGATTAGGCATTACTTATGGGATTCAAAGAACGAGCGTTAAGGAAGATTGAAGTACTAATAAGATCACCGCAATCGGGCATACCCCGGGTAATGATGAATTAATTAATCGGCTAATTCTTCAGTCACCCCTTTAATATTTTGTCAAATTGGTCCTTTTTAGGACCAAATATTCTAATAACATATGTCTATAACTGTTAAAGGTATATCTAGAGATCAAGAAACTTTACTTTACTTAAACTTATCAGACATATGAGCTAAACACGAATGTAACTTACTTCTAGTGCAGGAAACACATATAGGGCCTAACCTAGGGTATTTGGTATATAGCTGATTGCTGAAAACCACATCATAGATATAGACATGCTATTTCTGTCGGAAAAGAAGCAAAGAATAACTTAAAGTAAGAAAGGACAAAACCAGTCAGCCGAGAGAACCTTTTAACGATGTTGAGCTTGGATCCACCATCTACATATTTAATAAAAAATAATACAACTACCGACATTGAGGATTCGAGCACAAAGCTTATTACGAAACCTGGACCAAAAACACTCTACAATGGCTTATCCGGATGATGAACAACTGTATTCAAATTATGGAGATACCCAAAATTTAGAGACAAGCCAAAGTTGTTACCTTGCTTAAACCTGGCAAAAAAAAGACCGGGCACGAAAAATATCCGGTATCAGGGGTGGTATTTTTCAATCTAAATGCCGCTTACGACACCGTAAATTACAGAATATTTCTCCAAAAATTATATGATATCCCCTTAGATAACAAGCTCACTTACATTGTCTGCGTATGCCAACATAAGAGAATATTTTTTGTATCACTCACTGGTAAGAATAGCAGATGAAGAACGGTCTCGCTTGGGGTAGCATAAAGGCACCTACACTGTATAACATTTACACAAACAAACGATCCATACCGGTAGATACTAGGACTTCTATTATATAGACGAGACACCTAATATTGCACAATAAAAATAAACTATGAATCAATTTTCAGCCAAAACCCCTGAAAAACTCGTGGGTGTTCCTTCAATTTCCTCAACATAGACGTTTTCACAAAACTGAACATCCAATCTTGTCATAAAATCATTGAACTGTAGACTTCCTATAAATTCCTTGAAAATAGTTTGTATCACACCGGGTCAGTCACAGATTATTGTTTAAAACTAAAAGGTAAATTGAGGACCAGAAATAATAATCTTCGCAAGCTTGTCAGCTAAAAATGAGGCGCACGTCCTTCCGCCCTTAAAACATAGACGCTTGTACTATATGCTTCTGCTGCCGAATATACCTTGTTAGACAAATTAACGATTCTTTCTTTTTGTGCACACTACTACCCATTTTAAAACAAAAATATCTATTGTAGCACTTAACCATATTTATTTTGAGATAGCCTTTTATCGAGATATCATATGTGGTACACAAATAAGACCAGAACTAAAATATTAAAAAAGCTTTATACAATACATCGCAGAAGATTGGATAAAATAAAAGTAGTTTTTATTAATCAGATGCTTACATAAAATGTACAAAGACATACTCACGTAAACAAAATATATTACGAAATTTCTGTAATTAAAAAAAAACAAGTTCGGCATTGAACTAATAAAATTATATTAAATAAAAAAACAACATCTTTAAAAATACAGAAAAAATAAAATTTTCTATGCAAGCGAACATTCCATTCAGTAATAAGCTCAAAATCCTTTTGTATCTACATACCTGTTTTTTAAAGAACCAGTTACATTTTAGTACTTAGTTATACCAGGTAATATGATATCCTCTGTTACACAGTGTAATGCGTATGACATTCCACTGTCTACAAACAGTAGATAAAAATAAGGAGCCCATATAAACCGTTCAGGGTATATGTTGAAAATATACGGTATAATCGCACAGTTGCCAAACTCTCAGAGCTTACTTAAACCGATAAACGTATGGTTCAAATATACAATAAAGAAGATCTGAACGACCCCTATAATATATACACGTGAACTAAGCGATATACATTTATGATACAGGGGTATTTACGTGCTCCAAAAAATTTTTATAAATTATTAAACTCTACATGTTGATGAATCGACTGAACCAATATTACGGAATTGTCAAGTGAGCTGCGTATATCGGTATCCACTTGACCACGGAGCTCAATTGAACCTGAATTTTAACATGGGCGGAGTTCACTTAATGCCGTAGATATATATATATATATATATATATATATATATATATATATATATATACATATATATATATATATATATATATATATATATATATATATATATGTATATATATATATATATATATATATATATATGTATATATATATATATATATATATATATATATATATGTATATATATATATATATATATATATATATGTATATATATATATATATATATATATATATACATATATATATATATATATATATATATATATATATATATATATATATATATATATATATATATCTAGCGGTTATAAAACCGTTGTATACGAACTCCAGGAGAATATACGACGTGTATATTATTATCTGAGTTGGCCTATTTGGAGTAGAGTATTTGGTTGCCTATGCACATGGCTCACTTAAATATATCATAATTATTAAAAAAAAAACTGTTTACACTTATTATATGCTAATTTCTTAAGAATGCCCTCATACAAATATAGTATATAACTTATAAATTATTTTTTTTTAAACACTATTTTTCTTTCTCCTATATTCAATATCATCTCAATATATATATATATATATATATATATATATATATATATATATATATATATATATATATATATATATATAGATCTAGCGGTTATAAAACCGTTGTATACGAACTCCAGGAGAATATACGCCGTGTATATTATTATCTGAGTAGCGCTTTATGTAGACTCCGATCAACGCGTCGGATCAAGTGGACTCCGTAATAGGATAAAACATTTTTGGGATCCGTATTTAAGTTTTCGCGTACACTTCTAAACTCCTGCGATGTTGTCAATAATTGTGTTAGTAGTAGATTTTCAAATTTTATAGCAGGTACATTTTGGAACTTATTAATTGCTTTAATTATTTACACTTAAACATTTAGTCTGTAAATATATGAACATCGATTAGAGTAATCGAGTAACAGTTTAACAAAGTATAAGCCCTTCGGTAGCATTATAATAAACCACATAAAATTAAAGAAAACTCTGTAAACAGGAGATCTTTGTAATTTTTCAATTACTGCAGTTTATGACGTGCAATATTTGTTTCATAAAGTAGTTAAATTTAAACTATAATAAATTATACATAATTCTTTAATATTATAAATTTTTGCTGTCTAATTTTAATATGTCGAGTTTGAATTAACAAAATATTTAATGCATTAAAGTTGCATAGAAATTTTCACCAAACATTTAATTTTAAAGCTATTAAAATAAAAGTCTAAAAAAACTATAAAAGTCTAGGAAAATTAATATCTCACTATAGGTGTGTTTTATAGAATATCGTAAAGCGTTCGACAGAGCCAAATGGATAAACTTATGGCTGATACAAAAAAAATAGGTAGACAACACCTATTTTCGCTTATAACTGAACTATACGAACAATAAGCAAAAAATTTGTTAATATTAGAGTATGTAATATAATGTAATGACAAAAATACTTTTATATCTTTGCTTATGGCATATTTTTAAAGCAAAGCTATTCTACTAACATTGTGTTACTTTTTCTCTCTACAGTAAAATGTTGAGATGAGCGTCACGGAACTAGCGCCACAAGATGGCGATGTGAATGGTAGCTTCAAAGAATAGCGGTTCTTAACATCGATTCACTACTCTTGATCACAAGTAGTTATTCATTTATCAGATTGTTTTACAAAAGGTAAACGAATAAGCATAAAAACACAAAGTTTTAAAAACTTAATAATATTAGGCAAATTGTGGATATCCATTTCACACAAATTAAACCGGTTGTCTACAAAATAAATCAGAAGACTATGCTGAAATATGATACGACAGGAAAAACAGCAATGACTTTTACAGCTGATTGCCACACAAATATCAATGTAACGCAAATATGATGATTTTTTCACAGCATAAGAATATTGCCTCGCACTGCTATATAGCAATTTGTTGTCACATGTTTATAGTTTTTCAAAAAATGCACTCCGATTTAAAGATTAAAACTTCAAATAAAATATAAAAACCTATTGAACCTTATTCCGAGCATTATTCTCCAACAGTGACGTACCGCCACAAGAAAAAAATCATTGCGAAATTAAAAATGCATATTTATACTGGTATCTCAGAAAAGAATAATATTAAAAAGCATGTAGGGCACAGTCATATTTTAAGATAAAAACTTCAATTCAGAGAGTGGACATTCTTAGTGTATAATCTAATATGGAAGCCTGTTTATGCTTTATAGACTTAGAAAGCACTGAGCACACAAATATTTATTCTTTTATATACTAGGTTGATATAATTGAAAAAGCACGTGCCAACCTCGTGAAAATGAAAAAGATTTTATGCAGAAATAATCTGACATTGGCCCTCAAAATAAGGCTAACTAAATGCTGTGTACACAGTGTACTCTACTATGGAGCGAAATCATGGACATTAAACCGGAATACCTGGCGAGGATACTACAAGGACAAAGATCCGAATATTCCGATCAAATGTCATGTCTGTTCTACTCTACGGATGTGAAACCTGGAAAGTGACAAACACCCTCACAGATAAACTGCAGGTCTTTGTTAACAAATGTCTACGAAGAATTGTTCGTATATTCTGGCCTAACACCATCAGAAACGACGATCTGCTAAACCTGACCGAACAAAAGAGGGTACAAAATGAAATTAAGTCCAGAAAGTGGGGTTGGATCGGTCACACACTCCGAAAAAATAGTTGCAGTATCGCAAAGACTGCCCTAGAGTGGAATCCCCAAGGGAAAAGAAAAAGAGGTCGCCCAGTACAAACTTGGAGAAGATCCATCATGGACGAGATAAGAGGCCTTGGAATGAGGTGAAGGCCTTAGCGCAAAATAGAACCCGATGGCGCGTTTTCACTGAAGCTCTATGCTCCACTTAGGAGTTCAAGAACCTTATATATATATATATATATATATATATATATATATATATATATATATATATATATATATATATATATAAACCGGAATACAATAAATCGACTCAACGCGTTTAAAATGTCGACATTTAGAAGATTGTTAAAGATTCCATGGGTAGATAGAGTTACGAATACAGAAATGTTAAGGAGAATAGACAGAGAGGAAAATGAAAAATACAATAAAAGAAAGGAAATTGTAATGTTCGAATAAATTCATTCGAACATGTTAAACTATTAATCAATATTTTTAATTTAGTATTTAACTGCACTTTTGACAAAAATGTACCCAATCTATAAATGTCATAAATTTCAACCATTGTCAAACATTTTGTCAACAGTTTTTTAACCCTTCAAAAAAGACTCCTCGAAAAATCAGGCACCCCGCCTACAACCCAAAGCGAATTTAGACGTGGACGAAGCAACATCTCTGTTTGGCAGAAGTCCTTAAAAATCCGTTAAGGATTTGATCCTCAAAAAGTATACAGTGCTCTCCAAATCGGTCAACGATTTGTTCCGCTGTTGGTATAACAGCAATCAATTATAATCACAGATATATACATATTGATTATAATACAGTAGTGCCCGTTTTTGTATACACTAGAAGTGTTAGAAGTTTTTTTCGCATGGTTCTCTGGGTGACCTTTGTCACATGGTTACCACATCTCCGCATCTCTTGATCCAGGATCTTCGTGATAACGACTTGGATAGACAATAGTGCACATACACTTTCGAAAGACTTGTTTACTAGTAAGTAGTATTTGGTAGTAGGAATTTTGTTTTAGTTCTTTATGTATTTGTACTGATTTTATTTATGCTATTTGTTTTTCTTTTTTTTTTTTCTCTTTAATAAATCGTTTTTGTACCTTTGGATAGCTTTTTGAACCGTTAGTGTTTAAGACATTCTTATATTACAGGTAAGAGCTCTCATATTTTGTAACCAGCAATCTATGTTATACTCTCTATCTCATTTTAGGACATTCTTCATGTTTGTACTATTGTGTAGATTCTAATTTTATCTACATGTAATATCTTGGACATGTGATGAGAGGTGAAAGATACAACATCTTGAGACACATAATTCAAGGAAAAGTAGAGGGTAGGAGAAGCGTAGGAAGAAGACGCGTTTCTTGGTTGAAGAACCTAAGAGAGTGGTTTGGTTGCAGCTCAAGGCAATTGTTCAGAGCAACTGCCTCGAAGCTCAGAATAGCCATGATGATTGCCAACCTTCGTCGCGGAGATGGCACTTAAAGAAGAAAAATAAGTATACTCATAACAAATAAATATTATCTACCAAGTATTCTACTCCAGTTTAATATCAATGAATAAAGATACTATAAAGATTTCGTCATACTTGTAAATTATTAGGAGATAAAACCAAATGTAGAGCATAGAGTAAATTCTGAATATCTTAGAATAACTATATCGAGCGGGAACATTATTGATGAGCAAAAGGGAGTATATCGAGCGGGAACATTATTGATGAGCAAAAGGGAGACATATCGCTAAGAAAGTGAGAAAACAATTGGCAAAAGCAAAAGGTACGTTGTACTATAGTACTCGTACTCTAAAGCATAAGCATGTATTTTTCTACTCTTTTAGTAAGTGATGGATTCGACCGTTACTTGATGGAAATTCATTTAATCTAACAATAAAACAGGTATGCGTTTACACGTTATAGTTTGTAACTGAATAAGTTAAGGAGTGTATAACTGTTTGTCTCAAGTTGTTTATTGAGAATTATGTCTGTATTTTTTTAATTTGCTAATTTCCATAGATTTTAATTTTCATAGAATCCAAAGATAGCTTAAGGCCTTTATTAAAATATACTTTTTTAGTAATGAAATATGTAAATAGAACCTGGAATATGCATGTAACGGAATGTAACCTTTGATCTCTGGGATAAACCCATCTCCTGAACAATGGCGCCGATATATGTAATTAAAATTTTGTACACTTATTTTAACCGTTAATTTCCTTATTATCCATATATGAGTTGTAACCAATATTACAAACTCATTTACTTTTCACAAAAAGACTCTATACTAACTACAGTTATTACTATACAAATCTGACTCGAAATATCATCTAAAAGTAACAGTAAGTAAAATTTAAATGTTTAATGAAAAGTAAAAGATTAGGCATTTTTTATGGGGTTCAAAGAAGAAGCGTTCACGAAAATTGAAGTAATAATAAGACCACCGCAATCGGGCGTAACCTAAATAATAAATAATTAATGAATCGGTTAATTTTTCAATCACCCGTTTAATATGATTTTTGTCAAATCGATCCTTTTTAGGACCAACTATGCTAATTATGTCTATAAATATTAAAGGCATATCTAGAGATAGATAGACACTCTACTTTACTTAAGCTTTACAGACATATGCGCTTTACACAAATGTGATGTATTTCTAGCGCAAAATCACATAATAAATGCCGGCAAAGGAGCAAAGAAAAACTTAAAATGAGAGAGGACAAAACCAGTCAGCTGAGGGAACCTTTAAACAATGTTGAGTTTGGATCCACTATCCACGTATATAATGAACAATATTACGGCTCCTGACTGAGGATCTGAGCCCAAAACTAATTATAAAATTTTGACCAAAAATACAACAGTGGCTGATATTTAAAGTCTGTAGACAAGCAAAGCAAAGTAATAGTTGTTGCCTTGCTTAAACCAGCAAAAACTCCAACAAGCACAAAGCTATCGGCCAGTATTTATTTATTTTATCAGCTATTCAAAATACTTCTGCACATGATCCTTAATATAATTTTACCGATAATAAAAGAAAAACTCAAATTAAAAGACAGAAGCGGCTATATATGACAGGAAAAATCATGTACGTCACAAATACTAAATCTTGCCCAACACAGCGAAGATGGGTACAAAAAATATCATGTATGAGGAGTGGTATTTGTGAATCTAAATGCCGCTTACGACGCCTTAAAGAGAATTTCTCCACAATCTATGTGATATCCCCTTAGGTAATAAACTCACTTGTACTATCCACGTATCCTACATAATAGAAGATTTTCCGTATCATTCAATGGTAAGAATAGAAGATGAAGATGAAGAACGTAGGTGAAGAACGGTCTTCTTTGGGATACCGTAATGGCACCTACACTGTATAACATTTACACAACCCACACCAGTAAAAACTAGGACTTTTATTATGTAGACAATAAATCTATTGTTGCACAACCAAAAACTTTTGTTGCTGAAAATCTAAATCATACCTTAAAGACAATAAAAGAAGACTATGAATCAATTTTAAGCCGAACCCCGGAAAAGTCAGGTGTGCTCCTTCAATGTCCCTAACAGAGACGCTTTCACAAATTTAAAAATATACCTGAACCAATAGTGTCATGAAATCCTTAAGCTCGGGGCTTGCTATAAATACCTTGAAGATAGTTTATATCACACTTTTTCATTCACAGAACTTTGTTTAAAACTAAATGGCAAACTAGAACAAAAAAATAATATTCTCCGCAAAGTTGTCAGCTAAAAATGGGAAGCAGATCCTTCCACCCTTAAAACGCAGACGCTTGGACTCTATGCTTCTGCTGCTGAATATACCTTGACAGTATGGGTGACACCAACACGTACTTAACACGTAGATTTAGCTATAAACTAGTCAGCCAAATTCAGCGGATATTAACTCACATCCATACATAAGCTCTACAATATCGTAGCTATCAATTCACCTAATATCCGAAGATAAGTAGCTAGAGAACGAAAGAAACAAAGTCTATATTCGTAACATCCACTCCACGGATACCAGCCCATTTTATGACTAAAATCGTGGAAAACTGTCCAGATCAACATATCTGCAAGATATACCACAAAAAAATAAGCTGCTCCTCGCCATCTGAACCCTCGAAACGAACTTCCTTATGGTAGTTATCTTCCTTAAATCTGCCAAGAGGACTCTTGCCTGCAAATACCGGTTAACCTGTGTGAATGTGGGGGGGTACAAGATTCATCACACTTTCTTAGTTCACTGTGCCATTCAAATCGCTCTTTTCTGAAGGGACACGGTTTAATTATTTGAA
Organism: Diabrotica undecimpunctata; assembly: GCF_040954645.1. Classification (NCBI taxonomy): domain Eukaryota; kingdom Metazoa; phylum Arthropoda; class Insecta; order Coleoptera; family Chrysomelidae; genus Diabrotica; species Diabrotica undecimpunctata. The sequence goes on along the minus strand of NC_092809.1, from coordinate 82,631,653 downwards.
CTGAACATGTAAAGTACAGTCAGAAAGCTATTACTTATAAAGATCATTGCAAATTTGACACTAACTCCACTTATATTAATTACATATATTACCCCTAAATAGGAGATAAAACATTCAGAAGTATGTAATATTGGTGAAGTGATATAATTCTTGTTAGATACATTAAGCATTCTACCCTTTTTTGCGCAGTAACCATTTTTACAAAAATATATCTATTTTAGCACTTAAACATTTATTTTGAGATAACCTTCTATCCAGAATTATATGTAATTCACAGATAAAACCAGAAATAAATTAATAAAAAAGCTGTATACATGATGTCATAAAACAATGGATGAAATAAAAGTTCTTATTAATCGGATTCTTCAATAAAACGTATAAAGACATACTCACGTTAACAAAAGACATTAGGAAATTTCCGCATATGAAAAAAAATATCCAATTTGGTAATGAAATCCTTTTATATCTAAATAACTTTTTTTAGAGAAGCACGTACCTACCAAAAACAGGTAGTTAATAGTATACATATTTGTTACACACTGTAATGCGTATGAATGATAACAAAAATAAGGAGTCTATATCAACCGTTCCAACTATACGCGGCAACTATACAGCTTAATGGCAGAGTTGTCAAATTTTAACATGCCGGAGTCCACTTTATGCCGTTGATATATATATATATATATATATATATATATATATATATATATATATATATATATATATATATATATATATATATATTGATATGATATAAGAGAAAGAAAAATATTGATTAAAAATAATTTATAAGTTATATACTAGAGAATTTTATAAAAATATATTTATGTGAGGGCATTTTTAAGAAATTAGCATATAATAATTGTAAACAGTTGTATTTTAATAATTATAATATTGTAGATATATTTAAGTGAGCCATGTGCATAGGCAACCAACTATACAATGAAGTGACGTTTAAGTAATGGTTGCGAATATAAAGTGTGGTTATAATAATATGTTGTTTAAAATGTGTAGTTTATTAAATTAGAGTGTTAGTTACTAATTTAAGTGTATATTCTGATCTGAAAAGCCTAAATGTCAACAAAATTCTCGATAGAAAAGTAAGGAATTCTCTAGATCACCGGAGATGGCCTTGTTTGCGAAATGGATTGTTCCAGAAAATTCAGACATGTATTTAATAGAACAAATGGAATATGATTTCTTACCAGATGGTTCTGTAACATTGAAAAGGTATAAATACCCGGTGATTTGGATTTAAGAGGGCCAGTTTTAGTATGAAAGTTAGTTAGAGTCAGTCAATCAGTAAGTCAGAAGGTCCAATTGTTCAATATAGTGAGTTAAATGAAGATTAAGAAACAGTATAAAGAAAATATTATTGAAGATTAAAAATTATGTTATGTATAAATGATGATTGTATAATGGAAGAAGTATTAATTGAATATTAAAATTATATAATATATTTGGTGATTGGATATTGGTATATTGAAAAGAAGAATAAATATAAATGCTGTTTGCTGGTTTGCTTGGTGGTTTATAAATGCTTAAGAAGAAATATATTTTAAATTAGTGGAAGCTGATAATTGGAAAAAGAAATTTCACAAAAACAAGGATAACCGAAGCACGAAGACATTGAGTAGTGATTAGAATCTATATAGTGGAAAACAGTTCATTTAGGCATTCAGTGACAGAAAGGTACAAAATTTTGTTAATATAATTTAGTTAGTGTCATAACAATTTCAATTTTGAAGATAGTTTGTTTAAATTTTACATTGTCTATAGAATTTAATTAGTTTCATAAGAATTTCAATTTAAAGATAATTTATTTTAAATTTACATTGGCTAGGTTAGATATATATGTGTGTTTCATAATAGATATAATAAAGATAATTTAAAAAAGTACTTACAAACTAATTCTTTGAGAACCGCGATAAAAACCCTATATATATATATATATATATATATATATATATATATATATATATATATATATATATATATATATATATATATATATATATATATATATATATATATATATATATATATATATATATATATATATATTTATATATATATATATATATTAGTAAAAAACACTCATTGCTCATCATTCACAAATAATACATCATAACAATATATATACATATATATATATATATATATATATATATATATATATATATATATATATATATATATCTACGGCATAAAGTGGACTCCGCCCATGTTAAAATTCAGGTTCAAGTGAGCTCCGTGGTCAAGTGGCCACCGATATACGGAGCTCACTTGACCATTCCATAATATTGGCTCTGTTGATTCGTCAACATGTATAGTTTCACAATTTTTAAAAATTTTGTGGAGCCCCTAAGTACCCCTGTATCATGAATGTATATCGCTTAGTTCACGTGTATATATTATAGGGGTCGTTCAGATCTTGTTCCGTGTATATTGGAACCATACGGATATGGGTTTAAGTAAGCTCTGATAGTTTGGCAACTATGGGATTAAGCCTTTTATTTCCAGCGTATATTATAAACGGTTCATATAGACTCCTTACTTTTGTTATCATTCATACGCATTACAGTATGTAACAGATATGTGTACTACCAAATACCTGTTTTTGGTAGGTACGTGCTTTTCTAAAAATAGATTTATAGATACAAAAGGATTTCATTACCAAGTTGGATGTGTTTTTTCATATGCGAAAATTTCCTAATGTATTTTGTTAACGTGAGTATGTCTTTATACGTTTTATTTAAGAATCCGGTTAATAAGAATTTCTTTTATTTCATCCATTGTTTCATGACATTCAGATTAAATGTCTAAGAATATGCTTGGGCACCATGAAGTCTACTCCTTACCCTGTACTACTTGCTGAAAGTAATGAAATACCTCTTCAAAATCGTCGAGAAATTATGGCAATTAAACATATCCTGAAGCTAAGATTAAATAATAATAATCTACTTAGTCAACTGTATGAGTTATCTATTGAAAACCTCTCAAATAAATACTGGCGCATAAAAAATTCTCCTCCACTTGCTGATGCTTTCTTAGAAACTAATGAGTATCCTAATATCTATGGCAAAGAAAAAAGATTACCAATATATAAAGCTAATTTTCAGGTAACATTAAATAAACCAAAAGTCATTATACCAAAGTACACAGAATTCCCACAAATAAACTTTGTCTTACTTAGATCCATATTGAGTGACTATAATAATCACGTAATAATGTATACCGATGGTTCCAAAAAAGAGGATGGTGCCACAGGTTGCGCAGTTTACATTCCACATAAAAGCGAATCTTTGAAAATTAAACTTCCATCACATTGTTCAATATATACTGCTGAAGCGGTAGCTATCGAAAAAGCATTAGATTGGCTAGATTCACACAATTTAAATAAAGCAGTAATATTATCAGATTCATTATCGGTCATTAAAGGATTAAACTCAGATATGACTCAACATAAAAGAAATAATATTCTTTGTGCTATTAAAAATAAAATATATAGTAAAGATATTACAGTTATTTGAGTTAAAAGTCATATAGGTATCGAGGGAAATGAACTGGTTGATCAGCTTGCTAAAGATGCGACCCATGTTGGACTCTATATTCCCATATTTACATTGGAGGACTTACAACAACATTATTATAACAAAATTTTTATAAATTGGAAAGAAAAATGGAAAAACATAGCAACGAATTCAAATAATCAATATTATACTATCCACCCTACCCTACCACAAGATGTTGACTATATTTTCAAATATGCAATGCCAAAGAAGTTGACAGCTACAATTACTCGACTGAAAACTTATCACGGTTCATTCCCAGCTCACTTGGCTAAGTTAAATATTATCCCTTCTGGGGTATGCTCATGCGATAATATATCACAATGTGACATCAACCATATTCTTTTTAAGTGCGATAAACATAGGTATGAAACAGATCAGCTGTATTCAAAACTATCAGAACTTAAAATTCAGACTCCCATAAACATCACCCATTTACTCTCCTTAGATAGTAGAGAAGTATACGAACTAATATGTAACTTTTTATTTAAAGTTGGTTACATTATTTAAAAACTAATATCTTACATTACAATTCTGTGGCTAAAGGACTAGTTTCCTAGCCAACTCACCAAACACACACACACACACACACACACACACACACACACACACACACACACACACACACACACACACACACATTGTTTCATGATATCTTATATACAGCTTTTTTATTATTTTATTTCTTCTATTTTATTATTTTATTTTTTTCTGGATTCTATTTCTTATTATTCTATTTTTTAATTCTGGATAGAAGGTTATCTCAAAATAATTATTTAAGTGCTAAAATACGAGTAGATATTTTTTTGTTAAAATGGATAGTAGTGCACAAAAAAGGGAAGAATGATTAATTTTTCTAACATGAATTATACCACTTTACCAATATTACATATTTCTGAATGTTTTATCTCGTATTTAGGGGTAATATCTAATCAATATAAGTGGAGTTAGTGTCAAATTTGCAATGATCTTTATAAGTAATAGCTTACTGACTGTACTTTACGTGTTCAGTTCACATAAATAAACCTTGTTTCTTCAAAAAGAGCGATTTGAACGGTAAAGTTAACTAAGAAAGTGTGATAAGTCTTGTACCACCCCACATGCACACAAGTTAACCGGTGTTTGGAGGCAAGAGTCCTCCTGGCAGATTTAAGAAAGATAACTACCATAAGGAAGTTCCGTTCGAGGGATCAGATGGCGAGGAGCAGCTTATTTTTGTTTGTATATCTTGCAGATGTGTTGATATAGCCAGTTTTTCCTTGATTCTAGTCATAAAATGGGCTGGTATTCGTGGAGTGGTTGTCACGAATCTGGACTTTGTTTTTTTTGCTCTCTAGCTACTTATCTTCGGATATTAGGTGGATTGATATTGTAGAGCTTATGTATGGATGTGAGTCTTAATATTCCCTGAATTTGGCTGACTAATTTATAACTAAATATTTTGTGTGTGTAGGTGTGTGAGAGAGAGATGGCATTAGACAAAAAATCTTTTTGCCACAGAAAATTGTTATAAGGATGTTTAAATTTTTATTTTAGAATCGCTCATAAACTTGATTAGAATATTATATATAGATTTGTCAGAATAAGATAACAGATTGCTTATGTTAACTGGTAGGCTAATATTGAGATCAATTAAACCTAAATATAGGCTTCGAGTCTGTTCCCTATGATTAGGACAATCGAAAAATAAGTGGTTCAAATCTCCGACAGATTTACCATCACAAGAACAGAAAGGAGTTTCATAGATTCCAATCCTATGCAGATGCTCTGGAAAGAGGCCATGGTTAAGTTTTAACCGGGTGATTAATGAAGAATGTACTTTATTATAGTTAAAATTAAAATGTGGAATATTTTTTGATAAGCATGGATGAATAGAAAAGTAATGGTTTCTTGAAGTCTTCTGAACCTCTTTATATTTTGACATCCATCTTTCCCTGCCAATACTCCTGATAATAGAAAAAATATCTTTAAAATAGTAAAAATTTGTAATTTCGGATATCTCAGATGTATTTTTTGCCATACCATCCACTAATTCGTTTCCAATTACTCCACTGTGTCCTTTAACCCAGAGTAAAGTAACTGTTTTTTTTTGTGAATTTTAGATCATGTAATAATTTTTTGATATCAAGTATAATGGAGTTTTGAAAACTATCCAATGGATGCCTACGGATAGCTTGTAATACTGCCTGAGAATCTGATACTATTATGATGTTCTCACAATAATTAGTGACACACCAAATTAGTGCTTTCTGTATAGCAGCAGCCTCGGCTGTAAAAATAGAACAATATTCAGGAATTCGATATTTCTCAACATAATTGCTGTTGAGAAACAAAAAAAGCGAAACCAGTACTTTCAACAGTTTTTGAACCATCTGTATAAATTATTGTTAAATCTTCCCCTAATTTGCTTAGTATGGATTTGAATATCAGATTAGTTAAAATTGGCAAGTCTGAATAAGAGGGCATTATAATGGTTGGTTTGTCTATCAGAAGTTCAAAGTCTTGTATGTAAAAAGGAAATTTTGGTAGCTGTAATATATAAGATTGAAATGAATTCGTATCGATAAAAGATTCTGCAAGAGGAGGAAAATTTTTTATTCTCCAGTAAGAATTTGTTAAATTTTCTGTCAAAAGTAAACCTATTTTGTGAACCATGGTTGTATTAAACGATATGTATGTTATTAGACGTTTGTTAGCTAACATTTGCCTACGTATGTGTAAAGGTGGTTCCTGGGCTTCTGCTAGAACTGCTTGGTTTGATGAAGACACCATAGCTCCTAGACAAATTTTTATTGATTTAAATTGTATTCTGTCAAGAGTTAATAGATTTGTTTTGCATGTTGAACCGTAAAGAATACAACCATAATCCAGAATGGATCGTATGTAGGATCTATAAAACATTAAAGAGATATTTTGATCAGCACCCCATCTTTTTTTAGAAACGAAACGCAGAAGGTTAATTCCACGCTCGCACTTTTGTTTTACGTATTTTATATGGCTTGCCCACAAGAGTTTTTTATCTAGGATCATGCCTAGATACTTATACTCTTCTGCTAAGGGGAAATTATAATCACCTATCTGGCATTTGCCTGTGACTTTTTGTCTACGTCTAGTGAAACATACAATCGAAGATTTTTCCTGAGATATACTAAAACTCATTTGTTTCACCCACTTATCTATATTACAAAAGCTAAATTTTAGATTCAACATACAATCTTCATAGGATTTATGGCTGGTATATAAACATATATCGTCTGCATATTGAATTATTTTGCATTTTTCATTCATCAAACCATGCAGATCTGCAGTATAAACATTAAATAATAAAGGACTTAGAATTGAGCCTTGTGGGAGACCATTATATAATATTCTTGGACCGTGTAATACATTTCTATGGTCCCGTAAGTATATTTTTCTATTCACATACAAATTTATTATATTTACAGATAATCTTTTATCAATACCACACCCCACCATTTTTGAATATAATATATCCAAATCAACCACGTCATATGCACCCTTTAAATCTAGAAACAAACATAGCATAAATTCGTTTTTTGAGAAACAGAGTTGAATATCCGTAACTAAATGTATGAGAGCATCAATGGTACCTCGACCTCTACGAAATCCATACTGTGAGTAGGGAAAAACTGAACTACTTTCAACAAAATGTTCTAATCTAAATTTTATAAGCCTTTCAAAGGATTTTGTCACACATGATAATAAAGAAATGGGTCTATAAGATGATGGAAGTTCTGGGCTTAAGTTAAATTTGAGTAAAGGGCATATGATGATATTTTTTAAAGTATCGCAATATTCTTGTTTCAACCACCAACTATTAAAGATTTGTAAGAGAACATCTTTGGCATTTGACGGCAATTTGTCCAATATCTTATAAGTAAAACCGTCTAAACCGGGGGCTGTATTTCTGTTTTTTTTTTAGTGCGAAATCTAGTTCTGAAGGAGTAAAAGGTTTTGACATGGAATCTATACTAGAATTAAAACGAAAAATTTCTTTAATCCTTCCAACATTACCAGAGGCAGATGAAGGTGCAAGTTGGTCTAACATCTGTTCAATGAGATTTTCAGAAAGTTGAGGTTTTTTGTTGTACTGATAGTTATTGGAAATTGATCTGACGGTTGACCATATTTTTGAGAGAGGTGTGCTTTTATTTAGACTATTTAAAAAATTTATCCAACTACTTTTTTTCTTTGTTTTAAATATTCGTCTGGTTTGGGCTGCTATATTTTTATAGTTTATGTAATTATTATGGTTACTTTGGGTTCGATACGCTTTCAAGGCTTCTGATCGTTTTTTTATTATGAATGTACATTCTTCATCCCACCAATAAGGCCTTGGCATTGAAGGAGTAAAAGGTTTTTTTATGGGCATAGACTTGGAAGCAGCTAGAGAGATAGTCTGAAAGAGTAGGGCTGTCTTCTCGTCGTTAGAAAGATTATTAGATGATAAAAATGTGGATAATTGTTTTTCTAAACCTGTCTGAAATAGCTTCCAGTCAGCGCGGCAATCGTTCCATTTTGTTGATGGGTTAATTAGGAATGAAGTAGGATTAATTTTAAGCTCTATTTTAATAGGAAAATGATCGGATCCCAATGTGTCAGGATATACTGACCAGTTTATACGATTTGTTAATGAGGCTGAGGTGATAGTCAAATCAACGGCAGAATGATTACCACTCGCGACGATTCTAGTAGGTGTTCCGTCATTTAGAGAAACTAATTCGAAAAAATCCATGCTTTCGACTAATATTCTACCATTACGGTCATCCGGGATCGGACCCCACATGTAATGGTGGGCATTAAAATCACCACAAAAAACTGTTTTATTATAATCGAATTGTTCAAATAAATGTATCCAATCAGTCTTTTCTACTCTGATGTCAGATGGTTTATATATAGACACAAAAGATATATTAATTTTGTTAAGTAAGACTGCACACACTTCTATTCCGGTATTAAAATTATAATTAATGTTAATTATTTGATAATCAATGCCCTTTAGTATGAAAATGCCTACACCGCCATAGCCACTTTCACGGCATTTTGAAACAAAATTATACCCTTTTAACTTAAAGTCCATTTGGTTTTTCAACCAAGTTTCGGATAAAATAATAATATCTACATGAGAATTATTAATATAATTTATGAGATTATCCCTATTACTTACTAACGATCTACAATTCCATTGTAAAATATTTAAGGAAGATTGAGTAGGATGACTGTGCATTTGTAAATTAATAATACGAGTGAATGCTTTCATTGTCACTCGTCGCTAAATTATCCGTTTCTGTGTTGTTACCTGTTTCTTCTAAATTATTAGAAATAAGTTTTCTTAATTCATTTTCTAAATTGCATATAGGTTGAGATTGATTATTGGTATACATAAGTTGATTAATATGAGATGTGACAAGTAATATAAGTTTCTCTTTATAGTTAATAAATTCGTCCCTGTAGGGATTGGGTATTATAGGATTAGATTTAGGGGTAGGTCTTTTGCTAGAAGTTGAGACAGAGGTATGGGGTAAAATTGGTGGAGAAGTAGCTTTTCGTTTATTAGTTGTAGATGTGTAATTAGTTTTCCTTACCGGTTTATTTAATGTGAAATTAGGGACATTGTTAGACGAGGTAGGTAAACTGGGAAAATTGGAAGTGTTATTTAGAATAGAAAATCTATTGTTAGTTATTATTTTTGCGTAACTTGGATTATTATGTAATTGTTCTGCTTCTCTGAATGTTATATTTTCTGATGCCATTATTGCTTTGATTTTCTTCTGTTTCTCGTATATTGGACATTTTCTAGACAACGAGGTGTGATCGTTGGTTTTACAATATATGCAATGATTATTTTCATTACAAGTTTCTACAGTATGGGTGGTGTCTGTACATTTTTTACATCTACTGTCCTTAGATTTACATTGTTTTGAGGAATGACCATATCTGAGACATTTATAACATTGCACTACAGGGTGTATGTATGGATCTACTGAAAATTTGCATAAATTAATTATTATGTTTTGTGGAACCTCGTTGCCCAAAAATTCTACAATTATCATTTGTCTTGGTACTAATTGAGTTGTGCCATCGTTGTTCATTATTTTCCGTTGCATCCTTTGTACATTTACCACTTGTCTCTCGGATATTATCGCATCCTTTAAATAATTCTCCGAAAAGAAAGTATCTACCATACGAACTATGCCCTTTCTATGTGTATAAAATTTTGGAATATATGCTATAAGGTCATTTTTATTTATTAAATCAATATTAATTATTTTATTTGCTATAGAATAAGTTTTAAAAATGACTTTTACCCTATTAATGCCAACTGTTTTTATATCAAGTACATCATTTTTAATGGACGAATCTACTACCTAATCGTCCTACCTTCATTGGAAATAACCTACCGATATTTTTATTTTTGTGTTCAATATATACAGAGAATGGGGCCTTATCGCTGAGTTTATACCGGTTTTCAAAATCAATTAAAGTATTTACAGACCTGTTATCATCCATATTAGTTTTTTCAGAAGTGTTTTCAGAATGTAATTCATCGGGTGGTCTATGACCTGCAATAGCGTATTCTTCCATAATTAGATTTTTTGGAATACCAAATTATGGACCTAATTTGCACTAAACAAATTCACAAAATAACACAATAGCGATCACTTTTAAACTCGCACCGAAAGCAATATCAAAACAACCGTCTTTTACGGCTAACGACTCGAGTATGAGAACTAAATATTTTATAAGTTATTTAAATAACTATTTATAAGCGGCATTTAGATTAACAAATACCACTCCTCATACCTGATATTTTTCGTACTTCTCTTCGCTGTGTTGGGCAAGATTTAGTATTTGTGACATATATGATCTAACCTGTCATATATAGCCACTTTGTCTTTTAATTTGAGTTTTTGTATTTGTAATGAAGTATTCTGTATAGCTGACAAAATAAATAGATATATTGGCCGATAGCTTTTGTGGTCGTTGGAGTTTTTGCCAGGTTTAAGCAAGGCAACAACTTTGTCTTTGCTTTGCTTGTCTAAAGACTTTGGATATTAGCCATTGTTGTATTTTTAGTTCAAATTTTATAGTTAGTTTTGTGCTCAGATCCTCAGCCAGGAGTCGTAATATTGTTCATTATATACGTGGATAGCGGATCCAAGCTCAACATCGTTGAAAGGTTCTCTCAGCTGACTGGTTTTGTTTTCTCTTATTATAAGTTTTTCTTTGCTTCTTTGCCTGCATTTAATATGTAATTTTCAGCGATTAGCTTAATACCAAATACCATAGGATTGGCCATCTATGTGCTTCCTGCATTTTGTTAAGCGCATATGTAAAGTGGAGTGTCTTTATCTCTAGATATACTCTTAATATTTTTACACATAATTAGAATAGTTGGTCCTAAAAAGGACCGATTTGACAAAAAACATATTGAACGGGTGATTTAAGAATTAACGATTACTTAATTATTCATTACCCAGGGTACGCCCGATTGCGGTGGTCTTATTAGTACTTCAATTTTCGTGAACGCTTCTACTTTAAACTTCATAAAAAATGACTAATCTTTCACTTTTCTGTTACTGTTATTTTAAGACGATATTTCGAGTCAGATTTGTATAGTAATAACTATAGTCAATATATAGTCTCTATAAGTAAATGAGTTTGTGGTATCGGTTACAACTCATATATATTGATAATGAGGAAATAAACAGGTTAAAATAGGTGTAGAAAATTTTACCTACATAAATATCGGCACCATTGTTCAGGAGATGGGTTTATCCCAGGGATCAAAGGTTACATACTTTTACAGGCGTATTCTAGGTTCTATTTATATATTTTTATTACTAAAAAAGTGTATTTATAATAAAGGCCTTAAGTTATCCTTAGATTCTATGAATATTAGAATCTATGGAAATTGTCAAATTAAAAAATACAGACCTAATTCTAAATGACTAACTTGAGATAAACAGTTATCCCCTCCTGAACATATTAAGGTACAAAATATGACGTGTAAACGCATACCTGTTTAATTGTTAGATAAAATGAATTTCCATCAAGTAACGGTCGAATCTATCACTTACTAAAAGAGTACGAAAAGACCTGCTTATGCTTTAGAGTATGGGTACTTTAGTACAAAGTACCCTTTTGCTCATCAATAATGTTCCCGCTCGATATAGTTATTCTAAGATATTCAGATTTCACTATATGCTCTACATTTGGTTTTATCTCCTATTAATTTACAACTACGACGAAATCTTTATAATATATCTGATGCATTGATATTAAAGTGGAGTAGAATACTTGGTAGATAATATTTATTTGTTTTGAGTATACTTATTTTACGACCTAGTACATAAAAAAATAAATACTTGTGTGCTCAGTGCTTTCTAAGTCTGTAAAACATAAACATGCTTCCATATTAGATTATACATTTATTAAGAATGTCCACTCTCTCAATTGAAGTTTTTATCTTAAAATATGACTGTGTCCCACAATCTTTCACAAAAGTTATTCTTTTCTGAATAAGGTTCAATAGGTTTTTATATTTTGTTTTACGTTTTAATCTTTAAATCGGAGTTCATTTTTTGAAAAACTATAAACATGTGACAACAAATTGCTATATGAACGGCGTTATGCATCACTAGACCCAGCCCCAATTTCTTAAATTGTGGATTATGGCGCTTTCTGGTGGAAAAGAGGAACAACAGGATAACATCAGATGTAGACCAAACAAAAGAAATTAGGACACGCATTGAAATAGCACGTGCATTATTTTTTAAACTTAAAAAGTTTCTTTGTTTTCGGGATATAAAATTAGAGCCTGAGAATGCTTCGATGTTACGTGTTCTCTACTTTTCTTTATGGCTTGGAAGCGTGAACACTAAAACAAGTCCATCTGAATAAGTTGGCCGCCTTTGAATTTTGGTGTTACAGAAGAATCCTACGAATATCATGGATTCAAAGAATGTCAAACGTGGAAGTAACTAGAATGATAGGAAATGGGGCGAAAATATTATTAACTATCAAAAGACGAAAACTTGAGTACTTAGGACATGTGATGAGAGGGCAAAAATACGCATTATTACAACTTATTATGCAAGGCAAAATCCGAGGAAAGCGAAATGTGGGAAGACGAAAAATATTATGGCTTAAAAACTTAAGGGAATGGTTTGAATGCAGTAGTGCAGAACTTTATAGAGCGGCAGTCAACAGAGTCCGTATAGCCATGATGATTTCCAACCTTCGATAGAAGATGGAACTGATGGATGGAAAGAAGAAGATAGAAAAAAGCATAAACTATCTACGTAATAAATCCCATTAACCTGTTAGTAACGGATAACCAGATATATTTAAAACGATTAAGTACCGTTCTTTTTATTTTGGATTTTGAATTTTGCATAACTAGAGCAAGCGACTAATTTTTGTGTATTAGTTTTGGACTTGTGCCTCTTGCGAGCGTTTTAATGATTGTAAATCGAATATTTGGCAACATATGTACATAAACGTGGTTAACAATGGTGACGTTGGCAACTTGTTGAGGCGTTTAGGTTAAGAAGTAGTTTCAGTTATTGCTTCAATTTTTCTATAATAGTCACATTACAGAAGAGCTAACACAGAAAGAGAATACTTAACAAAAGACATAACATTAAGTAAAATGTATGAATTGTATATTGAAGAAGCAGACAATGACCTTGTTAAATTTTCGTTTTACAAAAATATGTTTTTAACACGATTTAGGGGAGGATGGGGCATTGTGAACCATCTAAGGAAGATATGCACATACTGTTAAACCAGAAATGATTTTGTTTTGTTTAATTAATTAGGGACGTTCATTAAACATTTAACTGTCATTTAGTTGCAATTGAAACATAATTTATTTAACGTATTTTCAACAAAAAAATGACAACTGACTATATGTCAAAAGTTCACATTGCCCCATAGGGTGGGGCAATGTGAACTACTGAGAAAAGTCACACTATTTCATTATCGAATGGCTATGTTTGGTAAATAAAATCAAGTAAAAAGAATTTTTTATTAAAAATACTTAGAAAACCGGTAACAGAACATTAGTAAAAATAGACACATGTTATATTTATTCAGAAATACAAAATTCACACTGAAATTCTTCATCATCTTCTGGATCTATTCCCGCACATGCTTCATGAGCCCATTTCAGACAGGCCGAGCAACGTACCCATCCTTCTTCATTGGCTGATGAGGAGAACCACTCGTTACAGTAAAAACATTCAGCATCTTCACCATTGCCATCATCTTGTACTTGATGGTTACATTTATTTTTTTTCTTTCCCTTACCATCTTTGGAAGGACAAACTTTTATTTTTTTGTTACTTCTTTCACTATCTTCGTGCTTATCATCATTTATTTTTTTCTTAGCTTTTTCCTTTTTCATTGTTTCTATTGCCTCCTTCGTGTTTATTTCAAGTTCTAATTCTAGCTTATACGGACTAGATGTCAGTACAGCCGTTTTACCTTTTTTGAATTTCCTCTTTGGTTCCAATAATTTACTTCTCTTTGGCAGAGGACGAATGTCTTTAGGGCTGTTTGCTCCAAATGAAGTTGTTGCTCTATTGTGTGCAGGGGAAATTGTCAATTGAAAATCGTTACCAGTATGAAGCTTTGCAACTGAGGTTGAAGCAATTACCTCATCTTGACTTAAGTGAGGCTCTGCAGTTGAAGTTGAAGGAATTGCCTCATCTTGACTTGACACTGGTAGACTATTATTCTCCAAATCTCTTTCAGTCGTAGCAGATGGTGCAAAATCGAGGTCTGTAAATATATTGGGATCATAAGGTACTATCCCACATTTTTTAAAAGCGTTAATAGCAGTCAAAGGTGTTGCAGCTTGTAAGAAAGCCTCACCAAAAATTTTAGAGATTTGGAAAGCTGTTACCACTCTGCCTGGGTTGTTATTAAGAAACTTTTCTAATGCCATATCATAATATCGTGCTAAAGGAGCCATGACACCAACATTGGCTGCATTCGATGGGTGGAATGTGGAGGCAAACAAATGATATGTACATGTTTTTGCCCAGCCAAATTAATTACTTCTATGTTTTTTGTATGGCTGCTGTGTCCATCCAAAATCAATAAGATCGGATCGTCTTCACTTGGTTTCGTTTGTTGAAGAAAATGTTGAAACCATATTAAAAAGAGTTCACTATTTATCCAGCCACTATCGCTACAGGCGAATATTGAACCTGGAGGTGCACCAGCTTGGAGTTCAACTTTCATTCTCTTTCTTGCAAAGATTAACATCGGCGGTATGAAGATTCCTGATGATGACATGCAAATAACGGCTGTTGTTATTCCACTTCTATCAGCAGAAGTAAGCCGTCCAACTTGTTTCCGTCCTTTATGCGCCAAGATTTTACTATTACATTTGGGGACTGTACCTAGACCTGTTTCGTCACAGTTAAAAACACGCGTTGGATTGACATGTTTAGAATCCAAAGTAGCTTTATACAGATCAAAAAATTGTTTTACATTGTAACTATTAAAAGCTTCAGCTCTTGCAGCAGATGTTGATTCGGGTTTACGTAATGAAAGCCCTGGGTGCCGTTTTCGAAATCCGTACGCCCAATCTAAACCTGCAAGTTTATTTGTTTTATTATATGGATGGTCTATGTTATTTTTTTCGGCTAACTGGAAAGCTAGGTGACGAAGATCAAGCAAAGTAATTCCGTATAAACGCTTCTCCATATCTAAGATATAATTATACAATTCTTCTTCCTGTTCCTTGGTAAAAACCGTTTTGTAGAAACCTAGACCCTTTTCGTCAGGAGAAATTCTTGTTACTTTTTCTTTGCATCTGCGAATTAACGTTGCTTTCGGGATACCATAAACTTTTCTAGCTTTTAAATAGCTCATTTCCCCAGCTTTAACTGTTCGGATAGCATTCTTCAAGGCAACAAGAGACCAGGATTGTTGCTCAGTTTTCCTCACAAAATTTCGTACCATTTCTAACTGCAAAAGAAGCATATAATTAAAAAAGTGTCAAGAAAATATAATGGGGCAATGTTAACCACTCCTAGTCCACGTTGCCCCATGCGTAGTACACATTCAAAATATGGAAATTAACGTACCAGTTCACAACGTATCAAAAGCAAATCTTAATTATTAAAAGCACATTTTACAAGCAACACCACAGTATTGTAAAGTTAAAATATTCATGTCTACTTACCGAGAAATCTTTAGTCAAAAGTAGTAAATTCCTTAGATCAGCAGCGACGAAACACGTGTTTTTAATTATAACACGTCTGAACGTACTCCCCGTGCGTTCACACTCATACTAAAAGTAGATAAGATGTCTACGCATATTTGTAGTAGTTACTAGATGCAGTGTTGCCAATTTTAAACAAAATAACCGATGTGGTTTACATTACCCCCATGGTCCATGATGCCCCATCCTCCCCTAATCTTCAAAGAAAAAAGTTGAAAAAAGATACTTGTAGTAGATGTGATTGTTTCGAATTAGAAATTAAAAATTGCGCAGATAACGAACAATTAAGCGTTAAAAAAAGAAAAAATGTGCACTTAGAAGAAAGAAAGCTAGACATGAAGATATGCAACGATCAACCAGAAGTGGAAACCTTTTGTTTTGATTTAAAGAAAAACTCTTCCCCTTTCGAGAATTCTAATAAATATTGTATATTATAAGCGTCAATTATGTATTTACAACCTTGGTATCCATAGCGCCAAGGATAAAAAAGGTCATTGTTATATTTGGATAGAAGGTGAAGCTGGTCGGGGAGCCCAGGACGTAGGCATTTGTCTTAAGAAACACATTGAAGAAAATGTTACTTCTGCAAAACATGTAATTTTGTGGTCAGACTCTTGTGGCGGCCAAAACCGCAGCATTAAAATAGTTTTGATTCTGAAAATGATTTTGGAAACTCATCCTACCATTGAAAAAATTACATTACGCTATTTCTTTCCTAGTCATAGCTTTTACCCAATGGTAGTGATTTTGGAGATTTTGAAAATGCCCTAAAATTTCAACAACGTTTATATACCGTTGATGATTACCTAAACGTGATGAAAAAATTCCGTAAAAAAAACCCACTAGTAGTTCACAGAATGAAAAAAGAAGAATTCGTCAAGCTAAGAAGAAATACAAGCGAATCAACAGAAGAGGCCAATTTAATAGATCTTAATAAAATATTAAAGTTAACAACTACAATTTCGTAAATATGGAACACGTTAAATATCTTAGATAAATAATCACGGTTAATAATAATGCCACTAAAGAAATACAGATCATAATTTAAACTTTTTACCTATTTTAATACATAATATGCTAATCATGGACAATGACTAAAACGGATAAGGAAGAACTACGAATATTTGAAAGGAAAATAATTTTAACCTCATTATCATATCGCTACAAATCCGTATAGAAGAAGAACACATACTTAATAAAGAAAGCTCTTATAACGATATTGTTTAGTTAAATAAATTGCTTAACGTAGATCGTACACATGCATAGACGCCAAGATGTCAAACTTGTCAAACTGTTATGGAAGGAAGTTAGCACAGAAGAATATCACTTGGGCGTCTCAGTATGCAATGAAGAGAAAACATCCAATCATATATCAAAAAATTAACATCGTGAAGGTTCTTCTCTGAACCCCATAACAAATGGCTAATCTTTTACTTTTCATTAAAAATTTAAATTTTAATAAGTCACGTAAATAACGTTTTAAAAGTGCCTTTCCTGAGATAACTTTTTTTAAGCCTGGTTTGTTTGATTACATGTAATTGATTTGATAGTCCCCAACAGATGAGTATTGACTATAGGTAGGATAGCAGGTAGTTGAACAGGCATGTGTTGATAAATATGATGGGTCGGTAGATAGTCTCATTATTCCTAAATCTGACCTCATGTTACCTTCCCCCTTCATTTGTGGAAGTCCTAAAGGCATTTTTTCTCTTGGGGCATCCTCCCAATTTAACTTGGCAATGTAGTTATTATAGAGCCTTTGGATATAGCCAGCGCAACTTTAGCATTGAGATTTAGCTTCTTACACGACGTTGTTGTCTTTATATATGTGTTTGGCCTTGGCATTAGTTCCGTTCGGTATTGGTTAGTACGCGGACCTTTGTAAGTCGGAAAATACTTAGGATGGCTTTTCTAGCAATTCTGATCTAAATAATACCTGAGTTTTTTGTACGTACATTGTTTTGTTAGCGTTCTGGCCACATATCCACACATTAGCACTGGTTTAATCACTGTTTTATATATCCTGATTTAAGAAAGTCGTATTAGACCTCTGAATTTAAAAGTATTATAAGAGTTATATATACATCAGTTAGCTACCTGAATATTCCCTTTTATTTCTTATGTTACAACGTTATCTACGATATCTAAAATGTTGCAATCCTTTAAAATTATATAGGTCTATTGTTACGTTATGCCCTACTCTACGTCATCTCTTTTGTATGTTAAAGAACATTTATATGCTTTATTACTGACTATTAGACCGTTTTTTTATGTTAATATCATTATTTTATAGCATTCTAATAATTTATGGATTAAATCCGGATAGCAAATTGATATTCTTTACTTTCTCGGAAAAATAATATTCTAACACACAAAATCCTATTAAATTGCCAAAACCTTCCTTGCATATTCTATTCACTCATGAGGGGCAGCAGCAATATCAGTACCATAATAAGGCGTATAGTACTGGACTGGCTAATCGTTGGATAATGGGAAGCATGAGTTTTAATGTTTTCGGGACTGCCATCTGTTAGCGGAGAGCAGAGATATCAGTACCAAGTTAATGGATATAGTAATTGTTGCTTGAATTTTATTATTATTAAACAACACTATATTTTCTAGTAAAATCATCATGACTTTACAGTAAGACAAATTTTCGAACGTTGGTTATGGAAACATCATGTACATACCACCAGGTTCCCTATGTCGATATCCAGCAAAATCGTTGTAATAAGGAGACGGCAAACAAAAATCCAGAGATAAAAATATGCACCAAGAAAGTCTGTTTTATTCAACAGTCGAATAAACTACAGATTCTTGATTCAAATAGTCAAAAAATCAATAAACAACTTAGTAAAATAGAAATAACGCCTATTTAAGATGTAATCCATTAACGGGCCCAGGTACAAAGCACTCCTGGCATATGCTAATGATATGGATCTTATAAGAAACTCTCTCCGGTCCGCAAACATCTTTAACAAAGTGCACGAAAAATGTTTCACTTAAAATCAACGAAATGAAAACCGAATACAAGCGAATCAACAGAAGAGACCAATTTAATAAATTTAGAAAAAACATTTAAGTCAACAACTAAAATTTCGAAAGTATGGAACACTTTAAATTTGCTGTGGCAAAAATCATCATACTTGGGTTACATTGATATTTATGTGGCAATCAGCTGTAAAAGTCATTGCCTTTTTCCTGTCGTATCATATTTTAGCATATCATATTTTGAGTGAAATTGATCCTAAATGCGTCTAATAATATTAAGTTTGTAAAACAGCTGTCCTTTTATGCTCATTCGTTCACCTTTTGTAAAACAGTCTGTGTAAATATAAGGGATTTATATAATCTTTTCATTTCGTAATCTTTTCGTTTTATAATTATAGTTCCCTTGCTTTTATTTTCTATGGTAATACATATACATACCCAATTTAAAAGGGAGAAAACCAGCGAGTTCTAAATTAAACATAAACATTATTCTCTCTTTCTCCCTATATGTTATATAAAGATCATCGTCATCGTATAGTCAGAACGGAACAAGATTCTATTGCCTTTTCTTCTTTTTGTCTTCTCTTTCCTATTGAAAATACAGCCAGGTAAATGACGTTTTTAAAATTTATGTCAATATTTCTGAAGTGCCTTTCCTTGGATAATTTTTTTTAAGCCTAGTTCGTTTGATTACATGTAATTGATTTGATATTCCACAACAGATAAGTATTGATTGTAGGTAGGATAACAGGTGTTGATAAATATAATGGGTCGGTAGATAGTCTCATTATTCCTAAATCTGACCATATTATGTTACCTCCTCCTTCATTTGTGGAAGTCTTAAAGGCATTTTTTCTCTTGGGGCATCCTCCCAATTTAACTTGGCAATGCAGTTATTATAGAGTCTTTGGATAAAGCCAGCGCAACTTTAGCACTGAGATTTAGTTTCTTGTACGACGTTGCTATCTTTATATATGTGTTTGACCTTGGAATTAGCTCTGTTCGGTATTGGTTAGTACTAGGACCTCTGTAAGTCGGAAAATACCTCTGATGGCTTTTCTAGCAATCCTGGTCTAATTAATACGTTCTCGTCACGTATCCACACATTAGCACTGGTTTGATCACTATTTTATATATCCTGATTTTAGAGATTCGAATTAGACTTCTGGATTTAAAAGAGGGTTATATATACATAAACATCAGTTAGCTACCTAAATATTCCCTTTTATTTTTTATATAACAACATTACGTACGGCATCTAAGACGCTGCAATCTTTCAAAATTATATGGCTTTATTGTTGCGTTATGCCCTACTCTACGTCATCTCTTTTGTATGTTAAAGAACATTTATTTGATTTTCTCATTAGTGACTATTAGACCATCAGTCAGACTATCAGTCAGACACGGATTCTGGGGGGGCAAAATTCTGACATATTTTAGAAAACCATCTAAGAGATATATATCTCTAAAAATTGCAACTTTCAATGCACGAACCCTGCTATCAGAAAAAAAATTCATAGAAATGGAATCTGAACTTGATAAAATCAATTGGGACATTGTTGGAGTCGCTGAGGTCAGAAGGAAAGAAGAAAGCCTAACCACTTTAAAATCCGGTTACATTTTCTATCATGTAGGAGAAAACGATGGGAATGGAGGCATCGGGCTCTTTATTAATAAAAAACTAGCTGAGAATATCATATCAGTAAAAGCAGTTTCCACAAGAGTTATACTTGCAAAATTACAACTAAACACCCGTTACTCCATAAAGATCATTCAAGTCTATGCACCAACATCGAGTCACGCTGACGAAGAAATAGAACAGTTCTATGATGACTTGTACACAGCTGTTTCAGAAGACCAAGAACATTTTACGGTAATATGTGGCGACTTTAATGACAAAATAGGAATAAGCACTGACCCAGCTGAAAATGCCCTCGGAAATTTTGGCACAGCAGGTAGAAACGAAAGGGGCGAAATACTCTTAAATTTCCTATTAGAAAACAATCTATATTTAATGAATAGCTTCTTCTATAAGAAGATCCATAGAAGATGGACTTGGAAGAGCACCTATGGTAAGACAAAAAATGAGATCGACTTCATCATCACTGACAAAAAACATATAATCAAAGATGTTAGAGTCTTAAATCAATTTTCGGTTGCAAGCGATTATAGAATGGTCCGAGCAACTGTAGAAATCAATATTAAGCAAGAAAGACTGAAGATGATAAAAAGTAAAAAATTCAAACCTTAGATGCGCCCAACGAATAAACTTGAGTTTGAAAAATATATCACCAGTAACTTACTCAGAAATACAACAAGAGAAGACATAAATAACCTAAACGAAGAAATAGTAGATACATTAACACAAGCTCAGGAAAAATTTGGCCCTAAACATGGAAAAGAACCAAAAAATAGTAAAGAAACGAAACAAAAAATGGAAGATCGTAGAATGCTGAGAAGTCAAGGAAATGTTGACTCACAAGATATAAACAACATAAATAAAGAAATCTTTAAAGCCATCAGACGGGATATTAGAAAATACAACAACGAGAAAATTATAAAAACTATAGAAGACAACAAAAGCATGAAAGCATTGAGGAGAAAAATAGAAAATTACACAAAAGAAATCTTCCAACTTAAAGACAAAAATGGAAATATTATCTCAGATAGACCAAGCATATTACATATAGTGGAAAGTTTCTATGAAACATTATATAAAAGTCAAGTTATTCCAGAGCTCATCGAACAACCAATACAAAAGGTACATAATGTAGGATCGAAGGATATACCAGATATATCACGAGTGGAAATTCAACATGCCCTCAAAAATATGAAAAATAATAGAGCTCCGGGGGAAGATGGTGTAGTCATTGAGACAATTAAACTAGGAGGTCCACTTTTGATGTCCCGAATCCAAACATTTTTTAATCTATGTCTGCATAGTGAAAACATTCCAAGTAAATGGAAAAATTCGGTTACAATGCTCCTCCACAAAAAAGGGGATAAATCAGATCTCGAAAACTATAGGCCAATTAGTTTGCTTAACTACCTATACAAGGTCTTTACTCGAATACTGACAAACAGATTAGAAGCAAAACTCGATTTCTATCAATCAGAAGAACAGGCAGGATTTCGAGCGGGACACGGAACAAACGACCATTTGCAATGCCTTAAAACTCTAGTTGAAAAGTCTATGGAATATAACAGACCCCTTGCTCTTATCTTTGTCGTCTTCCACAAAGCATTCGACACAGTCAAAACAGTTGCTATCTTAAAAGCACTATTAGAATGCAGAATAGATCACAGGTATGCAAATATTATTCGAAATATATACGAAAATGCGACAACAACCGGGAACCTCAATTGCACTGAGAAGATAAAAATTGGCAGAGGGGTGCGGCAGGGAGATACCTTGTCGCCAAAACTATTTATAACAGTTATGGAGTACGCATTTAAAAGGCTAGAGTAGGAATCAAAGGGTATTAGAATCGATGGAAAGATATTCAATCATCTCAGATATGCCGATGATATTGTTCTCATAACAGACAACTTAGGAGAAGCCAGAGTTATGCTACAACAACTACAGCAAGTAACCCAGAAAGTCGGTTTAAAAATAAACTATGGAAAAACAAAAATGATGACCAATCTCGTCCCCAATGAGCTAATAGAAATCGAAAAGTCGCCCATAGAACTTGTGGAAAAATATGTGTATTTGGGTCATGAAATAAGGTTAACGCGAGATAACCAAACATGCGAGCTACTCAGAAGAATAAGTCTGGGTTGGGCTGCATTCGGAAAAATGAGAGACGTATTTAAAACAAATATACCGATCCATTTAAAAAGAAAAGCTTTTAACCAGTGCGTTCTACCAGCCCTCACATACGGAGCAGAAACCTTAACTCTCACAAAAACATCAGCCAAAAAATTGAGAAGGACACAACGAAAGATGGAGAGATCAATGCTTGGAATAAACTTAAGCAATAGAATAAGAAACGAGGAAGTTCGTAGACGAACCCGAGTGGAAGACATTATCGAACATATTACAAAAAAAATGGAGATGGGCAGGACATGTTGCAAGAATGGAAGACAACAATTGGACAAAAAAATTGCTTGAGTGGAGACCACGGGCTGACAAGCGAAGCCGAGGAAGACCCCCAAAGCGATGGATCGACGACCTCAAAAGAATCGTGACCAATTGGATAGCAGAGGCGCAGAACAGAAGCAGATGGAAAAGTCTAGAGGAGGCCTATGTTCAACAATGGACAACTCAAGGCTGATTAATGATGATGATGATGACTGTTAGACCGCTTTTTTTTGCTGCTACTAGCATTATTTTAGAGCATTCTATTATTTAATTTATGGATTAAATCCGGATAGCAAATAGATATTCTTCACTTTCTCGGAGAAATAATATTCTAACACACAAAATCCTATTAAATTGTCAAAACCTTACTTGCATATTCTATTCACTTATGAGGAGCAGCAGCAACATCAGTACCATAATAAGGCGTATAGTTCTGGACTGGCTAATTGTTGGATAATGAGAAGCATGAGTGTAACAGTTTTAATGTTTTCGGGACTGTTACCTGGTATCGGGGAGCAGATTTATCATTACCGAGTTAATGCATATAGGAATTGTTGCTTGAACTTTATTATTATTAAACAACACTATATTTCCTAGTACCACCGGGTTCACTATGTCCATATCCAGCAAAATCCTTGTAATAATGATACTGGAAACCAAAGATGAAAATATGCTCCAAGAAACTCTGTATTATAAAACAGTCGAATAAAATACAGATTCTCGATTCCAATAATCAAAAAATTAATGAACAGCTTACTAAAATAGAAATAACGCCTATTTAAGATGTAATCCATTAACGGCCCAAGGGACAAAGCACTCCTAGCATATGCTAATGATATAGAACTCATAACTCTAATGAGAAACTCTTCCGTCCACAAACTTCAATAAAGTGAAGAGAGCACAAAAAATGTTTGACTTAAAATCAACGAAATGAAAACCAAATTCAAGCGAATCAACAGAAAACCAATCAACCAATTCAATAAATTTAGAAAAAACATTAAAGTCAACAACTACAATTTCGAAAGTATGGAACACATTAAATATCCTAGATCACTAATTACGGTTAATAATAATGCCACTAAAGAAATACAGAGCATAATTCAAACTTCAGACCTATTTTAATACATGGATGTGGGTCATGGAGAATGACTAAAACAAATAAGGAAGCACTCCGAATATTTGAAAGGAAAATAATCAGAAATTTTTATTTAACCCCATTATCATAACTACTATTTAAATGGAAATAAGCAACAATTAGAGGTTAAAGTTAGTTTATTGACGTTTCAATTTCCACTTCGGAAATCATTCTCACTAATGTTTGTATTTTGAGAACGATTTCCGAAGTGGAAATTGAAACGTCAAAAACTAACTTTAAGCTTTAATTGTGGCTTATTCCCATTTAAATAGTAATTACTTTAAAATGCCACCAGAAAATAGCTTCAGAACTCATTATCATATCGCTACAAATCCGTATAGAATAAGAAAACATACTGAATAAAGAAAGCTCGCATAACGATATTGTTCAGGAAAATAAAGCCCTTAAGGTATATCGGACACGTGCATAGACGCCAAGATGTCAAACTTGTAGAACTAGTGTGGAAGGAAGTTAGCACAGAAGAATGCCACTTGGGCATGTCAGTATACAATGGAGAGAAAACATCCAGTCATATCTCAAAAAATGAACATTTTATTTGATTGCAGATTCATGGAAAATCGATCAACTTGGAGATAAGTTGTAATCAGCGAAGACCTACCCAGTGTTGTAGCGCTACGTATTGATAATAATAAAGAGAAAGGAGAAACAGTGACAAAAAGCAACAAAAATGGACTATGGAGCAAAGCTGCTTCAAAATCTTTGATTGGAGAGGATTTAAATGAAAGTATAAGAAATACAATGGATGATTGATGGATTCGAGAAACTTGAGACTTGAGATAGGCACTCTCCGAAACAGCTGTAGTGATAAGATAGAAATAATTTTGTAGAAGTTTTGCTGTTTTATTGTTAAACAAAATGGAATTAACATACGACATTATATACGCTAAAATAACTTCTTCTTCTTCTCGTGCCACTCCTAGCGGAGATTGGAAATCATCATGGCCACTGCGACTTTGTTAGCAGCGCGCCTAAAAAGTTCAATCGAACTACACCTGAACCATTCACGTAGATTACGAAGCCACGATATTTTTCTTCTTCCCACACTTCTTTTGCCCTTAATTTTGCCCTGCATGATATTTCTTAAAAGTTCGTACTTTTTACCTCTCACAATGTGCCCCAAGTATTCCATCTTTCTAGTTTTTATCTTATTAAGAATTTCGCATCTTTTGTCTAAAGTTTGGAGTACTTGCGTGTTAGTGACGCGGTCCATCCATGATATTCTGAGAATGCGCCTATAGTACCACATCTCGAAAGCTTCGATGTTTTTTGTGGTCAACTGTTTTAGTGTCCAAACCTCTACTCCATACAACAGGGTAGAAAAGACATAACACCGCAGCATTCGTATTCGTAACTTTATATTGATATCACGATTGCAAAAGAGTTTGCGCATTCTATTAAAGACTGATCTAGCGATTTCTATTCTACATCTAATCTCTTTTGTTTGATCAGTATCGTCTGTGATGCAAGCACCTAGATATTTATAACAGGACATACGCTCAATCGTGGTATTGTCTATTACAAGATTAGCTCTGATGTTCTTTGATTTCGTGATTACCATAAATTTAGTTTTTTTTTCAAATTAATTTTCAAGCCGTAACTGTTACTATATATTGTAGTATATATTGAGACATTGAACGAGATGTTGTAGTTCTACTAGCGTTCCCGTTAGGAGAACCGTATCGTCAGCATACCTTATATTGTTGATCGTCTCACCATTTATTATCAGACCAAGATCTTCTTCCTCGAGTGCTTGTTCACAAATAGCTTCACTATACAGATTAAATAAAAGTGGCGACAAGATGCATCCCTGCCGGACTCCTTGACGGATTTGAATTTCTTCTGTTAGCCTACCCTCAACCTTCACATTTGCTGTTTGATTCCAATATAGGTTGCATATAATTCGAATATCTCGGCTGTCTATATTTTTCTTTATTAGAATTTGTCTTAGTGGTTCATGTTGTACTTTGTCAAAGGCCTTTTCGAAATCAATAAAGCAGGTGTAAATTTCTTGGTTCATGTCTAAGCATCTCTGTGAGAGAACGTTCATTGCAAACAGAGCCTCCCTTGTACCCAGCCCTTTTCTGAATCCCATCTGAGTGTTACTGATGTCTACGTCTAATTTCCTATAGATCCTATTATGGATTATTTTCAGGAACAGTTTTAGAGCATGACTCATCAAAGCTATCGTACGATATTCGCTGCATTCCCTTGTATTTGCCTTTTTTGGCAGTAGTATAAAGGTCGAACGGAGCCATTCCCTAGGTATTATTCCAGTTCTATATATTGTGTTAAATAGATCTAGGAGTATTTTAATAGATTCATCGTCCATAAGTTTGAGCAGTTCTACGGGAATTTCATCAGGACCGGGGGCCTTACCACTTTTCGCTTGTTTGATTGCATAATCTATTTTTTCTCTGATTATATCAGGCCCTGTATCATCTGTATATTCGTTTGAGATTTCTTGTCTATCTTTGTCATCAAAAAGTTGTGATATGTATTCTGTCCATCGATTCATTTTTTGTTGTAAATCTGTTATGAGTATACCATCTGTATCTTTGATCTGTCCTGTCTGTGTTGTTCTTCTCATTCCTGTCATTTCTTTAATCTTTTTGTGT
The DNA here is from genome assembly GCF_040954645.1 of Diabrotica undecimpunctata. Lineage (NCBI taxonomy): Eukaryota > Metazoa > Arthropoda > Insecta > Coleoptera > Chrysomelidae > Diabrotica > Diabrotica undecimpunctata. The sequence goes on along the minus strand of NC_092809.1, from coordinate 82,604,973 downwards.
ACATTAAAAAAGTCATATTTTCGCTCCAGTTGTTCCAACTCCTGGCATTGCTTACTTAGCCATCTTTCTCTAGCTTCTCTTATTTTCTTTTTTATCAGTTTATCTGTTTCTTTGTATCTTATCGGATTATTTGTTTTGTGTACCCTTCTTTCACACATCAACTGTAGTATTTCCTCATTAATCCATTCTTTATGTTTCCTTTCTTTTGGTGTTAAATTTTCTCTCCCTGCCAGCATTACGGCATGTTTAATATTCTCCCATTTTTGGTCTATGTTATCAGTATTTCTATTCAGTTTCTCTCTATTTTGTAAATTTTCTTTGATGTTCACTATTGTTTTCTCTTTTATATGTTGTTCACTCAGTCTTCTCACGTCAATTTGTTTCTGTATGTGTTTTTGAATGATCTTTAGTTTTATTCTTAATGTGACTACTACAGGATTGTGATCCGAGCCTATATCTGCTCCTGGGTAGGTTTTAGCTGAGAGTATAGAGTTGCGGAATCTTTGCCTAACAAGGACAAAGTCAATTTGATTTCTGACTACTCTACCTTTGGTGTCACTCGGAGATTTCCTTGTGTACAGTCGTCTGTTAGGTAACTTGAAAAGAGTGTTAGCAACTACTAACTTCTCCGCTTGACAAAATTGTACCATACGATCTCCTCGTTCGTTTCGTTCTCCTAATCCATAGTCATCCACATAAATAACTAGACAACTTATATGATACGGACATATAAGGAGAAAGTTTATTGATACAATAATCTACCCAATATTTGTTATGAGTAAAAACGATATGAATAAACAAAATAAAGAAAACCATGGCAAAAGGCAAAAAGAGTAATGATTTAAAAATGAGAGAGGTATCCTGTGGATAACATGTGCTTAATTAGGAACGAATGGAGATGAAGATCAGAAGACGACAAAGAACGTTTTAAATTGATAAATGTATACAATTTTTAACAATGTATATTTATAGGTCATTATTAGGGTCAACGTGCTAATTTTATGTAAAATAACACTTTTCAAGTTGGATCGGTTACAGCACGGTGGAATCAAATACACCCAAAGTTAAAAACTATCGATGTTTATATGAAAGATGAAACCTTATGGCACATGACCGTGCAATCTTGACACCTACACATTATCACATAATTGTGAACGGTATATTGTACCTAATTACTAAGAAGTTTGTTATTTTATTCTAAGAATAAGTTTAAAAATTTACGGGAGATTTAATGTATTTAAAATTTTACAGGATCCGGTATCGTAATAAGAAGTCAAATTTCACTACAACTCCATTAAAACGTGTTAAATTTTACTTTGGATATTCTTTTTGTGAATATAATAAGTAAAAATACAGTAAGTTTCATCTTCTTATTGTGCCGTATTCTAATTAAGGTTAGCGATTACTTCTTTAAACGCTTCCCATAAATTATTATAGTTTAAATTTAACTACTTTATGAAACAAATATTGCACGTCATAAATTGCAGGAATTGAAAAATTACAAAGATCTGCTGTTTACAGAGTTTCTTTTAATTTTATGTAGTTTATTATAATCCTACCGAAGGGCTTCTACTTTCTTAAACTGATACACGACTACTCTACTCGATGTTAGTACATTTAGAGACTAAATGTTTAAGTGCATATACATTTTAACAAAAAATAATAATAAATAAAACGAAAACTAGCCATTTCCAAGTTTATAATAAATACTTTTTAAGTTTGAAAATAATTAAAGCAAGTAATATAAATAACCACCATAAAATATTTAACTACATTAACCAAGTACCTATTTGTGAAATTTCTCGATGACTAAATTGATTGATATTTAAATAAATTTGAAGTTCCAAAACGTACCTGCTGTAAAATTTAAAAATCTACGACTAATCAAATTATTGGCAACATCGGAGTTTAGTTGTGTACGCAAAGAAATGTATACGGATCCCAAAAGTGTTTTAGCCTATTACGGAGTCCACTTAATCCGACGTGTTGGTCGGAGTCCACATAAAGCGCTACCCAGATAATAATATACACGATGTATATTCGCCTATAACTTTTTTCCTGTACTTGTTACAAGAATTTTAACCACCTCATTGATTAGAGTGTTAATACCGTGTTGATATTTTAAAATATCCGCTTTCTCTTTTTATCCCTTACTGAGTTATACAAGTTTATTCCAGAAAATGTTTGAGTCTAAAATGATGGTACAGTGAAAATATTATATATATTTAGTTCAGGGTTTTACCGTTTACTCGCTGCCATTATATACATGAAAATGTATATCCCACTTTCATTATCAATCATTTTAGCATCAGAAATTTGGCATCGCTGTTGAATATAATATTACCCACAATGAAATAGTAAATTTAAGAATATATATATATATATATATATATATATATATATATATATATATATATATATATATATATATAGATCTAGCGGTTAATGAGAGCTCCGTACTAAAACGGTATTATACTAACTCCAGGCGAATATACACCGTGTATATTATTATCTGGGTAGCGCTTTATGTGGACTCCGACCAACACGTCGGATTAAGTGGACTCTGTAATAGGTTAAAACACTTTTGGGATCCGTATACATTTCTTTGCGTACCCAACTAAACTCCTCCGATGTTGCCAATAATTTGATTAGTCGTAGATTTTTAAATTTTACAGCAGGTACGTTTTGGAACTTCAAATTTATTTAAATATCAATCAATTTAGTCATCGAGAAATTTCACAAATACGTACTTGGTTAATGTAGTTAAATATTTTAATAATTATAATTTATATTACTTGCTTTAATTATAGATAAACTGAAATTAGTGTCTATTATAAACATTGAATAGGCAAGTGTCCATTTTTATGTACTAGAATTTTTTTAATACATTGGCACTAAAATATTTATTATATTATAAATGTACTTTCCGATGTTTCGATTGCTATAGTGTATGACTTACAATATTTGTTTCATCAAGCAGTAAAATTTAAATTATAATAATTTATAAATCAATCTTAAAATTATAATTTTTTACTGTCTAATTTAAATATTTCGATTTTTTAATGTAGGGAATTCAATATACTACTATACTTTAGATACACATAAACACATAGATATAATATTTCGGTGTCTTATGGTATAATTTTAGCCAACATATCTATTACAATTACATATAATATGTTCGGCCTTATCGTTTTAAATACTTTGTCGCTTGTGCAAGCTATCATTGTTTTCAATGTTAAATCATTGTTTTTTGTATCTTGCGTTGTCAGGCATATAATTTTTAATTTAGAAGTACATGTATGTATAATATTCTTTTCTCTGTCACTTGGTTTAAATATAGTACACTTACATTCTTCTTGCTTATTTATTTTTATTCGTAATACTTATAAAGTATGTAATAACGTACCCGTTGTTGCAAAAATCAACAACGGGTACGAAAGATATCAGGCATTAGGGGTAGTATTTGTCAATCGAAATGCCGCTTACGACATATTAAATTAGAGAAAATTTCCCCAAAAATTCTATGACGTCCCCTTAGATAAAAACATCACTTGTTTTATTCACAATCTAGATTGAATTGCTCTCTTCTGTTGATTCGCTTGTATTTGTTTTTCATTTTGTTGATATTAACTAAATCATTTTTCGTGTTCTCTTCACTTTGTTGAAGATGTCGTAGACGGGAGAGAGTTTCTTATGAGATCAATATCATTACCATATGCTAGAAGTGCTTGGTACTTTGGGCCATTAATGGATTGCATTTTAAATCGGCGATTACTATTTTAGTAAGCTGTTCTTTAATTTTTTGAATATTTGAATTGAGAATCTGTATATTATTCGACTGTTTTATAACAGTGTTTCTTGTGTTATAGAATATAGTGCTGTTTATATAGTGCTGTTAATAATAATAAAGTTCAAGCAACAATTCATATATGCAATAACTTGGTACTGATATCTCTGCTCCCCCATACCAGGTAGCAGTCCCGAAAACATTAAAACTGCTACACTCATGCTTCTTATTATCCAACGATTAGCCAGTCCAGGACTATACCCTTATTATGGTACTAATATTGCTGCTGTCCCTTATAAGTGAATAAAATATGCAAGGAAGGTTTTGGCAATTTAATAGGATTTTGTATGTTAGAATATTATTACTCCGAGAAAGTGAAAAATATCTATTTGTTATACGGATTTAATCTATAGATGAAATATTAGAATGCTATTAGCAGCAAATAATATGGCAGATAATATGCTGGAATCAGCAGTAGCATGTACTAACAGTGGCCATACCTAGTCCACTGTTAGTACATGCTTTTAGAAAAGAGAAAGCCAACTTATCCAATTTAAAAGCAGACAAAATCAATTCCAAATATGGATCGTAAGCCAATCCCTTATGTAAAGACTCTAAAGTAATAATTAGTGAAACTGTAAGCCAACAGCATAAAGTGCTGGTACTAGATATACAAGTAAAATATGAAATAAAACCAAAATATCGAGGAGAGTCACAAAAACAATTAATTGACGTTAACAAGCGACAAAGTAGTTCAATTTAGAACAGAAATAAAAAAAGAATGTGTTGGAATATGGAAAAAGATCATAAAGAAATTTGGAGAAATGTGTCAAAAATTATTAAAGAGGGTGTAACTAAAATACTTGAAAAAATCTCAGAAAATTAACTTAAAAATTGGTAAATAAAGATAGTCAGACGATGTTTAAGACAATATAAAAGACAAGAGAAGATTATATAAGGAGGGACAAGAAAAAATATCAGAATAAGATTATCAAAAGTATCAAATAGATAAAGAGGAAGCAAATGTGCGGTAGCACAATCTAAGGTAGCAGCGCATGAAAAGCTGTACAATGAACTGAGTACTAAGAAAAAAACATATACAAAATTGTTAAAAGTGGAGCAAAGAAAACCAAAGATTTTAATCAGATTAAATGTATACGAGATAAATACATTAAACTATTTATGCAAGGAAAGAATCTAAAAAATAGCTACAAGGAGTTCTTTAACGACCAATTAAACTAAGAGTTTGAGAAAGCATCTATAGAGGCAACAGAGACAGTAATAGCAATGGTGCCGAAAATGACGACCGCGGAAGTAATTCAAGAGCTACATAAGATGAAAAAAGAAAAGGCATAGGTCCTGATGGCATCCCTGGATATATATGATTAGCATTAGGAAAATCAGGAGCAAGTTGGCTAACAGGACTATTTAATAGAATTTTGAAAGTAAGGCGAGTACCGGATGAATGGAGGAGTAGCATTTCAGTACCTGTATACAAAAACAAAGTAGATGTTAAACTCTGTAGAAACTATAGAGCCCTAAAACTACTCTGTCACACCATGAAACTGTGGGAGAGAATAATTGATAGTAGGATAGAGGAAGAAACAGAAATATTAGGAAATCAGTTTAAATTCATGCAAGGCATATCAACAACGGATGCAATTTTTATCATAAGGCAAGTAATGGAAAACTAATGTTAGAACAAGTGAGGGTAAGACTGATAAATTTCATTTGAGAATAGTATTGCATCAGGGGTCAGTGCTAATCCCTTATCTCTTCTAATTAGTGTTGGAAAAATTAACGAAAACATGTTAAGGAGATATCCCTTGGTGCCTTATATATGCTAACGATGTGGTGTTAGTAAGAGATAAGGAGAGATAATTGAATTAATGATTGAGACAACGGAGATGGGCGCTTGAGCAAAAAGGTCTAAAAATAAGGTAAACAAAAACAGAGTATCTAAAGTGTGCATTTAAAAATCAACATTAGATATTGATATTGGATACCCTATACTATTTAATCAACGGAAATACTAAGATCACACGGGGAGAATAATATGGGTTATTTCTGGTTTCGTCAAAATTTACGCTGAAATTACTAACAAGAGCGTGCTCTCACTTCCACATGTTGAAATTGATATATAGTACCAACAGATGCTAGTCATATACCATCAGCACTAATAAAATGGAAACTATCAAATTAATGTCAATTTCATTTAATCAAACGTACTAACCTTAAAAATGATCATTTAAGATAACACACCTCAAAAATATTGACAATAAATTAAAAATAGCTTAAGCGTTATAAAAGTAATAGAGCAGCAAAGCTCACAGCATGAGAATAGTGCCTCGTACTTTTATAAAGAAATTTGTTGACAGACAAATATTTATTTTTTTATATACTAGGTTCTAAGAAAAGTGTACTCAAAACGAATAAATATTATCTAACAAGTGTTTTATTCCAGTTTCATATGAAAGCATCAGATCTTAGATATTATAAATTTCGTCATAGGTGCAAATTATAAATGAAAACCAAATGATAGAGCATATAGTGAAATATAAATATCTTAGCCCTCTATTGCCCGACTTTTTTGTAAACTTGTTTGTTTATAAAATGTTTTAATTTGTATATGTGCTCAAATATCCATTTACAACAACTAGTAATTTTTTTAGATTTTTTAAATTTCGTTTGGGGAGAGTTTTGGGAGTGTTTAGCAAAAACTAACGAATTAAGTTATATACTTATTTATTATGTCATTCAAAAAAACAAATATTTTTAGTTAGTTGTAAAACATAAAGCAACTTTACATTTATCGCACATTACTTTAGAAGTATTACAGCATCCTGGTTTTTTGCATCTTTCCTTTTTTTCAGAAATTACTGGCCAGTGGAAGGTTTGGTCAAGCCTAACTTCCTTTGGTAGTACAATAGCAGTAGATCCTCTCCTCTGTTTTTTTACAATTTCGTTCTCAATTTCACTGAGCCTGGGACGTCCTTTGTTTTTGATCTGATCATTGCTTGCTAACAGTACGCTACATAAGTGGGACTTATGTAGCGTACTGGTTTTTCTTTTTAATTTCAAAGTAATCGCAATCACGACGATGCAACAACTAGCTGTTAACAACAGCTAAATCCAGAAGGTGAAAAAATATTTTTAGATACCACTTTTTAGATCTTATGTCTGTTCGGTAAAGAGCAATTAGTGAATCCATAAGATCGACACCTCCAATAAATTTATTATAAAATTGTACTGAATTTGGACAGCATACAATAATTCTTGATTTTTGTTTCTTATCCCACCTCTTGACTAACGAAGTAGGCTTAGAACCAACAAATGTACTAAGCAAATGAACCGGTTTATTATCGTACCACTTTAACGCTGTTTGTCTTATGCCATCTACTGTAGCGTGCTTTTCTTCTACAGTACCTCTGCCCTGTTTCTTCATATTCTTGTCATCAGAAAAATGGCAATAAGGCAATCTGTTTGAAAGAACAGTTCCCAAACATTGCAGTCCACGTTTTTCCATTTCAATCTGCAACTGAATGCCATTGAACCAGTTGTCAAAATATACTTTATAGTATTTGTTTGGTTTGATTATCTCACACAATCTTATTACTACATTACCGCTGGTGTCTACATTAGGTAAATGAAGGGGATCTTTAACAGTTCCTGTATGTAATTCCCAGTTATAAACAATACCATTGCTATCACACAAAACAAATGCCTTGTATCCCCATTTTTTGGGTTTGTTCTTCATATATTGTTTTAAAGAATGTGCCTCTTTGAATGGTATCATTTGTTCATCAATACACAATTTTTCACTCATTGGAATACTTTGAAAATTTTAAAATAGACCGTTGATGAATGGTCTAATTTTGTATAACTTATCATTATTGTTGACCATATTTTCGTTATTATTGAAAAGCGTTTTAGTTTTTATTTCTTCCCAGCGATCCCTAGATATAGTATCGACTATTTGAGCAATACGTGTTTCCTTCTGCCAAAATGATCTTGTCTTTGGCAAGCCATATATTGACATCAGTAGAACAGATCCAATAAATTGGTTTAATTCTGCTAGTGTCATATTCAATGGTTTATTTATATTCTTTTGCAGTGCATACAAATTACTTTGTTCTACTATGTTTTCCAGCATATTGGTAGATATCATCTTTTTAAAATAATGTAGAGGGGATTCCGGTTCTAATAATTTGCATGTTGGTAAATTACCTTTCCATTCTGGAATTGGAAATACTGTTCGAGAACCACTCTTCCACTGAATGTTTTTTACGATCATTTTTGACCTTTTGAGCACATTTTGTTCAGTGTGTTTTTCAGTTTTATCGGTATCGCCCTCATCTTCATCTTAGTCTAAATCTAAATTGGTATCCTGGTCTACATTTGCTTCGTACAAATCGTCTTCATTTTCCATTTTATTTGATTCTGGATCGATTAATATCTGGGTACCTGGAAAATTTATTATTACTTTCTTATTGTCACTATCAAAGTCAGAGTCTTTGGATTCCTCGGATATTTACTGCTTTTCCCGTAGAACGTTTTTGTATCCATCTTAAAGAAATAATTTAAAATAATATGGTAAAGTGTGGATTCAAAGCAACATACCTGTTTTTTATCACAGTACTGAAACAACACAATAAAATAAACAAATGTCAACGGTAATCAATATCTAAATGCTGATATATTGCCTCTGTATGTATTTTTATATAAATTGTACACAAATTATAACAATAAATCACGATCGAAAATACAAACTAATAAGGCAGTCGTGTCCATTTGACATACTGTTAAACATTTCCATATAGGTTTCGTCATAGGTTCATAGAGTGTATTAAAATGTATAACCAAATATTGCCTGAAATTAACAGAGGGCATACTAGAGTCGGAAATTGTTTTAAAAAAGTTTTCTGCATCAAAAACTCCTTTGTTACCTTGAGTACACACGGGGCTATAGAGGGTTAAAATAGCTGTATCGAGCGAGGATAAGGTTATTGATGAGGAAAAAAAGACCTATCGCTAAGGAAGTGAGAAAGTAATAGGCAAACGCAAAGAGCACTTTAATTACATTAAGTGAAATATGCATTACAATCTATCATGACACACATATCTTGATACACATAAAACAAGACAATTAATAAACACGTTAAGAGAATCTTAAGAAATAATAACCAAAATTTAATTTTTAATACACAAAAGAAATAATGATATACAGAAGATACACAAATTAAAAAAACGTTATCCCCTTATTGTACGCAAGAGAGATACCTCTAGGAAAAATCAAAACGATCGAAAATATATACCAAAACAACACAATAAAAGTAAAAGTAGAAGAAAAACTAACCGACCCTATTGAAGGTGACAATGGAATAAGACAGGAATATTACCTGAGTCCTCTATTATTCAACCTGATTATGGATGAAATAATAAAAAATAAGAACTAAAAAAGGATACCAAATGGAAGAAAAACAAATTAAAATAATCTGCTGTGCAGACGACGCAATACTACTCTTTTAAAGTGAAAATGATTTACAACGTATGCTGTACCAATTTCATATAACCGCCAGAAAATTTAATATGTTAATTTGCCCAAAAGAGACAAAATGCATGGTTACAACAGCAAATTTACTAAGATGTTAATTGGAGCTGGAAGGTCATATAATAGAACAAGTGTTAGAGCTTAAATATCTAGGCATCACATTATCTAGCTACGGAAAGCTCGAAACTAAAGTGGAAGACCCAGTGAATAGAGCAAACAGAGCCACAGGCTGCATAAATGAAACATTATGAAGAAATAAAAATATCGAAACAGAAACGAAAGGCAGAATTTACAAAACAGTCATCAGACCAATAATGACATACGCGGCAGAAACAAGATCTGACACAGAGAGGACAAAAAGGATATGAAACAGCAGAGATGAAAACACTTAGAAAATTGATGGTAAGACACTATGGGACAAAGCTAGAAGTACAGATATACGACGTAGATGCAAGGTGAAGAACATCAAAAACTGGTTAAGAAATAGAAGAGTAGAATGAAACGATCATATAAGCCGAATAACAACAAATAAAACAATAAAGACGGCAAGAGACGGTTAACCCATAGGAAAACGATCAGTAGGACGACCACGAAAACGATGGAAAGGCAACTTACTGGAGGCACATTGAAAAACAGACAGTTATGTCTATATGAAAAGAAAAAGTAGAAGAAGAAGAAGATACACAGGATAACCATTAAAATAGTTGCAAGAAAGATAAAATAAATCAGTCATATTAATGTAGAATAGCAGAGGACAGAGTATTTGTCATAGCTTTGGACAAGTACCCAATTGAAAAAAGAACACAGGTCGTTCAAAAAAGACGGAACTCTAGAAAGAAAATAGTATAGATTTAAAAAAATAAAAGCATAAACATGTCTTTTTCTACTTTTTTAATATTGAAGATACGTAAATAGTACATTGAATTAAAATGTAACCTTTGATATCTGTGATAAACCCATCACCTGAACAGTGGCGCCGATGTATGTAGTTAAGATTGTTTACACTTATTTTACCTGTTTATTTTTTTATTATCTATATATGAGTTGTGAAACTTATTTATTTTCCACAAAGAGGTTCTTTAGAACCTAAAATTATTACTATACAAATCTGATTCGACATATCTTCAAAAAGTAATACAAGGCATGTAAAATTTAAATTTTTAATAAAAAGTAAAAGATTACGCATTACTTATGGGGTTTAAAAAACGAGCCTTTAGGAAGATTGAAGTACTAATAAGACTACCGCAATCGGGCATACCCCGGGTAATGATTAATTAATTAATCGGCTAATTCTTCAGTCACCCCTTTAATATGATTTTGTCAAATTGGTCCTTTTTAGGACCAACCATTCTAATAACATATGTTTATAACTGTTAAGGGTATATCTAAAAATCAAGAAACTTTACTTTATTTAAACTTATCAGACATATGAGCCAAACACGAATCTGACTAATTTCTAGTACAGGAAACACATATAGGGCCTAACCTAGGGTATTTGGTATACAGCTGATCGCTGAAAACCACATTATAGATATAGACATACTATTTCTATCGGAAAAAAAGCAAAGAATAACTCAAAGTAAGAAAGAACAAAACCAGTCAGCTAAGAGAACCTTTTAATGATTTTGAGCTTGGATCCACCATCTACATATTTAATGAAAAATAATACAAATACCGACATTGAGGATCTGAGCACAAAGCTTATTACGAAATCTGGACCAAAAACACTACAATGGCTTATCCAGATGATGAACAACTGTATTCAAATTAGGAGATACCCAAAGTCTAGAGACAAGCCAAAGTTGTTACCTTGCTTAAACCTGGCAAAAACTCCAACGACCACAAAATCTATCAGCCGAAATTTTTAGTTTGTCAGCTATTCAAAGTAATGTACATCACAAATACTAAATCAAAGATATGTACGAAAAATATCGGGTATCAGTGGTGGTATTTTTCAATCTAAATACCGCTTACGACACCTTAACTTACAGAATATTTTTTCAAAAACTATATGATATCCCCTTGGATAACAAACTCACTTATATTGTCTGCTTATGCCTACACAAGAGAATATATTTTATTAGACGATACACCTATTATTATTATACACCTATTATTATACAATAAAAATAAACTATGAATCAATTTTCAGCCAAAACCCCTGAAAAGCTCGTGTGTGCTCCTTCAATTTCCCTAACATAGACGCTTTCACAAAACTGAACATCCAATAATGTCATGATTGTTGAACGTAGACTCCCTATAAATTCCTTGAAAATAGTTTGTATCGCACGGGGTCAGTCACAGATTATTGTTTAAAACTAAAAGGTAAATTGAGGACCAGAAATAATATTGTTCGCAAGCTTGTCAGCTAAAAATGAGGTGCACATCCTTCCACCCTTAAAACATAGACGCTTGCACTATATGCATCTGCCGCCGAATATACCTTGTTAGACAAATTAACCGTTCTTTGTTTTTGTGCACACTACTACCAATTTTAACACAAAAATATCTATTGTAGCTCTTAACCATATTTATTTTGAGATAACCGTTCATCGAGATATCATATGTAGTACACAAATAAGACCAGAACTAAAATAATAAAAAAGCTTTATAAAAGATATCGCAGAAGATTGGATGAAATAAAATTAGTTTTTATTAATCGGATGCTTACATAAGACGTACAAAGACATACCCACGTAAACAAAATATATTACGAAATTTCTGTAATTAAAAAAAACATCGAGTTCGGCATTGAACTAATAAAATTATATTAAATAAAAGAACAACATTTTTAAAAATGCAGAAAAAATAAAATTTCCTATGCAAGCGAATATTCCATTAAATAATAAGCCCAAATCCTTTTGTATCTATATACCTGTTTTTAAAGAACCAGTTACCTTTTAGTACGTAGTTATACCAGGTAATAAGATATCCTCTGTTACTCAGTGTAATGCGTATTAGATTACACTGTCTACGAACATTAGATAAAAATAAGGAGCCCATATGAACCGTTCAGGGTATATGCTGAAAATATACGGTATAATCGCACAGTTGCCAAACTCTCAGAGCTTACTTAAACCGATAAACGTATGGTTCAAATATACATTGAAGAAGATCTGTACGACCCCTATAATATATACACGTGAACTAAACGATATACATTTATGACACAGGGGTATTTACGGGCTCCAAAAATTTTTTATAAATTATTAAACTCTACATGTTGATGAATCGACAGAACCAATATTATGGAATGGTCAAGTGAGCTCCGTATATCGGTATCCACTTGACCACGGAGCTCAATTGAACCTGAATTTTAACATGAGCGGAGTCCACTTTATGCCGTAGATATATATATATATATATATATATATATATATATATATATATATATATATATATATATATATATATATATATATAAACTAAGGTACACTCGAAGAGTGGTGGGTTTATCGGTCAAAGTGGAGAAATAAAAGACAAAGACGATGGCTACTTCATCTATTTATTGAAGACGTTTCGCTTTCTGCTCAGAAAGCATCATCAGTTCATCTAAAAAGAACAATATGAAACCAAACATCCATAGAGAAGTTATAACCAAAGTGTGTTACCTTACAAAGACATGTAGCAGTCAGTGATGTAAAAAATATGAAAAAGCTTACAAAGCTGGACATTCAGAGTTAACGTTGTATATAACAATTAATTGAAACTAGGTAAAGTTTGCAATTTGACAAAATTAGCACAGCAAAAGAACATGTGGTAAAAATACATGTATATATAAAAAAAATTTTATAAAAACTTAGTAAAAAACATTAAGGTTTATTTTAAAGTGTAAAGAACTAGAAAGATCATTAGATTGCACTTCCAACAAATTTATTTAAAAATTATATTTTAATTTTAACTTTAGGTAACATTATAAGTTATTAAAGATTAATAGTAATAAAGAAAAAAATGAAGTTACCAGTCTTTAGCTTACTGAGGCTCGTTGGTAAATGAATTTAAAAGTTTTTGACACCCACGCACAACAACGTGAGTAGAAGTGGCCTTGAAGTCACAATGACATAAACAGCAAGGCAAGCTACCAACCTCTATGTATTAAGGCGGTATATTCAAAGAGTGTGATAAAATTTGGTTGACAACTTGTCGTTAAAAAACCAAGCAGTGAAAGGAAAAGGTGGTTAAGATCACCATTTAACCCTACAGTGATTGATCTGTCAACAAAGAACAAAGCAAGAGAAGTCAATCCAATATATCATATATTGTAATATTATGACGTCACTAGTTAGCCAGCTAACAGGTGAAGATTAATAAAAATTTCCACAGTCCAAAGGTTCAAATATTAAGGACCATAATGAAAAGGATTCTATGAATCAGATTCAATTTAAAGTTTTACAAACAAGTTCATCAAAAAGAACAATTACTTAATTATGTAAAAGTGTTATTGACAAATATTTATAAAAAATGAGTTGATAAATCTTAATTAAAGAAGGAATAATTTATTTATATTTTATTTTTATTTTTATTTAAATTTATTGTAAGAAAATGTGATAAAGAAAACCCCAAAATGGGACAAAATTTAAGTAAACAACATATCAAGCCTAATTCTGTAAAATTAATGCATGATAAATTTGGCTCAAATTACTAATGTCCGTTCTCTTATTAAGAGTATTAGGATGTTTTAATATTGCACACATTTCTAAAAACTGTCTTTTAACGAGATTGCGTTCAGTGCCAAGAATTTTAACTTCATTAAAGTTTACTTCATGCTTAGTGTTAATGGCATGTTGGGCAAGAGCACAAGTATGCTTAGATAAATTGATATCACTGCGGTGTGTCGTAAGACGCCCTCTCAGTGATCTCCCAGTCTGACCGATGTAACATGAGTCACACTCAGCACAAGGTATATGATATATTACATTCACTTGTTCCAGAAGGGACAGAGGTGTTTTAGTTTTAGAGAACAAATTCCTGACAGTCTTAGCATTCTTAATAGCAATTTTAACAGGTACGTTATTATGTTTGTACAGTTTAACGAGTTTCTCAGTAACTTGAGGAAAATAAGGTAAAGAGGAGTAATGGGTAGTTGGATTCCCAAGTACAGTATTAGGCAGAACAGTGTTATTAATTGAATTATTTGATATCATTCTAAGTTGGTCACCATTGGGTATATCATTTAAAGAAGAACCATAGCTTTGAGCGAAAAGGTATTTATTAATAAGGGAGGATGGATAGGAATTCTCAATCAGAATATTTTTAAGTAATTGAAAGGATTCCCTTCGATTAATCGGATGTATCAGTCTATTTAGCCTGCAGCTTAAAGCTTTAATAAGGTTTAATTTGTATTTAAAGGGATGACAAGAATGGTAGTTGAGAAACCTATTAGAGGCCATTGGTTTCCTGTACCAACTTGTAGTAAGGGTGTTATCTCCCATTCTAATGACACGCATGTCTAAGAAGGGAATACTATTTGTGTTGGAGTCCTCAAGTTCAACAGTGAACTGTAAATGAGGATCAAACTCATTGAATAAAGACAAGGTGGCCTGAATCTTGTCTGGAGGTAAGGCTAGTAATAAGTCATCAACATACCGTTTAATAAAAGGGATTTGGAAATCTAAAAGACCCAGACGGTCAGATACTAAATCATCCAGTACATAATTAACTAGGATGGGAGAGATTGAGGAACCCATAGGTGTCCCAAAAATTTGAAGGTAATATTTGTCGTTGAAGACCAAAAAATTAGTGTCAAATGTTAATTGTAAAAGTTCTGCAAAAACATCCCAGGATACAGGACAGTTTGGTTGGATGGAGTTCCAGTGATTTCTTAGGGAGGTAATAACGCTCGAAAGAGGTAAATTAGTGAAAAGAGATACCACATCAAAACTCACTAAAATGTAGCCTTGTGGAAGTTCAAAATTATTAATAAATTCACTAAAGTGAAAAGAATCAACAATATTAAAGTTGTTATTATAATTATAAGATTTAGATAAGATGTCAGTTAAAAATTTTGCAATATTAGTATTTGGTGAATTAATGGAGGAAACAATTGGCCTCATGCTCAATGTGGGCTTATGTATTTTAGGTAGACAATAAAATCTGGGAGCATATCCATCATAATTATGATGGATATGCTCCCAGATTTTATTGTCTACCTAAAATACATAAGCCCACATTGAGCATGAGGCCAATTGTTTCCTCCATTAATTCACCAAATACTAATATTGCAAAATTTTTAACTGACATCTTATCTAAATCTTATAATTATAATAACAACTTTAATATTGTTGATTCTTTTCACTTTAGTGAATTTATTAATAATTTTGAACTTCCACAAGGCTACATTTTAGTGAGTTTTGATGTGGTATCTCTTTTCACTAATTTACCTCTTTCGAGCGTTATTACCTCCCTAAGAAATCACTGGAACTCCATCCAACCAAACTGTCCTGTATCCTGGGATGTTTTTGCAGAACTTTTACAATTAACATTTGACACTAATTTTTTGGTCTTCAACGACAAATATTACCTTCAAATTTTTGGGACACCTATGGGTTCCTCAATCTCTCCCATCCTAGTTAATTATGTACTGGATGATTTAGTATCTGACCGTCTGGGTCTTTTAGATTTCCAAATCCCTTTTATTAAACGGTATGTTGATGACTTATTACTAGCCTTACCTCCAGACAAGATTCAGGCCACCTTGTCTTTATTCAATGAGTTTGATCCTCATTTACAGTTCACTGTTGAACTTGAGGACTCCAACACAAATAGTATTCCCTTCTTAGACATGCGTGTCATTAGAATGGGAGATAACACCCTTACTACAAGTTGGTACAGGAAACCAATGGCCTCTAATAGGTTTCTCAACTACCATTCTTGTCATCCCTTTAAATACAAATTAAACCTTATTAAAGCTTTAAGCTGCAGGCTAAATAGACTGATACATCCGATTAATCGAAGGGAATCCTTTCAATTACTTAAAAATATTCTGATTGAGAATTCCTATCCATCCTCCCTTATTAATAAATACCTTTTCGCTCAAAGCTATGGTTCTTCTTTAAATGATATACCCAATGGTGACCAACTTAGAATGATATCAAATAATTCAATTAATAACACTGTTCTGCCTAATACTGTACTTGGGAATCCAACTACCCATTACTCCTCTTTACCTTATTTTCCTCAAGTTACTGAGAAACTCGTTAAACTGTACAAACATAATAACGTACCTGTTAAAATTGCTATTAAGAATGCTAAGACTGTCAGGAATTTGTTCTCTAAAACTAAAACACCTCTGTCCCTTCTGGAACAAGTGAATGTAATATATCATATACCTTGTGCTGAGTGTGACTCATGTTACATCGGTCAGACTGGGAGATCACTGAGAGGGCGTCTTACGACACACCGCAGTGATATCAATTTATCTAAGCATACTTGTGCTCTTGCCCAACATGCCATTAACACTAAGCATGAAGTAAACTTTAATGAAGTTAAAATTCTTGGCACTGAACGCAATCTCGTTAAAAGACAGTTTTTAGAAATGTGTGCAATATTAAAACATCCTAATACTCTTAATAAGAGAACGGACATTAGTAATTTGAGCCAAATTTATCATGCATTAATTTTACAGAATTAGGCTTGATATGTTGTTTACTTAAATTTTGTCCCATTTTGGGGTTTTCTTTATCACATTTTCTTACAATAAATTTAAATAAAAATAAAAATAAAATATAAATAAATTATTCCTTCTTTAATTAAGATTTATCAACTCATTTTTTATAAATATTTGTCAATAACACTTTTACATAATTAAGTAATTGTTCTTTTTGATGAACTTGTTTGTAAAACTTTAAATTGAATCTGATTCATAGAATCCTTTTCATTATGGTCCTTAATATTTGAACCTTTGGACTGTGGAAATTTTTATTAATCTTCACCTGTTAGCTGGCTAACTAGTGACGTCATAATATTACAATATATGATATATTGGATTGACTTCTCTTGCTTTGTTCTTTGTTGACAGATCAATCACTGTAGGGTTAAATGGTGATCTTAACCACCTTTTCCTTTCACTGCTTGGTTTTTTAACGACAAGTTGTCAACCAAATTTTATCACACTCTTTGAATATACCGCCTTAATACATAGAGGTTGGTAGCTTGCCTTGCTGTTTATGTCATTGTGACTTCAAGGCCACTTCTACTCACGTTGTTGTGCGTGGGTGTCAAAAACTTTTAAATTCATTTACCAACGAGCCTCAGTAAGCTAAAGACTGGTAACTTCATTTTTTTCTTTATTACTATTAATCTTTAATAACTTATAATGTTACCTAAAGTTAAAATTAAAATATAATTTTTAAATAAATTTGTTGGAAGTGCAATCTAATGATCTTTCTAGTTCTTTACACTTTAAAATAAACCTTAATGTTTTTTACTAAGTTTTTATAAAATTTTTTTTATATATACATGTATTTTTACCACATGTTCTTTTGCTGTGCTAATTTTGTCAAATTGCAAACTTTACCTAGTTTCAATTAATTGTTATATACAACGTTAACTCTGAATGTCCAGCTTTGTAAGCTTTTTCATATTTTTTACATCACTGACTGCTACATGTCTTTGTAAGGTAACACACTTTGGTTATAACTTCTCTATGGATGTTTGGTTTCATATTGTTCTTTTTAGATGAACTGATGATGCTTTCTGAGCAGAAAGCGAAACGTCTTCAATAAATAGATGAAGTAGCCATCGTCTTTGTCTTTTATTTCTCCACTTTGACCGATAAACCCACCACTCTTCGAGTGTACCTTAGTTTATATTGGATTGACGGTCGTACTCCTTTTCTCGATATATATATATATATATATATATATATATATATATATATATATATATATATATATATATATATATATATATATATATATATATATATATATATATATATATATATATATATATATATATATATATATATATATATATATTCTTTTCATCCACAAATCATTCTGGCATCATGGTTGGTTAAAAGTAACGGGTTATGATATATTGCAACTACCTATTGTATCTTCGCTCCAATTGATCCAGTCGCGACGTACAGCCCCTCAAGTGATAGGATTTAACCAATAAAATACAATAAGACAGAAAAATCAAATATAGCAGCATGTCAAAAAGGCCTTTATTATATATCTTCGTTTCTATAAGTCCAATCGTGACGTACAGTATCTCAAATGACAGGATTTAACGAATTGAAAACAATGAAATAAAAAAATTAAATACAGCAACAGGTCAAAAGGGCCGTAGTCACGTATCTTCGGTCCTATTAGTCCAATCGTGACGTATAGTACCTCTAATGATAGGATTTAACATAGAAAATACAATATGATACAAAAATCAAATACAGAACAATGTCAAAAGGGCCTTAGTTGTGTATCTTTAGTTCTATTAGTCCAATCATGACGTACAGTACCTCGAATGAAAGGATTTTACAAATAAAATACAATGAGGTATAAAAATTAAATAAAGTAGCATGTCAAAATGGCCTTAATTATGTATCTTCGGTCCTATTAGTCCAATCGTGACGTACGATATCTCAAATGATAGAATTTAACTAATAGAATACAATGAGATAGAAATCAAATACAGCAAAATGTTAAAAGGGCCTTAGTTACGTATCTTCGTTTTTAGTAGCCCAATCGTGACGTACAGTACCTCAAATGATAGGATTTAACCAATCGAATACAATAAGATAGAAAAATAAAATACATCAGCTTATCAAAAGGGCCTTAGGTATGTATCTGCGGTCCTATTAGTCCAATCGTGACGTTTCGTACCTCAAATGATAGAATTAAACTAATAGAATACAATGAGATACAAAAATTAAATAAAGTAGCCTGGCAAAAGGGCCTTAGTTATGTATCTTTGATCCTATTAGTCCAATCGTGACGTACAGTACCTCAAATGGTAACATTTAACCAATAGAATACTATATATATATATATATATATATATATATATATATATATATATATATATATATATATATATATATATATATATATATATATATACCCGGTATTTAGGCGACGGACGCCCTTCCGGTAGGGATCTATGGAGGAGTATCACCGAGCCGCAAGCCCTTATCTCTTGCCGTACTGCTCCACCATAGGCCGATCAGATACCAGCATATTCTAGACTAAGCCGCAGATTCATTTTAGAAGTTTAAACTGCTGCGTTAGCCTTTTTGTTTTCTGTCACCGAGCTGGGGATCGAACTGACATCTCTCGCAGTGAAGCGAAGGAGAAGCCAGCCGCCCAGCCCGCTTGGCTATCCGATCGACCAATAGAATACTACGATGTAGAAATCAAATACATCAACACGTCAAAAGGACCTTAGGTATATATCTTTGCTCCTATATATGTTATGTCAAAAGAGCCTTAGTTGCGTATCTCCGGTCCTATAGGTCTAATCAGGATATATGGAGCCTAAAATGATAGGATTTAACGAAGATAATACGATAGTGGAGAGAAATTCAACATGGCTGCATCTAATAACACCTTAAACTGGCAGCAATAAAACGAATTTACGCACAGAGGTATGTGGCATATCACGTGACAGGATTTAGCGAATACATACGATTACGTCATACATCTCTTTGCATACGTCCACTTTTAGTTAACTACTTAGTATGTATTCAGTACTTAGCTTTACGGTGTTGAGGCATGGACTCTTAAACAGAAGAATGTTACAAATCTTGAAAGCTTTGAGACGTGGTGCTACTGCCGTATACTAAAAATAAGTTGAGTGGATAAAATTACAAATGAAGGGGTAATACGTAGAATACATAACGATCCAGAAGTTATACCGAATATACAAAAGAGAAAACTTAAACACTTTGGCCACTTGATGAGTTAGTGATGAGTGAATTATTCAAAACAGCAGTAAATAAAATTAGAATCGCCCTAATGATATCCAATCTCCGATAGGAGAGGCACCCAAAGAAGAAAATATGAAAGACTCGAAAAATCTCCAACGTTCACTGTTAAACATATTCCTCCCGTTCACTGCACACATTTACTGCTCCTTGACGCTGTGACGAGAATGAGATTCAACGTTAAAATGTGACATAATGTAACGTTATGACAAATCTTTTTTTCTCCCGCACGGGTGCATGCCTGTGTACCTATACAAGGGGAGTCGTGCATAACCTTTAAGTTGATCGTAATACCAACAACAAGTATGTTGACGGTTTGGGTTAGTATATACAGTGCATTCCGTACGTTTTTTAAACATGATTAGGAAATTGTTGACTGGAGGCTATTAAAGAAGTTCTTAAAATTTTTGCGGGTCACCCCCTTTTCTGTAAATGGAGTGAATATTGTTATCCGTTTAATTTTTTCCCCAGTTAAATAATTCCTGCTGGTATTTGGTCTAAGCTTCTACTTCTAAGCTGGTCTACTTCTTTTCCCATTTAAGCTGTTTCATAGCTAATTCTACTTCCTCTTTATAGTACCCTGTTCACCTGGCAATTTCGGAATATTTCATCTCTTATAACATAAAACAGTTGTTTCAGATATCTTTATCGCGTTTCCTTTTTTTATGGATGAATATGCTGCCGTTTTCATCTTTTACTATTTCATATGGAGCTACACGATTAACAATTCCAAATCAAGAAAACACAAGTAACACTCCGAATTATATTATACAACTAATAGTCGAAAACTGAAGAGCAAGAGTTAGATGACCAAGAAGCCGAAATCTTAATGACGAACACAAATATAATCGACTAATCAGACAATTAAGATCAGCGCTACATGACGCACGCAATGCCACATTTGAACACTACATTAGTACATTGTCTAAAGAAGATCATTCAGTATGGATACCAACAAAAACACAAGAGACCTGAACAACACAACCCACAAATTAAGAAAGATGACGTTAGTTGAGGAAGATCAGACCAGGAAAAAATGTCAACATTTTCAGAATACCAGATAATAATAATCAAGCAATAGAACACTGAAAACTTTTGTTTTTAACTGTACGCCCGTCGTGAATGACATACCATTTTTTAAATAACACTTTATTATAACTATTTATTTCATGTTTCAAGATAATTCTTTTAGGAATATATTTATTTATAACATACGGTCTTATGGTCTTATTACGGCTTTCAGATTATACGACATAAATGTAGCTTGTACCGCACTGCTAATTAAGAATTATGTTTGTAATGCGATAAGAGGTCCTGATATACGAGACACCAGTGACTCATGCCGCACTGATAAAAAGCCGACAGAAATCTGCATTTCTATAAAAAAAATAGATTAATTTGTTTTGTGTATTAATTTAGTTTAGGTCGAACAAGAGTTGAAGTAAAAGATTTTTCTAAATATAGAGTGTAAACCATATTTCCAATGCTTTATGAAAGAGAACCAGTTTATAATATTATTTATTATTTTAGAATATTGGTCGATGAATTGAAATCATTGTTCAAGAAACGAATTATTCATGTGCAGATGTTTTACTCTAAAAACATGTAAAACTAAAATCTCGATTAAAAAAGTTGCAACCAGTTACTCTCGATAAAATTTAACCCCATTATTGATTTTACGAGTGATAAAATGGGTCGACAAAAGACCAGTTTTAATCCTTGCAACATTTAAACATAATAGTTGTATCTTGGTTTAATCAAATAAAAAGAAAAATTATACACAAGTACTAAAACCACAAATTATTCTCGATTATAACTTGGTGAAAAAGAGTGTTGATTTTAGTGATCAAGTGGCTTCTTACCAAAGCCCAATACGCAAAATTCTGAAGTGGTACCGGAAAGTGGCAATGGAATTAATATTTAATACCGCAGTAGTCAATGCTTAGTTGCTAAATAATAGAAAACGTAAAAAAAGTGACAACCTATCCTTGAGTTCAGACTGGAGTTCGCGAAGGCATTTACAAATAAAGAAATGTTATAACCCTCATGACCAGTTACACCCAAAAATACCATCTAAGGCAAAGCGATGTAGATAATACAAAGAGAGAAAGTGTACAAGATGTTACAAAGTTTTAAGAAGAAGCATGACTAGTAGAAAGGCCGATAGAAAAGTTAAAAAAGTTAAAACATACTCTGAAGAATGTGATGGCAAAACTGAAATATATCTAGTGTGCTCCAATGAAGCACATTAAAAAACAACTTTACTTATACAGGAACTATTATTGAGTAAAAACGTATTGTGCCTCAAGTGGCCTTATAGTATTGGAAGTCGTAAGTTGATAGTTTCCAGTAAAACGTTTTTATTGTTAATTACCTCCGTAAAAGTGAGTTATAGTATTTATAAAGAAATGGATGTAAATAATATGGCTTCGACATCTAAAAAGGTAGATGTGAACATAAACGTAGATTGACCACTGCTGAATTACAATCATTGTTAGAAGCATCGGGCGAGGACGATGTAGATTAAATGAATGGTGGAAGTGACTGACGAAATACTTGCACAAAGTCGTTCAGAAAAATCGAGGATTGCGTTTTGGAAAGAGACAACACAAACAGAATTTAAGACTTTTCTCGAGCTTATGTTCCATATGGGGACAATTAAAATGAACCGTCTGCATGACTACTGGAAAAGTATAGGTAACTTCTCTAATAGTGTTGACTTGACTAGACAATTGTTCATAGCCCATATGAAGAAATAACCGAATCCTCACTTGTCAAAGAAACTAAAAAAACGTTAAGTGGTCTAAAAACTAAAAAGTCCCCTATTCAAACTGGTTTTTAATAAAAAATTTAATAATATGTTAAAAGTTTTTTTAATATACCCTAAAACTGAAAGCGCAAAGAATCGATTGCAAGTTACAAAATACTTATAGAGTCATACGAGTTTGGACAAGTACAGTTGTTTAAATAATCGCTTTCTGTGAACAAATTGAATAAATTGTAAAATATTTTTTGATCTGCTTGATATTTAGCACACTTTAATAACTCATCAATTGCCATGATTTCAAGTAGTTATATTATCTGTCGTAAGTCAAAAAACAAAGTTATTAACATTTATAAATTACTACAAACATATAATATCTTGGAGTTTATGGTTTTTTGGAATTATCTCAATTATTTATGTATTTAAATTTGGTATTTCTCTGCATAGAAAACTTTTTATGGTCTACAACTTTTATTTAAATTATTTTTCTTTAGAATGTATACAAAACGTTTTATAAGCAAAATTTTTTTTTGCCTTTTAAGATTGTTTAAAAAAACAAAGCAAAATCAACTGTACGTCTTTACGAATTTTTCGTCGGCTACCCCTCATACTATTTAGAATTTAAATTTCTGTAAGATTTTTTAAAACTATTTAGCGAGGTTCCGTTATCTACTTTCTTATGGCATGGTCAAAGTCAAATATTATTTTTTTATGTGATTATGCCACAATTATTGATCGATATTGAGATGAAAATTACATTTTTAATTAACTAATATTTAACGATACGATTTCCAATATTTAACCTTGTTTATTGTACAAATTATGTAAAAAACGTTTTTTGAGAACGATTTCCTGAATTGAAATCAAAATGTTAAACATTAAATAATTAAAAATGTGATTCTCATCCCAATCACAACCAATATTTTTGACCTAATCCCATAAAAATCTAATATTTATCTTAAACTATTCACTGACAGCTTCGATTAAACAGCTTGGAAATTGAAATATGTAAAATATTCCTCTACACAACTCTCTGGGAAAAAATATCCAAATTGAATAAATATAACAACTGAACGTTGATATAAAAAAACTAGTTGGTTGACCCCAGCCGGTCGGCAGGTAGTTTCAATGTCTTCATTTGAACTTGACCCAAAGCGATCGATATTTTTATGTTTTCAAATATTATTTAAGTATTAACACTGGCAACATTTATTAGCTTTAAAATGATACCAAATACAGTAATTTTACCTCCCAATGTTAAAATGATGGTTTGATGTAAAAAATTTAATTTATAAAAAAATCGGATTATTGAAAAACCGACAACGGTGCCAAGCCTACAAAGGTGCACTAAACGAACATACACGACTTATAAATAGAAAATGATAGCATTTCTTGGTGATGCTAAATTACTGCAACGTGAAAAGAGCTTAAAACGATAGCGGGATGTATAAATATATATATATATATATATATATATATATATATATATATATATATATATATATATATATATATATATATATATATATATATATATATATATATATATATATATATATTGTATATATATATATATATATATATATATATATATATATTGTATATATATATATATATATATATATATATATATATATATATATATATATCTACGGCACAAAGTGGACTCCGCCCATGTTAAAATTCAGGTTCAAGTGAGCTCCGTAGTCAAGTGGACACCGATATACGGAGCTTACTTAACCATTCTATAATATTGGCTCTGTCGATTCGTAAACATGTATAGTTTCATAATTTTTAAAAATTTTGTGGAGCCCTTAAGTACCCCTGTATCATGAATGTATATTGCTTAGTTCACGTGTATATCTTATAGGGGTCGTTCAGATCTTTTTCACTGTATATTAGAACTATAAGTATGTCGGTTTAAGTAAGCTCTGATAGTTTGGCAACTCTGCCATTAAGCTGTATACTTCTCGCTTATAGTCTGAACGGTTTATATAGACTCCTTATTTTTGTTATCATTCATACGCATTACAGTGTGTAACAGATATGTATACTATTAACTACCTGTTTTTGGTAGGTACGTGCTTTTCTAAAAATAGCTTTATAGATACAAAAGGATTTCGTTACCAAATTGGATTTTTTTCATATGCGCAAATTTCCTAATGTATTTTGTTAACGTGAGTATGTCTTCATACGTTTTATTTAAGAATTCGATAAATAAGAACTTTTATTTTATCCATTGTTTTATGATATCTTGTATACAGATTTTTTATTATTTTATTTCTGGTTTTATCTGTGTACTACATATAATTCTGGATAGAAGGTTATCTTAAAATAAATATTTAAGTGCTAAAATAGATATATTTGTGTAAAAAGGGATAGTAGTGCACAAAAAAGGGAAGAATGCTTAATTTATCTAACAAGAATTATACCACTTCACCCATATTACATACTTCTGAATGTTTTATCTCCTATTAAGGGGTAATATGTAGTCAATATAAGTGTAGTTAGTGTCAATGATCTTTATAAGTAATAGCTTGCTGACTGAAATTTACATGTTCAGTTCAAATGAATAAACCTTCAGAAAAAAGCGATTTGAATGGCAAAGTCAACTAAGAAAGTGTAATGAATCTTGTATTACCCCAGATTCACACAGGTTAACCGGTGTTTGCAGGCAAGAGTCCTCCTGGCAGATTTAAGGAAGATAACTTCCATAAGGAACTTCCTTTCGAGGGTTCAGATAGCAGGAAGCAGCTTATTTTTTTTGTATATCTTGCAGATGTGTTGATCTAGCCAGTTTTTCCTCGATTCTAGTCATAAAATGGGTTGTTATTCGTGGAGTGGATGTTACGAATCTAGACTTTGTTTCTTTTGTTCTCTAGCCACTTATATTCGGATATTAGGTGGATTGATGACTACGATATTGTAGAGCTTATGCATGGATGTGAGTCTTAATATCCGCTGAATTTGGCTGACTAATTTATGGCTAACTCTACGTGTTAAGTATGTATTGATATCACCCATACAAGCAAGGAATATTCGGCAGCAGAAGCATAGAGTTTAAGCGTCTACGTTTTAAGAGTTGAAGGATGTGCTTCCCATTTTTAGCTGACAAGTTCGCATAGAATATTATTTTTCTGGTTCTAGTTTGTTATTTAGTTTTAAACAAAGTTCTGTGACAAAGCACGTGGTGTTCGTGTGTATTAAGGTTTAAAAAAAGTGAAACTGGAACAAAACCATGAAGTGGAGATATCCAGGAGTGGCTAGTATACCTGTTGAATACAAAGCACGTGGTGTTCGTGTGTATTAACCCATTAGCGCCCAAGTTTTTTTTTTGAAAATCTTTACTTTTAGGGTTAATTAGATGAAAATGTTAATAATTTAATCCAAACAAATAAACTTTTCGGTTTCATGTCTTTTTTTAAAAAAATTACAGGGTGTTACCATATGGTAACGCTGGGCGCTTAAGGAATTTTTAGGATCGTTGAAATAAAAATTTTTAATTTTTTTTAAATATTTATTTAAGAATATTTTTATCGTCTGGTGTGGTATCCTATAAAACAATTAACACACAAACCAACGTTGCAATTTTGGCACATTGTTCGTCCAGATGTTGTACATCCTTCACCAGCACATCGCCTTCTACTGCTTGGTGTAACGAAATGATGGATGCGATCAAAACGAAGATCTGGCAAGTTCTGTCTATGTAGAGTAGGTCTTCCTGTATATAAGGGAGGACTTCCATATCTTGCGAGAAGAACTTGGGCCAATTCTCTCCTAAACGATAGCAAGGATATATCTTTTTTATTTTTTTTTATATAAATGCCATGAATTATGGACTGCAACATCCAACAACCATGTTACAATTGGCCAGTACCATTTTTTACTGCGAATTGCTACTCGGTAGGTTGAAACACCTTGATCCATCAAGTCGGTACCCCCCATATTTTTATTGTATTCAGCAATACAGTGAGGCCGACTTACTTGAGTATGGCGTTTTTCTTCATGAGAAAATCTTTTTACCGTGCCCAATGCTGAACCACCACAACTCGTAGATGCCATTGTGACAACAGAGTTATCTTTCCATCGCACCAGTAAGATACCGCTGTTTTTTTCTATTGTATGTTGTGAATAGCCACGATTTCTTTTAGAAAACTCCTTCTTTTTTTCCAAGGGACAGCTAGATGGAATTCTGTTTTCTCTAATTGTTCCAATTGTGCCGTACCCCAAAAATCGTAGGTAACTAAATAAATTAAATCCTGAAAATAGGTTGTCAACGTGTAAATTGTAGTGTAAATCTGAGTGATTTATCTCTTCAAGCATTCGCACCAAAGGGGATGAACACTTGCCAAAAAGTTTATCGTATTGTTCATTTGAACGTGGATTTCTTCCTTGGTATAGGTCAAAGTTTACCAGATATCCAGTAGAAGTATTTAGCGACCACATTTTATAACCAAAGCGGATTGGTTTATTTCTTATAAATTGTTTACATTGATGGCGGCCATAATACTTTATCATAGACTCGTCATATGATAGATTTTTTGTTGGAACAAAATTTTCAAGACATTTTGTTTTTACTCTGTCAATCAATGGTCGAATTTTCCATTCTTTGTCACTAATATTAGGCTTTGTATTATCTGCGAAATGCAAAAACCTTTGAATTTGCAGAAATCTATTTCGTCTCATTGAATTAGAAACTAAAGTGTTCTTTACATCATCATGAGTATCCCAATACATTCTCTTCGATGGTAATGGATTGTACCCCGATAGCAGGAGAATACCTATAAAACAACGTATTTCTCCAGATGTAATGCATGGGTCAGTTTGGTTTACAAATTGTGCATATCGTTGGGATTCTTCCGCTAAGTAGTTTACTGTCTCATCATCAAAAAATATACTGAACATATCAAGACATGATAGATTTTCATACCTAGAATAATCTTCTTCTGGAAACGAAAAACTTGCAGACTGTAAGTCTCCTTGAACCCAAGCACAGTTTTTCATTAATACATCTTTTCTTTCATTTTGCCATAGTTGAAACGATGCTCTAGTTTCTCTTTCGGGTGTCTCCACTACTGCTTGTAACTGTAATAGAAATAAATTTTAAACCTAAGCAAATTAAAAAATTACTGGTTATACTTACATCTGTCTGCACTTCTTCATTGTCAGTACCGATCCTTTCGTTGCTAGAAAGTTGTATTTCTGCTTGCGCTCGTAGCTGCCTACCTGTAAAAATAAACAATTATAATATGTACGTATATCATTATTTGTACAACTAAGCACCTGTTAGGTTATTTATGAATTCACCTTCATCTTCATTCGCAGAATCCTCGTCTGTATCAGCACCATATACATCTGGCGGTGTTATAAAAATATTATCGACTTGCTCAGCTAATTTTTCGTCACCGTAAACCATATCTAGCGCTTCTGCTAACGAAAATCCACGACTGAAAAAAAAATTAAATTATGACTCCGTAAGCGCCCACCGCAACCATATGATAACGGCGTACTTTGACTATTCCTACCAAATTCGCTACATTTAATTGTTGATAAAATACAACAATTTATAATAAGTTGGAGTATATTAAACTTAGTTTTTTTTTTAAATATGCAAATATAGTTACTAGAAGACTGTCAAAAATTACTTACGCAAAACGGACGTCCATCTTTTTCTATAAACTCAAACCACACTGTCATATGATTATCTCTCGACGGTTGAGAGAAGACTAAAATACGAATCCGTTACGTTTTATGGGTGCCTGAAGTATTCCTAGAAACGATAGTTTTCAAAATATGTCGCTGACTAGTTCCATGGGCGTACCGCAGAATTTTTAAAAATCATGTGTTTTACGTTACCATATAGTAACGGTGGGCGCTAATGGGTTAAGGTATAAAAAATGCTTATTAAAAGCTTAAAATTTTTATTTTAAAGAAGATCTTTTTGGAATTGAATCATTCCATCATCAGTTTAATAAAAAGTTGTTAAAAAACATTGTATGGCCACATAAAAACATTGGAAGGAC
The DNA here is from genome assembly GCF_040954645.1 of Diabrotica undecimpunctata. NCBI lineage: Eukaryota > Metazoa > Arthropoda > Insecta > Coleoptera > Chrysomelidae > Diabrotica > Diabrotica undecimpunctata. Next base: position 82,575,921 of record NC_092809.1, on the reverse strand, counting down.
ATCAGTATTAAAAACAATCCTCATGGTATTTATAAAGGTAAATGCAATAGACTGTTAACTTTGTTGATTAATAAAAACTAAAAATTTAAAATGGAGGCATCTTACATGACCCCCTGGTGCTCGTGAGGTTTTATCGACTAACATTACCTCTGATCTGTGCTGGAGTCTAGGGCTAACTCTCCACTTCATGGCTTTGTTCCATTTTCACTTTTAAAGTTCTGTGAATTACAAAGTGTGTTTAAGGATTTCATAACACTATTGGTTCAGGTATATGTTCAAATTTGTGAAAGCGCCTCTATTAGGGACATTGAAGGAGCACACCTGACTTTTTCCAGGGTTTGGCTTAAAATTGATATATAATCTATTTTTGTTGTGTTTAACATATGAATTAGATTTTTCTCCACTTCAGAAAAAAAAGTTTTTGTTTGTGCAACAATATATGTATCGTCTACATAATAAAAGTCCTAGTCTTTACTGGTATGGGTTGTGTAAATGTTATACAGTGTAGGGGCCATTACGGTACCCCAAAGGAGACCGTTCTTCTACGTTCTCCATCTTCATCTTCTATTCTTACCATTGAATGATACGGAAAATCTACGTAGGCATACGGAAGGCATACGTAAATAATACAAGTGAGTTTATTACCTAAGGGGATATCACATAGATTTTGGAGAAATGTTCTTTAATTTAAGGTGTCGTAAGCAGAATTTAGATTAACAAATACCACTCCACATGATCCAAACTCAACATCGTTGAAAGGTTTCCTTAGCTGACTGGTTTTGTCCTCTCTCATTTTAAGTTTTTCTTTGCTTCTTTGCCGGCATTTATTATGTTTATTTCGTTATTTTCAGCGATCAGCTTAATACCAAATACCGTAGATTTGGCCCCCTATTTGCTTCCTGCAGTAGAAATACGTCACATTTGTGTTAAGCGCATATGTCTGATAAGCTTAAGTAAAGTGGAGTGTCTTTATCTGTAGATATGTCCTTAATATTTATAGACATAATTATAATAGTTAGTCCTAAAAAGGACTGATTTAACAAAAATCATATTGAACGGGTGATTGAAGAATTAACCGATTAAGTAATTATTCACTACCGAGAGTACGCTCGATTGGGGTGGTCTTACTGTTACTACAAATTTCGTGAAGTCTTCTACTTTGAACTCCATAAAATGAATAATCTTTTACTTTTCAATAAAAATTTAAATTTTACATACTGTTACTTTTAGACGATATTTCGAGTCAGATTTGTTTAATAATAACTGTACTTAATATAATAGTCTCTTTGTGAAAAGTAAATGAGCTTGTAATATCGGTTTACAACTCATATATGGATAATAAGGAAATAAACAGGTTAAAATGTGACAACAAATTGCTATATAACAGTATGAGACAATATTCATATGCTGTGGCAAAATCATCATATTTGGGTAACATTAATACTTATGTGGCAATCAGCTGTAAAAGTCATTGCCTTTTTTAATGTCGTATCATATTTTAGCATATCATATTTTGAGTGAAATTGATCCTAAATTCGTCTAATAATATTAAGTTTTTAAAACAGCTGTGTTTTTATGCCCATTCGTTCACCTTTTGTAAAACAGTCTGTGTTAATATAAGGGATTTATATAATCTTTTCATTTCGTAATCTTTTCGTTTCATAATTATAGTTCAAACGATTTTAAGATTTATGTCAATATTTCTGAAGTGCCTTTCCTAGGATAATTTTGTTTTTAAGCCTACTTCGTTTGATTACATGTAATTGAATTGATAGTTCACAACAGATAAGTATTGATTGTAGGTAGGATAGCAGGTGTTGATAAATATGATGGGTCGGTAGAGAGTCTCATTATTACTAAATCTGACCATATGTTACCTCCCCCTTCATTTGTGGAAGTCCTAAGGGCATTTTTTTCTCTTGAGGCATCCTCCCACTTTAACTTGGCAATGCAGTTTTTATAGAGTCTTTGGATAAAGCCAGCGCAACTTTAGCATTGAGATTTAGTTTCTTGTACGACGTTGCTATCTTTATATATGTGTTTGACCTTGGAAGTAGTTCTGTTCAGTATTGGTTAGTACTCGGACCTCTGTAAGTCGGAAAATACCTCTGATGGCTTTTCTAGCAATCCTGATCTAGCATTAGCACTGGTTTGATCACAATTTTATATATCCTGATTTTAGAGATTCGAATTAGAAGACTTCTAGATTTAAAAGAGGGTTATATATACATATACATCAGTTAGCTACCTGAATATTCCCTTTTATTTTTTATGTAACAACATTACCTACGATATCTAAGACGCTGCAATCTTTCAAAATTATATGGCTTTATTGTTCCGTTATGCCCTACTCTAGATCCTCTCTTTTGTATGTTAAAGAACATTTATTTGATTTTCTCATTAGCGACTATTAGTCCGCTTTTTTTGCTGCTACTAGCATTATTTTATAGCATTCTATTATTTAATTTATGGATTAAATCCGGATAGCAAATAGATATTCTTCACTTTCTTGGAGAAATAATATTCTAACACACAAAATCCTATTAAATTGTTAAAACCTTCCTTGCATATTCTATTCAATTATGAGGCGCAGCAGCAATATCAGTACCATAATAAGGCGTATAGTTCTAAACTGGTAATGTTTTCGGGGCTGCTACCTGGTATCGGGGAGCAGAATTATCATTACCGAGTTAATACATATAGGAATTGTTGCTTGAACTTTATTATTATTAAACAACACGATATTTCCACGTAAAATAATCATGAATTTACAATAAAAAAAAATTTTGAACGTTGGTTATGAAAACATGTACATACCAATGGGTTCACTATGTCGATATCCAGCAAAATCCTTGTAATAATGATACGGGAAATCAAAGATCAAAATATGGTCCAAGAAACTGTGTGTTATAAAACAGTCGAATAAAATATAGATTCTCGATTCAAATAGTCAAAAAATTAATGAACAGCTTACTAAAATAGAAATAACGCCTATTTAAGATGTAATCCATTAACGGCTCAAGGAACAAAGCACTCCTAGCATATGGTAATGATATAGGTCTCATAACTCTAATAAGAAACTCTAACGTCCACAAACTTCAATAAAGTGAAGAGAGCACGAAAAATGTTTTACTTAAAATCAACGAAATGAAAACCAAATACAAGCGAATCAACAGAGGATAATAAACCGGTTCATTTGCTTAGTACATTTGTTGGTTCTGAGCCTACTTCGTTAGTCAAGAGGTGGGATAAGAAACAAAAATCAAGAACTATTGTATGCTGTCCAAATTCAGTGCAATTTTATAATACATTTATGTGAGGTGTCGATCTTATGGATTCACTAATTGCTCTTTACCGAACAGACATAAGATCTAAAAAGTGGTATCTAAAAATATTTTTTCACCTTCTGGATTTAGCTGTTGTTAACAGCTGGTTGTTGTATCGTCGTGATTGCGATTACTTTAAAATTAAAAAGAAAAACCAGTTGCCTTTATTACAGTTTAAGTCCCACTTATGTAGCGTACTGTTAGCAAGAACTGACCAGATCAAAAACAAAAGACGTCCCAGGCTCAGTGAAATTGAGAACGAAATTGTAAAAAAACAGAGGAGAGGATCTACTGCTATTGTACTACCATGAGGGGCAGCAGCAATATCAGTACCATAATAATGCATATAGTCCTGGACTGGCTAATCGTTGGATAATAGGAAGCATGGATGTAGCAGTTTTAATGGTTTGGTGACTGCTTACTTAAATCGGGGAGCAGAGATATCAGTACCAAGTTAATGACTATAGGAGTTGCGGATACATTTTCTGATAACTTAGTTCCTCCCTTTTTTTTAACATGCTATAGAAGTCTTAAGTACAATTCTCATGTAATTGTGGAAGATGCATAAGGTATTTGGACATCGCTTTTTTGTAAAATGAACGTTTTAGATTTTCAGATGTATAAACTTGACGTGAATTAATTTGAACTCATTTAGTTTAGGCTCTAATAGGTATACTATTTTGTAGGTTAAACTCTTATGCTATACTTTAGCAAAGGCCTAAGCTATGTCAAAAAAGACTAGCACAATTCTTTTTTTTAAAACGTATTTCTCAACAAGTTTCTCACTTAGTTATACCGATAATTCTATACATTCAATTAATCATAGAATATTTTTATCTCTGAATAAAAATTATCGGTTTGGAATCAGCTTTTTTTTTTTTTTTCTCAATCATTAATTCAATTCTCTCTCCTTATCTCTTACTAACACCACGTCGTTAGCATACATCAGGCACCAAGGGATATCTCCTTGCCATGTTTTCGTTAATTTTTCCAACACTAATTAGAAGAAATAAGGGATTAGCACTGACCCCTGATGCAATACTATTCTCAAATGAAATTTATCAGTCTTACCCTCACTTGTTCTAACATTAGTTTTCCATTACTTGCCTTATGATAAAAATTGCATCCGTTGTTGATTTGCCTTGCATGAATTTAAACTGATTTCCCAATATTTCTATTTCTTTCTGTATCCTTCCATCAATTATTCTCTCCCACAATTTCATGGTGTCACAGAGTAGTATTAGGGCTCTTTAGTTTGTATATAGTTTAACATCTACTTCGTTTTTGTATACAGGTACTAAAATGCTACTGCTCCATTCATCCGGTATTCATATACACTTTTATAATTTTATTAAATAGTCCTGTTAGCCAACTTGTTTCTGATTTTCTTAATATTGATTATATGTATATTCAGGGATGTCATCAGTACCTAGGCCTTCTCTTTTTTCATCTTATGTAGCTCTTGAATTGCTTCCTCGGTCGTCATTTTGAGATGCTTTGTCAAACTCTTCGTTTAATTGGCCGTCAAATAACTCCTTCCAGCGATTTTTTACATCCTTCTCTTGCATAAACAGTTTATTGTATTTATCTCGTATACATTTAATCTGATTAAAATCTTTGGTTTTCTTTGCTCCACTTTTAGCAATTTTATATATTTTTTTCTTAGTATTCAGTTCATTGTACAGCTTTTCATACGCTGCTACCTTAGATTGTGCTACCGCTACTTTTGCTTCTTCTTTATCTCTTTGATACTTTTGATAATCTTAGTCTGATATATTTTCTTGCCAATCCTTATATAACCTTCTCTTTTTTTTTATATTGTCTGAAACATCATCTAACTACCTATATTTACCAATTTTTAAGTAAATTTCCTGAGATTTTTCCAAGTATTTTAGTTGCACCCTCTTTAATAATTTCTTTAAATTTCATTATGACCTTTTTCCATATTCCAACACATTCTTTTTTTTATTTCTGTTCTAAATTGAACTACTTTGTCGTTTGTTAACGTCAGTTAATTGTTTTTGTGACTCTCCTTGATATTTTGGTTTTATTTCATATTTTACATGTATATCTAGTACTAGCACTTTATGCTGTTGGCTTACAGTTTCACTAATTATTACTTTAGAGTCTTTACATAAGGGATTGGCTTACGATCCATATTTGGAATTGATTTTGTCTGCTTTTGAATTTGATAAGTTGGCTTTCTCTCTTCTAAAAGTATGTACTAACAGTGGACTAGGTATGGCCACTGTTAGTACATGCTATAGTATATTTGAAGAATAAGCTGGAGTAAATTCTCAGAAAAAAAACTAAATTGTTAAGCATATTTTAGTACGTGTGCTTTTCGTACAACGTCAATATTTTAGCTTATTTTACGTTGGGTTTGACTATTTAGATAGAAATTTTTTCATGTCACATGGACTATCGTAAAATTTAAATACCTGCTATTGTTAGAACTGTGTAGGCTAGGGATGATTCAGCTAGTCATAGACGTACTTTAAGGGTATTACATTATTTGTTTCGGTTTGTTAGATTTTTAAACCATTTTCAAAGCATATTATGTTTATATAAATCTGTTTATTTTAGTAACGTTATTTATGGTTATTTTTGTCGTTATGATAATGACCCATTAAATAACAAGAAATAAAGAAACTCTTAAGATACATAGGTATTTAGTTAATGGTCTTTTGATAGTTTAGATAGAAAAAGTCGATTAGCGAAAGATGGTTTCTGATAAATGTGAACGCTATCTTAAATAGTATAAATTTCGATTTTGTTTGGAAAACCAATGATTAATAAAATGGTTAATGGTCTTTAAATAGTCATTCATTAATATCAGAAAATTTTTGTTTAGTCGATTATAAGCGAGTGAAGAGATCTGACACAGTTGTTTTTTGCAAGAGTGAATAGTGAGTTTATAGAATATGGAATTAACGTGTGATTATACACCAGTTAAAAAATTAAAGTTGAATCATTTATCACTTAACGAAAAGAGTGTTATCCTTAACGTCTACAATTATTTTAAGCAACACAATCCTTCCAATACTCTTAATAGTATAGTTGAAATTTCGTCTAAAATAATGGGATATTCAAAATCAACTGTATATAACATTTTAAAAGAGGAAAAATCAGCTGGTATAACGCCACCCAAACCTAGACCAGGAAGACCAAAATTGTCAAAAGTGAATGTGGATGAATTTTTCAAAAATGCAATTCGTAGAATGGTCCACTCATTTTTTTTTAACAAACAAATACCAACTTTAGATAAAGTTTTACAAGCCATTACCGACGATCCCGATTTACCCACAATAAGTAGAGACAAACTTTGGAAAGTTTTGCATGAGTTAAACTTTAAGTATGAAAAAGTGGGCAGACAGTCAATGCTTATCGATTCCGAAGAAATTGTGTGTTGGAGACGAGACTACCTCAGAAAAATAAAAAATAATAAGGACAGAAAATAAGAACATTTATTATTTAGATGAAACGTGGGTTAATGAAGGGCATACTGTAGAGAGAGTTTGGAAAGATAAAACTATAAAAACATGTCGACAAGCACTTCTGGAAGGATATTCACCTGGTTTCAAGGAACCAACAGGTAAAAGTCGACGATTAATTGTTACCCATATAGGTAGTATGAATGGATTTCTTAAGGAGGGTTTACTTTTGTTTGAATCAAAAAAAACCTGTGATTATCACGAAGAGATGAACGGAGACGTGTTTGAAGAATATTTCGAACAGATGATTGAATTCATACCTAAAAATTCAGTTATTGTGATGGACAATCCAAGTTACCACTCTAGATTAGTTGAACGTTTACCAACTACTCAATGGAGGAAAGATGAAATTGCAATGTGGTTAACTTCTAAGAATTTAATCTTTGACGATACAATGACAAAAGCAGAATTATTAGAGCTTACTAAAATTAATAAACAAAATTATAAAAAATATGGCATTGAGGAAATAGCCAAAAAAACGAGGAATTGAAATACTTAGCCTACCACCATACCGTTTGAATTAGTACGGGCCGAAGTTAAAAGTAACGTTGCTATGTGGGAGCTTGATCATATAATAGATAGCAGTATGGAACCTATAATAATTCATCCCGGATCGGATAACACTTCGTCTGAAACAGAATATGAGGAAGCTTAACTTTAAACTGTAGCTCAGAAGTTTATTTTACATTTGAACTAAATGCCGACAACTTCATTGTTTATTTTTTATTTATTTTTTATTGCTAATATAATTTTCATTCTTATTTCCAATATTATTAGTATTAAGAATATTAATATTTATTAATGGGAATATATAAAAACTTACAGTTTTTGTGTATGTATTTTACGTTTCAGTATAATCTATTGTATTTTATTATTTTACATTAACTGTATGTTTCACAAATAATAGAATTTTTATTCCTTTTATGTATATCTTTTTATTTTAAACCAGTATTGGATTGGATTAATTACTTTGTTCTAAATATCCAAATAAATTTAACGCAAACTTTTCTTTTAAGATTACGTTTTAGTTAGAAGATGTGCACGCCTATGTATTTCGAGGTGCGAAGATTAGTATTCTGAGAATTTACTCCAGCTTATTCTTCAAATATACTATACTGCTATTTCCAGCATATTATCTGCCATATTATTAGCTGCTAATAGCATTATTCTATAGCATTCTATAGATTCATCTATAGATTAAATCATTTAATCTATAGATTCATCTATAGATTAAATCCGTATAGCAAATAGATATTTTTCACTTTCTCGGAGAAATAATATTCTAACATACAAAATCCTATAAAATTGCCAAAACCTTCTTTGCATATTTTATTCACTTATAAGGGACAGCAGCAATATCAGTACCATAATAAGGCGTATAGTCCTGGACTGGCTAATCGTTGGATAATCGGAAGCATGAGTGTAGCAGTTTTAATGTTTTCGGGACTGCTACCTGGTATCGGGGAGCAGAGATATGAGTACCTAGTTATTGCATATATGAATTGTTGCTTGAACTTTATTATTATTAAACAGCACTATATTCTGTAACACAAGAAACACTGTGTTATAAAACAGTCGAATAATATACAGATTCTCAATTCAAATATTAAAAAAATTAAATAACAGCTTACTAAAATAGAATTCGCCTATTTAAAATGCAATCCATTAATGGCCCAAGGTACCAAGCACTTCTAGCATATGCTAATGATATTGATCTCATAAGAAACTCTCTCCCGTCTGCGACATCTTCAACAAAGTGAAAAGAACACGAAAAATGTTTTACTTAAAACCAACAAAATGAAAAACAAATACAAGCGAATCAATAGAAGAGAGCAATTTAATCTAGATCGTGGATAAAACAAGTGATATTTTTATCTAAGAGGATATCATAGAATTTTTGGAGAAATGTGATCTAATTTAATATGTCGTAAGCGGCATTTAGATTGACAAATACTACCCCTGATACCTGATATCTTTCGTACCCGTTGTTGATTTTTGCAACAACGGGTACGTTATTACATACTTTATAAGTATTACGAATAAAAATAAATAAGCAAGAAGAATGTAAGTGTACTATATTTAAACCAAGTGACAGAAAAAAGAATATTATACATACATGTACTTCTAAATTAAAAATTATATGACTGACAACGCAAGATACAAAAAACAATGATTTAAAATTGAAAATAATGATAGTTTGCACAAGCGACAAAGTATTTAAAACGATAAGGCCGAACATATTATATGTAATTGTAATAGATATGTTGCCTAAAATTAAGTCCATAAGACACCGAAATATTATACCTGGGTAATGACTCACTACTGTTTTCTAGAATCTGCCATAAGTGTATCCATGTGTTTATGTGTATCTAAGGTATAGTAGTATATTGAATTCCCTACATTAAAAAATCGAAATATTTAAATTAGATAGTAAAAAATTATAATTTTAAGATTAATTTATAAATTATTATAATTTAAATTTTACTGCTTGATGAAACTAATATTGTAAGTCATACACTGTAGCAATCGAAACATCGGAACGTACATTTATGTAATAAATGTTTCAGTTCCAATGCATTTAAAAAAATACTAGTAAATAAAAATGGACACTTGCCTTTTCAAAGTTTATAATAGACACTAATTTCAGTTTATCTATAATTAAAGCAAGTAACATAAATTACTACCATAAAATATTTAACTACATTAACCGAGTACCTATTTGTGAAATTTCTCGATGACTAAATTGATTGATATTTAAATAAATTTGAAGTTCCAAAACGTACCTGCTGTAAAATTTAAAAATCTACGACTAATCAAATTATTGGCAACATCGGAGGAGTTTAGTTGTGTACGCGAACAAATACATACGGATCCCAAAAGTGTATTAACCTATTACGGAGTCCATTTAATCCTACGTGTTGGTCGGAGTCTACATAAAGCGCTACCCAGATAATAATATACACGGTGTATATTCGCCTGGAGTTAGTATAATACCGTTTTAGTACGGTGTATAATACGGCTCCGTTAGTACGGAGCCCTCATTAACCGCTAGATCTATATATATATATATATATATATATATATATATATATATATATATATATATATATATATATATATATATATATATATATATATATTTATATATATATATATATATATAGATCTATATATATATATATATACTGAAAAAGCGATAAACGCTTGTCATCAACGCTGATCAAATAGAATACAAAACTCAAATATTTGGGTGTGCAGCGGAAGATAGGACAAAGAAGTACTCTTTTTAGTAAACCAAGCTTTCGCAAATCTTTATTTGCATCATCAGGGTGCTACAATAAACAAAATTAGTACAAAATACAGAAAAGGAATTATTTTGCATCTTACACTAATTGAGGTTGATTGTCGTGATGTTTATCAAATGAAATGAGCAACTCATTTGACCCCTACAAATGATGATGGTGAAAACTATCCAAAATTGTTTTTTAAAAAACGTTCTTTAACAAATACATATTTAAAACACTTTAAAACACATATACATGAACACTTAAATAAAATTATGTTAAAATAATTACAGAACATGTCATAAAATAAAATTTAGGTTATAAACATTCTTATCAGAAACAAACGAATTCACAACCAATTCTTTGTTTCTGATAAGAATGTTTATAACCTAAATTTTATTTTATGACATGTTCTGTAATTATTTTAACATAATTTTATTTAAGTGTTCATGTATATGTGTTTTAAAGTGTTTTAAATATGTATTTGTTAAAGAACGTTTTTTAAAAAACAATTTTGGATAGTTTTCACCATCATCATTTGTAGGGGTCAAATGAGTTGCTCATTTCATTTGATAAACATCACGACAATCAACCTCAATTAGTGTAAGATGCAAAATAATTCCTTTTCTGTATTTTGTACTAATTTTGTTTATTGTAGCACCCTGATGATGCAAATAAAGATTTGCGAAAGCTTGGTTTACTAAAAAGAGTACTTCTTTGTCCTATCTTCCGCTGCACACCCAAATATTTGAGTTTTGTATATATATATATATATATATATATATATATATATATATATATATATATATATATATATATATATATATATATATATATATATATATATATATTGTCATACTTTTTCTTTCCCAACCAAAGAAAAATAAATAAAAATATCCATCGGAATAAAATTTTAAGATATCATTATAAACAAAAATGTATATAGTAATTTAAGATAAGATTTAGTATAGATAAGAATAGAATAAGAAATTTGTTTGGCAAACGACCTTTTTCCGTTTCAAACAAAATTATCAAAAACCCTTTGTTTAGAATTAGAAGACATTTTACCTGTAAGTTAATCTTTTCATTGTTTGTATAGTCGAGTATTAAATGACCATATTCTAATCTTTTGAAATATGTATAAATGATATATTGACAAAACCAATTTGAAAGTAAGCTATTTAGTTTTTCTCTGAAACCGAAATTAGGCTTTTCCAAAATCATGGTAAACACAATTTGAGCTTTTGATTGGACGGTCGTTTTTAAAAGGGAATGTTGTGAGCCGATCATGAGACGGGAGAAGTTAGTGATATTTTGGTCATCGAAAGGAAACAGTCGTTTGTCTCAAGATAGGATGTGGTTCGGGAGTTTGGATACCGGCGTAACGAAAAGAAGTGAATAGTTTGCGAAAGGAGATAACAAGTAGATTAAAAGAGGTCTTTGTATCTACCGTGGGCATTTTATAAAGTATATGTGGAAGTATTCTTACGGCATCAAGTTAACAAAAGGAGGTCCTGGTGTCATAAATAAGTAGCTGAGTTTGGAGAAGTGAATCAGGTGTTTTTTGTGTAGTCTGCAGGAGGTTTGCAGAGACGTTAAGAAGGAGCCGAGGTGCCAAAGAGGAGAGATCACGTTCGTTAAGGAGACTGGACTTTTCTGGGTATGTTCCAACATACAACTCAAGAAGAAAATAAGCTGTAAGTGTTTGTACAATTGAATTTTATATCTGTGAAGGATCGGTTTGACATCATGGTCATTAGTATTCAAATTTAAGAACTGAGGTTTTGTTAGGCTAATCAAAAGTTTAAAGTTTTGTTGTTTCTTGTTTCAAGTAAAGAAAATTTTCAGTAAAATTGGTTTTCACGTAATATAAATGTATGTAGCTTTATAATCTTATTATTATAAAAATTTGATTTATTTTCTTGTATGCTGATTGATAAGATAACGACAGAATTTAATAATTGTTTTATTCGTTCATATAAAATAAAGAAACGTAAATCTTTGTAATATAATATATTTGTTTTCTTATCCTTTTCTTCTCTCTCCCGATAAAAGACAACTAGAAAATCTTTTGAATCCATCGAACACAGGTAATATAAGGATTATTTTACTTTTGATAACAAATAAGTTATAATTCTTTTTTATTGGCTCAATAAACTAAGATTAAAGTCAAAATAAACAATCATAACAAATGGCGCCCAACGTGGGGCGTAGAAAGTATGTCTAGTTAAAATTTAAACGGATACAGAAAGAAAGCAGATTGATTGAAAATTTATTTGCCGATGGTTAAAGTTTATAATATTTGCTTTTATGACATTACATTTCAAATTTCTATAGGTACAAATTTTTACATGATATAATTTATGATATTTGATTAATTTTTACAACTGACAAGAGTTTTAAAATTTTATTGCATTTATTTGAATTTATTGCATTTGGGATAAGAGGAAAAGTTTTTGTCTTTGCAACAGTACTCGAATTTCATATTTGGCGGGGATATTATTGCACAAATTTCAAAGCTTCATATTTGGCGGGGATAAATAATCTAACGAACATGTCGACCACAAGGAGTCAAAGCAAAACGCAAGAAAGGAAAGAGGATAAGATAGAAGAGGAAACAATTATTGATAAAGGATCGGATAATGAAGGAAATGCTACAATAATGGAGGAAAGAAAAGAAACAGGGATGCTGGAAAAATCATTAGCAATGATGCAAATACAGACACAACAAATACAAGAATCATCACTAAAAATGGATGAAACAAAACAAACAATAGAACTAAATAACAGAAATATAGAGCAGCGTTTGGAAAACTATGAACAAAAATTAGAAGAAAATGATAGGAAAATGGAAAAGCGTTTGGACAAATATGAAAATGATGTAAAAGTCTGTTTAGAAAAAGTCAGAGAAGAAACAGAGAGGAAACTAGAGATGCAAAGAGAAGAAGTAGAAACTAAAATGAAAGATATTAAAACTGTCCAGGAAAAGGAATTAGAACAGTTAGAAGAAAAATTTGAAATGGCGCTACAAGAAGACAGGAAAGAAGTAGAAAGGAGATTAAAGCAAAATGAAAAACAAATAGCAGAAATTGAACTGAGAGGAGTAGAGAGAAAAGAAGTTATCATCCATGGAACAAGCGAGGTAAAATTACAGTTTGGCGGGGATGTAACTTCACCCCGTACCGTTCATGAATAATCCAAAGAAGAAGATACAATACATGGGAAACTTTGAGACAGCTAAGGAAATGATCAGAAATCATCTCAAAGATGAGGCGTGTCTATGGTTCGACAGCAAAGTGGAGGAATTGGAAAACTGGCAAGAATTGGAAAATAAATTTCTGAGTTTTTTCTGGAGAAAGACAGAGCAATTACAGATAAACAAGGAATTGCAAAATGGGAAATACCATGAGAGGATGGGTATATCAGAAAAAACATACGTATTTCAAATGTACAATAACGCAAAACATCTGCAATACAATTATTCATCCGAGCAATTAGTAGAGTTGATTGCAAGACACTTTGATGACACAATTGAAGATCAAATCAATCTACAAAACTACAAAGACATCTATAGTTTATGCCAATTCCTACAAATAAGGGCATCACGGATACAGGAAAAAAGAGCAAGAAGGTCACAAGAAAATTACAGACACCGAGAAACTCAGGAATACAGAGAGAGAGGACAAAATTTTAGGAGGGATTACACTAGACGAGAATTTATTCCCAGGAGGGAAAACGAAAATAGGGAAAACAGAAGAGGAAATGATGAGTTCAGAAATCGGCTATGCAATGAGGACAGATATCGAGAAAATCACAACAGAAATAACACACGCGCATATCCCGAAAACAGAAATTACAATAGACGAAATGAACAGGAATATCGTGGAAACCGGAACGGATATGACAGTCCAAAAGAAAACAGAAGAGAGGTAAATCATACAAAAATAGAGGAAAATGAAAATGAAAGACACAGCGATGAAAGAAGAAGTACGGAAGAACAACAGACGGTTTTTCACGAAAGCACCCACTAAAACCAAAAAACCAGGCAGGAATTTTTTGTCACCCGAAGGAATTCATTAAATTAGCAGGAAATAATGAGGAAAGAAGAGGAGTTAATTTAAAATTTGTAGATGGTTTCATAAAAAATAGACCAATCAAAATTTTGATAGACACCGGTTCAGAAATAACATTGGTAAACAGAAAATTAATAGAAGAAGTGAGTTTGACAAATTTAATTTACAAAATACCAAGGGTAAATTTGGTGGGTGCAAATAAACGGACATTGGCAACGATAAATGAAGGAATACGAGTGAGGGTACGATTGGATGAGAAAATGTATGCACTACAATGTGTAATAATGCCAAACATGTCGCATGACATGATTGTAGGAGTGGACGAACTGGCAGAAAAACATGTAATCATAGATTTCAAAAATAATACGATGAAACTAACAGAAGAAAAAGAAGGAGAACAGGAAAATGAACATGGGAAAAAGAAAATTGATATTTCGGAAAAAGAACAAACAGTGGAAATGAATTTGGCAACGAAGCAAGGACAAAGAGGAAAAGGAAGAAAACTTAAGAAAAGGATAAAGGAAGTCAATACCGGAGATTCCTCAAAAGAAGGAATGAGCCCCGAAGAAGAAGAAGAAATAGTGTCAACATGGGAAAATGAAAAGGATATGATTGAAACAGTGGTATTTAAGGAAGAGATTGATGAAAAAGAGGAGGAAAAATGTGCGATAAATATGTGTCAAGAATCTGAGGAAAAAGAAAGAAAATTGATATGTGGAGAAGAAAAAGAAAATGAGGTGCGTCTGATGTTAAAAGAACACGAATCTTTAATAAATGAGGAAAACAGAGTGGCAAAAAAGTACGAACATTCTTTTGAGGTAAAAAACTTGGGAAACTTTCGATCGAAGACTTACCCGATCCCATATAAATATCGACAACAGGTGAAAGAAGAAATTAATAAAATGTTGGAAGATCAAATAATTGAAAGATGTGATTCGCCGTATATTAATCCAATTGTAATAGTAAAAAAAAAGCAGTGGAGAATTAAGACTATGTTTAGATGCCAGAAATATCAACCAGCACACGGTATCACAATATGAATCACCTCTAAACATCGAGGCCATATTTGGAAGAATTACAGGATCACACATATTCTCTAAAATTGATTTAAAGCATAGTTTTTGGTTGATACCTTTAGCTGAAAAATGTAGTAGTAAAAATACCGCGTTCTCAATTGATGGTATTGTATACAGGTTCAAGGTAGTGCCTTTTGGTTTACAAAGCGCCTGTGCAGCATTGGTACAGGCTCTACATTCTATTTTAAATCGATACGAAGATTTCATAGTCCATTACATCGATGATTTGTTGATTTTTTCACGAGATATACAGAGCCATATGAAACATATAAAGATAATTCTGGAAGAATTGGACAGGGCGGGATTAAAATTAAACATCGAAAAATGTCAATTTCTCCAAAAGGAAGTAATTTATCTAGGTTTTCAATTGGACACTACAACAGTTAGCTTAGCCGAAGACCGAGTGAAGCTCATTGATGAATATCCAAGACCAACGAACTTGAAAACATTGAGAGGTTTTCTTGGCACGATCAATTATTTTAAAAAACTAATTCCCGATTTAAGCCAAAAGGAAATTCCTCTAATAAAATTGCTGAAGAAAGGGATAAAATGGAATTGGAAAGAAGAACAGGAGAAGGCTTTTCAAATATTAAAACAAGAATTTGCAAAAGGAACAAAAATATACCACCCCAATTATAATCTACCATTCATACTCTGAACTGATGCGTCAATACAAAAGTTTGAAGGAGTGTTGTCACAGATACAAAACGACCAAGAAGTGCCAATATGTTTTATATCTCGGGTGACCAAAACTCACGAAAGAAAATATAGTGTGACAGAATTGGAATTTGCCAGTGTACTATTTTGTGTAAACAAATTAAGATATTACTTATTGGGAGCTTAATTCACAATCGAGACGGATCATGCCGCTTTGGTTCACATTATGAAGAACCGATTGGTGAATAATCGGATACATAGAGGCATTCTATTACTACAGGAGTACGATTTTGAATTCCGGTATATCAAAGGAAAAGACAATATCATAGCCGACGCGCTAACACGGGATGAAGACACAGGAAAAAAAAGCAATTGCGTTACATGTGGGACTAAATATCTTGACACAAGAAGAAGGTGTATTCTCATTAAATGAAATAAGAAGAGACCAAGGAGAATTGGAGGAAAGAGAAAAAAAAAAGAGCGGAAATAGAAAACGACATATATTTCAAGAGAATAGACGGAAGGGAACTATATTTGGTGACACAAACATTGGCAGAAAAGATTGTAAAAAATTTATACGAAGACAATGGACATATCGGTAGCAGAAAAGTCTGGCTGGTTTTTCGAGAAAATTATATTTGCCGACAAGATTACCGCATCGCAAAAGAAATTACACAAAAGTGCCAGATCTGTCAAAATATAAAATTAGAAATTTCAAAAATGAAAACGTTACAAAAAATATTATATCCCGGAACAAATTAGATATTGTAGCACTAGATATGTTAAGCGATCTAATTATGACGACGAAGAGGAATAAACATGTTTTAGTCATGGTAGATGTGTTTTCCAAATATGTAAAATTATACAGTTGCCGTACCACGAAAGGGGAAGAAATAATGAGAAAAATCGACAATTTTATAGCCACCGTAGGAACACCAAGAAGGATTCTTCCAGACAATGCAACATATTTTAGAAATGATCGTTTCAAGGGACAACTTCGAGAACGGGGAATAGAGACAAATTTTGTTAGCATCAGACATCCACAGAGTTTTCCTTCGGAACGTTTTATACAGGAAGTGACGAAGTTTCTACGGATTACAACAGAGGGTCAACATCGACGATGGGATAGGAAAGTCGCCGAAGTAGAAACGTATCTAAATACCATCCCAAACACTGTAACGAAAGAGACCCCAGAATATATAATGAAGGGTATAATGCCACTAAGGCCATGGGAAGATAGAGAACAAAAGGAATACACACAGATAATGGAAAATGTGCAGAGGAGATTGCGGAGAGCAAACGAAAAATATATCCAGAGGCAAGACCAAAATAGGAAAAGAAGACCAGTTACTTTCAAAAAAGGTGAGAAGGTTATGGTGAGAGCATTGCGCGTGTCCAACATACCTAGCAACGTATGCGGAAAGTTAATGCCTGTTTTTGAGGGTCCGTACATAGTAAACAATGAGAATGGGATAAATAGTTATGAGTTGAAGCACATAGAATCAGACAAGATTAGGGGAATTTATAATATCAACGATGTTTACAAATATTATGAATAAAATACTGGTATTGTTTTTGCATAGAGAAAAATCCCTGCATAATTCAGTAATTTTTATCATATGCAAAGGCGGGGATATGTCATACTTTTTCTTTCCCAACCAAAGAAAAATAAATAAAAATATCCATCGGAATAAAATTTTAAGATATCATTATAAACAAAAATGTATATAGTAATTTAAGATAAGATTTAGTATAGATAAGAATAGAAATTTGTTTGGCAAACGACCTTTTTCCGTTTCAAACAAAATTATCAAAAAACCTTTGTTTAGAATTAGAAGACATTTTACCTGTAAGTTAATCTTTTCATTGTTTGTATAGTCGAGTATTAAATGACCATATTCTAATCTTTTGAAATATGTATAAATGATGTATTGACAAAACCAATTTGAAAGTAAGCTATTTAGTTTTTCTCTGAAACCGAAATTAGGCTTTTCCAAAATCATGGTAAACACAATTTGAGCTTTTGATTGGACGGTCGTTTTTAAATGAGAATGTTGTGAGCCGATCATGAGACGGGAGAAGTTAGTGATATTTTGGTCATCGAAAGGAAACAGTCGTTTGTCTCAAGATAGGGTGAGGTTCGGGAGTTTGGATACCGGCGTAACGAAAAGAAGTGAATAGTTTGCGGAAGGAGATAACAAGTAGATTAAAAGAGGTCTTTGTATCTACCGTGGGCATTTTATAAAGTATATGTGGAAGTATTCTTACGGCATCAAGTTGACAAAAGGAGGTCCTGGTGTCATAAATAAGTAGCTGAGTTTGGAGAAGTGAATCAGGTGTTTTTTGTGTAGTCTGCAGGAGGTTTGCAGAGACGTTAAGAAGGAGCCGAGGTGCTAAAGAGGAGAGATCGAGTTCGTTGAGGAGACTGCACTTTTCTGGGTATGTTCCAACATACAACTCAAGAAGAAAATAAGCTGTAAGTGTTTGTACAATTGAATTTTATATCTGTGAAGGATCGGTTTGACATCATGGTCATTAGTATTCAAATTTAAGAACTGAGGTTTTGTTAGGCTAATCAAAAGTTTAAAGTTTTGTTGTTTCTTGTTTCAAGTAAAGAAAATTTTCAGTAAAATTGGTTTTCACGTAATATAAATGCATTTAGCTTTATAATCTTAATATTATAAAAATTTGATTTATTTTCTTGTATGCTGATTGATAAGATAACGACAGAATTTTATAATTATTTTATTCGTTCATATAAAATAAAGAAACGTAAATCTTTGTAATATAATATATTTGTTTTTTAATCTTTTTCTTCTCTCCCGATAAAAGACAACTAGAAAATCTTTTGAATCCATCGAACACAGGTAATATAAGGATTATTTTACTTTTGATAACAAATAAGTTATAATTCTTTTTTATTGGCTCAATAAACTAAGATTAAAGTCAAAATAAACAATCATAACAAATGGCGCCCAACGTGGGGCGTAGAAAGTATTTCTATACCCTGATCGGAAAATACAACGGAGTGACAAATACTTAGTATAAGACCACAACGTGAACATACGGCAAAATTTAATTAAATTAATTTTATGTAAATTATTCAGTGTAACTAGACAGACGGACAATCCGCTTTAATAAAACTGTGATTTGAACTAAACACCGGGGAGACAGTATACGATAACAACATTAAATCACGTTTTTGAGTAACGAATGCCAACGATTAGCTCCCGAAGAGCTGTAGTGTCGAAACGAAGTGGCCGGTTTATCAATAGATAAATTTGTTTCACTACGATCAGTTTATCAGTAGCGTAACTGCCGTAAATATTGCTTCTTAACTTGTTATATTTATTTTTATAAATTGTCTGTAAAGTGTTTCTTTGGTGTTTGAGTGGTTATTAACAATTTATTTATATCGTTTGTATATTAACTTTGGTAAGTGGATATTTTCAATCACTTCTTTGTGAATTATAAAATTTTTTATTTAATACTGGCAGTCAACAAAACGATAGTGTTGCATACGGATTTTCTCTGGGTGTAAAATATTGTAACGTGAAACTACCGTTCGATTGTTTAAACTTTACTTACAACATTACGAATTAATTTATATTATACAATGTATCTTTACATTGCAAATATTTATTTCAGAATGACTTCGCTATGGAATTTCCTTATAACATCTCTTCGAATGTTATGGTCAATACGCGGCATTCCTGGAAAGATCTACCACAGGCATAATCTCTCTCGATGCCATAAGTCACTCGTATAGACAGTTTCAAAGACATTTAGATAGCTCAGGGATTGGCATTTATAATTATGAACAATAAGAGGTTATTCATTTGCAAAATTAGGGCATAGGTACATTGGTCGTACGATAAGCAATTTGATCTATCTAAATAGAAGTGTATGTTTTGTATTAATTAATAAAGTATTGCAAATTTTTAAAAAAAATGAGAGGAATTTTAGTTTTTGTTTAAAATATATGGTCTTGGAGTCATCTTGCAGCCTGTGTTGTCCACTACCGAATATAGGCCTCCTCTATTCGCTTCCATTTTTTAATATTTTGCACTTCTTTCATTCAGGTAATATTTACCTTTATTAAATAATCCGTACAGCGTGTTGGGGACGTCCTACTCTTCATCTGTCTTCTCGTGGCCTTCATTCAAATGGTACTCCGTGAGTATGATTTTCGTATCTTAACTTTCTTAAGTACTTTTATCTATCTACCGTTTCTAAATCATTCCCATTGACTTCATTGTTGTTACTGAAGATTAGATTTGTCTTTTGAAGTAAATTTTCACAAATATTTTAAAAGGGAGATGGTACCTTTTAAATATTATCAACAAACGCTGTTTTAGTTTATTTACATTAAAATAGACGTGCAATATGTTTGGTACCTATATTAATTTTTTAAATAAATACAAAATGTATTTTATCAAAAATTTTAAGTTTTTAAATTCGATAAACACGGTTTTAATTTTCAGGTATCCTATTCATAAAACTATGGCCGACGGTAATTTAATAAGTTGTAGCAAACGTCCTCGTACAGTTTTAACTCCGGAGGTAAAAACCATTATTATAAATGTTTTTGATGGACTTAAAAAACGTGAAAATATGGGTGTTTCGGATGCTGTTTCTCTTTGCAGTTTCTTGACGAAAGTTTCGGAAAGCAGTATCTATAAGATTATAAAAGAAAATAAGGAAGGAGTCAAAGAACCGAACACCGAAACAAGAGGAAGGAAGATGATCGTTTTAGATGAAGAAATACAAAGAGCCATTCGACAAAAAATTCATTCGTTTTTCTTTCGGAATGAAATTCCCACATTAAAGAAAATCTCTGCAGAAATCGACAGCGACGATAGTTTGCCAAAAATTTCACGAGAAGTATTACTGCGCACACTTCATTTAATGAATTTCAAATATATGAAACGATGTAGACAAAGCAGTCTCATAGAAAAAAGTGAAATCGTTATATGGAGACGCAATTATATAAAAAAAATTCGTCAATATCGCACCGAGAAGAGAAACATTTATTATTTAGACGAGACATGGCTAAATGAAGGCCATACTGTAAACAAGGTTTGGCACGATTTAAATATTACAAGCAGTAGGCAAGCATTTGTTGATGGATTATCCACAGGCCTTAAGGCACCATCAGGTAAAGGTCGACGTCTAATTATCACACACATTGGTAGTGAGTCTGGTTTTCTTCCCGGTGGACTTTTATGTTTTGAGTCAAAAAAATCTGGTGACTATCACGAGGACATGGACGCTCAGAGATTTGAAACTTGGTTTTCGTCCATATTACCGACAATAGAACCGGGTTCGGTAATAATTTTAGATAATGCTCCCTACCATAGTCGACAGGTAGAAAAGCTCCCAACAACAAGCTGGCGAAAAAGACAAATCATTGATTGGCTGGATATGAAACTAATCGCTTATGACAGATCAATGATTAAACCTGAGTTGTTAAATATTGCACGACAACATAAACATAAATATCATAAATATGTTGTTGACGAAATGGCTCTTAGTCACGGAGTTCTTGTTCATCGATTACCACCATATCATTGTGAGCTGAATCCAATTGAATTGATTTGGGCACAAGTGAAAACAGAGGTAGCACGTCGCAATACTACATTTAAATTATGTGATGTTAAAGTACTATTCGATGAAGCTATATGTAACGTTACCGCAGACAACTGGCGAAAGTGCATCGGTCACGTGGAGAAAATAGAAAATAAGATGTGGGATGTAGATATACAGGTAGATGTAATTATGTAACCGATTATAGTCCAACTTGATGACGAGAGCGATGATTCGGATAATTCTGATTTTGAGTAAGAGTAAGTTTTGTAATTTGAGCCATTTCTTGAGTACATTCCAAGTGTGTTTCACAATTAATCGTGACAAACAAAGTTTGGCACGATTTAAATATTAAAAACACTCGACAAGCGTTCCTTGAAGGTCTCTCTACGGGTCTAAAAGCACCATCAAGTAAGGGCCGACATCTAATAATAACACATATTGATAGTGAACATGGTATTTTCCTGGAGGACTCTCAGTTTTGAATCCAAAAAATCTGGAGATTATCACGAGGACATGGATACTGAGAAATTTGCAACTTGGTTTTTGTTCATATTGACAAAAATTGAACCTGGCTCAATAATCATTTTAGATAATGCTTCCTATCAAAGTCGTCAAATAGAAAAGCTTCCAACAACAAGTTGGCGAAAAGGAGAAATAAGTAAATGGCTAGATAGGAAAGAAATTGGGTATTACAAGTCTATGGTTAAGCCGGAGTTACTAAATATTGCAGGACAGCATAAACAAAAATTTCTAAAATACGTCTTTGATAAAATGTCTCGTAACCATGCGGTTTTTATTCACCGATAACCACCACACCATTGTTAGCTTAATCGTATTAAGCTAATCTGGGCACAAATAAAAAAGGAGGTTGCAAGTAAAAATACTGCTTTTAAGTTATGTAAAAGTGCTCTTCCACGAAGCCATAAATAACGTTACTCAAGAGAACTGGCAAAACTGCATCTTTCACACACAGAAAGAAGAAGAAAATATGTGGAATTTAGTTATACAGGCAGATATCATTATGGAACCCATTGTCGTTCAACTTGGTGCAGATATCGATGACTCAGACATTTCTGATGTTGATTAAAAGTAAGTTATGTAAAATTGATTAATAATTCAGTTTGAAAAGTATTTTCGTGAATTTTTACCAAGAACGTAAGATGAAATTTGATTGTGTTGTTGATATCTTTGGGAATACACACATGTATTATTTGATGATGCCGTTTAATTTTATTGTGAATTTTATTTCGGTTCTTTTATATTTGAGCCCGAAAATGATATAATAGTAATTCATTTACTTGTAAAAATGTACTATTTAACTAAATTTTAAAATTTTATTAGTCTATTTTAAAAATATTTTTGAGGTACCTACAAAATTAAATATTAATATTAATAAAATTGCTCTAAATATTTATCCAAAAACCTCGACGCCTATGATCTTCCTCACGTCCTTCCGCTCGACACCGTAACTGTCTATACTTTAAAAATTCGTCACTCCGTAAGATTTCCAGATCGAAGTATAGTTAAAATTTAAACGGATACAGAAAGAAAGCAGATTGATTGAAAATTTATTTGCCGATGGTTAAAGTTTATAATATTTGCTTTTATGACATTACATTTCAAATTTCTATAGGTACAAATTTTTACATGATATAATTTATGATATTTGATTTTTACAACTGACAAGAGTTTTAAAATTTTACATAATAAATAAGTTATAATTCTGTTTTATTGGCTCAATAAACTAAGATTAAACTCAAAATAAACAATCATAACAATATATATATATATATAGATCTAGCGGTTAATAAGGGCTCCGTACTAAAACGGTATTATACTAACTCCAGGCGAATATACACGGTGTATATTATTATCTGGGCAGCGCTTTATGTGGACTCCGACCAACACGTTGGATTAAGTGGACTCCGTAATAGGTTAAAACACTTTTGGGATCCGTATATATTTCTTCTCGTACACAACTAAACTCCTCCGATGTTGCCAATAATTTGATTAGTCGTAGATTTTTAACTAGTACTAGTATTTTTTTAAATGCATTGGAACTGAAACATTTATTATATAAATGTACGTTCCGATGTTTCGATTGCTACAGTGTATGACTTACAATATTAGTTTCATCAAGCAGTAAAATTTAAATTATAATAATTTATAAATTAATCTTAAAATTATAATTTTTTACTGTCTAATTTAAATATTTCGATTTTTTACTGTAGGGAATTCAATATACTACTATACTTTAGATACACATAAACACATGGATACACTTATGGCAGATTCTAGCAAACAGTAGTGAGTCATTACCCAGATATAATATTTCGGTGTCTTATGGTAACTTAATTTTAGCCAACATATCTTTTACAATTACATATAATATGTTCGGCCTACTCGTTTTAAATACTTTGTCGCTTGTGCAAACTATCATTATTTTCAATTTTAAATCATTGTTTTTTGTATCTTGCGTTGTCAGGCATATAATTTTTAATTTAGAAGTACATGTATGTATAATATTCTTTTTTCTGTCACTTGGTTTAAATATAGTACACTTACATTCTTCTTGCTTATTTATTTTTATTCGTAATACTTATAAAGTATGTAATAACGTACCCGTTGTTGCAAAAATCAACAACGGGTACGAAAGATATCAGGTATCAGGGGTAGTATTTGTCAATCTAAATGCCGCTTACGACATATTAAATTAGAGCACATTTCTCCAAAAATTCTATGACATCCTCTTAGATAAAAACATCGCTTGTTTTATCCACGATCTAGATTAAATTGCTCTCTTCTACTGATTCGCTTGTATTTGTTTTTCATTTTGTTGGTTTTAAGTAAAACATTTTTCGTGTTCTTTTCACTTTGTTGCAGATGTCGCAGACGGGAGAGAGTTTCTTGTGAGATCAATATCATTAGCATATGCTAGGAGTGCTTGGTACCTTAGGCCATTAATGGATTGCATTTTAAATAGGCGAATTCTATTTTAGTAAGCTGTTCTTTAATTTTTTTAATATTTGAATTGAGAATCTGTATATTATTCGAATGTTTTATAACACAGTGTTTCTTGTGTTATAGAATATAGTGCTGTTTAATAATAATAAAGTTCAAGCAACAATTCATATATGCAATAACTAGGTACTCATATCTCTGCTCCCCGATACCAGGTAGCAGTCCCGAAAACATTAAAACTGCTACACTCATGCTTCCTATTATCCAAGGATTAGCCAGTCCAGGACTATACGCCTTATTATGGTACTGATATTGCTGCTGGCCCTTATAAGTGAATGAAATATGCAAAGAAGGTTTTGGCAATTTTATAGGATTTTGTATGTTAGAATATTATTTCTCCGAGAAAGTGGAAAATATCTATTTGCTATACGGATTTAATCTATAGATGAAATATTAGAATGCTATAGAATAATGCTATTAGCAGCAAATAATATGGCAGATAATATGCTGGAATTAGCAGTAGCATGTACTAACAGTGGCCATACCTAGTCCACTGTTAGTACAAGCTTTTAGAAGAGAGAAAGCCAACTTATCAAATTCAAAAGCAGACAAAATCAATTCCAAATATGGATCGTAAGACAATTCCTTATGTAAAGACTCTAAAGTAATAATTAGTGAAACTGTAGCCATGAGCATAAAGTGCTAGTACTAGATATACAGGTAAAATATGAAATAAAACCAAAATATCAAGGAGAGTCACAAAAACAATTAACTGACGTTAACAAACGACAAAGTAGTTCAATTTAGAACAGAAATAAAAAAAGAATGTGTTGGAATATGGAAAAAGGTCATAATGAAATTTAAAGAAATTATTAAAGAGGGTGCAACTAAAATACTTGGAAAAATCTCAGGAAATTGACTTAAAAATTGGTAAATATAGGTAGTTAGACGATGTTTCAGACAATATAAAAGAAAAGAGAAGGTTATATAAGGAGGGGCAAGAAAATATATCAGACTAAGATTATCAAAAGTATCAAAGAGATAAAGAAGAAGCAAAAGTAGCGGTAGCACAATCTAAGGTAGCAGCGTATGAAAAGCTGTACAATGAACTGAATACTAAGAAAAAAACATATATAAAATTGCCAAAAATGGAGCAAAGAAAACCAAAGATTTTAATCAGATTAAATGTATACGAGATAAATACAATAAACTATTTATGTAAGAAAAGGATGTAAAAAATCGCTGGAAGGAGTTATTTGACGGCCAATTAAACGAAGAGTTTGACAAAGCATCTCAAAATGACGACCGCGGAAGCAATTCAAGAGCTACATAAGATGAAAAAAGAAAAGGCCTAGGTCCTGATGACATCCCTGGACATACATATAATCAATATTAAGAAAATCAGAAACAAGTTGGCTAACAGGACTATTTAATAAAATTATAAAAGTGGTGCGAATACCGGATGAATGGAGCAGTAGCATTTTAGTACCTGTATACAAAAACAAAGTAGATGTTAAACTATGTACAAACTAAAGAGCCCTAATACTACTCTGTGACACCATGAAACTGTGGGAGAGAATAATTGATGGAAGGATACAGAAAGAAATAGAAATATTGGGAAATAAGTTTAAATTCATGCAAGGCAAATCAACAACGGATGCAATTTTTATCATAAGGCAAGTAATGGAAAACTAATGTTAGAACAAGTGAGGGTAAGACTGATAAATTTTATTTGAGAATAGTATTGCATCAGGGGTCAGTGCTAATCCCTTATTTCTTCTAATTAGTGTTGGAAAAATTAACGAAAACATGGCAAGGAGATATCCCTTGGTGCCTGATGTATGCTAACGACGTGGTGTTAGTAAGAGATAAGAAGAGAGAATTGAATTAATGATTGAGACAATGGAGATGGGCGCTTGAGCAAAAAGGTCTAAAAATAAGGCAAACAAAAACAGAGTATCTAAAGTGGGCATTTAAAAATCAACTTCAGTTTTACTTTAAATTAGGTTGTATTTATTTATGTAAGTTAATGAAACCAATAATAAAAAAAGAGCTGATTCCAAACCGATAATTTTTATTCAGAGATAAAAAGTATCCTATGATTAATTTAATATATAGAATTATCGATATAACTAAGTGAGAAACTTGTTGAGAAATACGTTTTAGAAAAAAGAATTGTGCTAGTCTTTTTTGACATAGCTTAGGCCTTTGCTAAAGTATAGCATAAGAGTTTAACCTACAAAATAGTATACCTATTAGAGCCTAAACTAAATGAGTTTAAATTAATTCACGTCAAGTTTATACATCTGAAAATCTAAAACGTTCATTTTACAAAAAAACGATGTCTAAATACCTTATGCATCTTCCACAATTACATGAGAATTGTACTTCAGACTTCTATAGTATATGTTAAAAAAAAAGGGAGGAACTAAGTTATCAGAAAATGTATCCGCAACTCCTATAGTCATTAACTTGGTACTGATATCTCTGCTTCCCGATTTCAGTAAGCAGTCACCAAACCATTAAAACTACTACATCCATGCTTAATATTATCCACCGATTAACCAGTCCAGGACTATATGCATTATTATGGTACTGATATTGCTGCTGCCCCTCATGGTAGTATAATAGCAGTAGATCCTCTCCTCTGTTTTTTTTTACAATTTCGTTCTCAATTTCACTGAGCCTGGGACGTATTTTGTTTTTGATCTGGTCAGTTCTTGCTAACAGTACGCTACATAAGTGGGACTTAAACTGTAACAAAGGCAACTGGTTTTTCTTTTTAATTTCAAAGTAATCGCAATCACGACGATACAACAACCAGCTGTTAACAACAGCTAAATCCAGAAGGTGAAAAAATATTTTTAGATACCACTTTTTAGATCTTATGTCTGTTCGGTAAAGAGCAATTAGTGAATCCATAAGATCGACACCTCCCATAAATTTATTATAAAATTGCACTGAATTTGGACAGCATACAATAGTTTTTGATTTTTGTTTCTTATCCCACCTCTTGACTAACGAAGTAGGCTCAGAACCAACAAATGTACTAAGCAAATGAACCGGTTTATTATCCTCTGTTGATTCGCTGGAATCAACAGAGGATAATAAACATGAAACATTTTTCGTGCTCTCTTCACTTTATTGAAGTTTGTGGACGGGAGAGTTTCTTATTAGAGTTATGAGACCTATATCATTACCATATGCTAGAAGTGCTTTGTTCCTTGGGCCGTTAATGGATTACATCTTAAATAGGCGTTATTTCTATTTAAGTAAGCTGTTCATTAATTTTTTGACTATTTGAATCGAGAATCTGTATTTTATTCGACTGTTTTATAACACAGAGTTTCTTGGAGCATATTTTGATCTTTGATTTCCCGTATCATTATTACAAGGATTTTGCTGGATATCGACATAGTGAACCCATTGGTATGTACATGTTTTCATAACCAACGTTCAAAAATTTTTTTTACTGTAAATTCATGATTATTTTACTAGGAAATATATATATATATATATATATATATATATATATATATATATATATATATATATATATATATATATATATATATATATATATATATATATTCGGTTTTTTTATAACGTCTTACGACGTTGTCCGACTCCCAAACGCCATTGTATTCTGTCTTGAGTTAGGTCTTCGTCCAGATTTCGAGCGCTAATCGCTTTCCTAACTCCCAGGTTCCAGCTCTGTGGTGGTCTTCCTCGTTTCCTCTTCTCTGGGGGTTGCCACATCATCGTTTTTTTAGGCAGTCTTTCGTCCCCCATTCGGCTCACATGCCCATTTCCACTAGGAAATATAGTGTTGTTTAATAATAATAAAGTTCAAGCAACAATTGCTATATGCATTAACTCGGTAATGATAATTCTGCTCCCCGATACCAGGTAGCAGCCCCGAAAACATTACCTGTTTAGAACTATACGCCTTATTATGGTACTGATATTGCTGCTGCACCTCATAATTCAATAGAATATGCAAGGAAGGTTTTGACAATTTAATAGGATTTTGTGTGTTAGAATATTATTTCTCCAAGAAAGTGAAGAATATCTATTTGCTATTCGGATTTAATCTATAAATTAAATAACAGAATGCTATAAAATAATGCTAGTAGCAGCAAAAAAAAAGCGGTCTAATAGTCACTAATGAGAAAATCAAATAAATGTTCTTTAACATACAAAAGGGAAGATCTAGAGTAGGGCATAACGGAACAATAAAGCCATATAATTTTGAAAGATTGCAGCGTCTTAGATATCGTAGGTAATGTTGTTAAATAAAAAATAAAAGGGAATATTCAGGTAGCTAACTGATGCATATGAATATATAACCCTCTTTTAAATCCAGAAGTCTAATTCGAATCTCTAAAATCAGGATATATAAATGATCAAACCAGTGCTAATGCTAGACCAGGATTGATAGAAAAGCCATCAGAGGTATTTTCCGACTTACAGAGGTCCAAGTACTAACCAATACTGAACAGAACTAATTCCAAGGTCAAACACATATATAAAGATAGCAACGTCGTACAAGAAACTAAATCTCAATGCTAAAGTTGCGCTGGCTTTATCCAAAGACTCTATAAAAACTGCATTGCCAAGTTAAATTGGGAGGATGCCTCAAGAGAAAAAATGCCCTTAGGACTTCCACAAATGAAGGGGGAGGTAACATATGGTCAGATTTAGGAATAATGAGACTCTCTACCGACCTATCATATTTATCAACACCTGCTATCCTACCTACAATCAATACTTATCTGTTGTGAACTATCAAATCAATTACATGTAATCAAACGAACTAGGCTTAAAAACAAAATTATCCTAGGAAAGGCACTTCAGAAATATTGACCTAAATCTTAAAATCTTTTGAATTGGGTATGTATATGTATTACCATAGGAAATAAAGTAAGAGAACTATAATTATGAAACGAAAAGAATACGAAATGCAAAGATTATATAAATCCCTTAAATTTACACAGACTGTTTTACAAAAGGTGAACGAATGAGCATAAAAACACAGCTGTTTTAAAAACTTAATATTATTAGACGAATTTAGGATCAATTTCACTTAAAATATGATATGCTAAAATATGATACGACATTAAAAAAGGCAATGACTTTTACAGCTGATTGCCACATAAATATCAATGTTACCCAAATATGATGATTTTGCCACAGCATATGAATATTGTCTCATACTGTTATATAGCATTTGTTGTCACATTTTAACCTGTTTATTTCCTTATTATCCATATATGAGTTGTAAACCGATATTACAAGCTCATTTACTTTTCACAAAGAGACTATATATTAAGTACAGTTATTATTAAACAAATCTGACTCGAAATATCGTCTAAAAGTAACAGTACATAAAATTTAAATTTTTATTGAAAAGTAAAAGTTTATTCATTTTATGGAGTTCAAAGTAGAAGCCTTCACGAAATTTGTAGTAACAATAAGACCACCCCAATCGAGCGTACTCTCGGTAGTGAATAATTACTTAATCGGTTAATTCTTCAATCACCCGTTCAATATGATTTTTGTCAAATCGGTCCTTTTTAGGACCAACTATTCTAATTATGTCTATAAATATTAAGGACATATCTACAGATAAAGACACTCTACTTTACTTAAGCTTATCAGACATATGTGCTTAACACAAATGTGACGTATTTCTACTGCAGGAAGCAAATAGGGGGCCAAACCTACGGTATTTGGTATTAAGCTGATCGCTGAAAATAACGAAATAAACATAATAAATGCCAGCAAAGAAGCAAAGAAAAACTTAAAATGAGAAAGGACAAAACCAGTCAGCTGAGGAAACCTTTCAACGATGTTGAGTTTGGATCATGAGGAGTGGTATTTGTCAATCTAAATTCTGCTTACGACACCTTAAATTAAAGAACATTTCTCCAAAATCTATGTGATATCCCCTTAGGTAATAAACTCACTTGTATTATTCACGTATGCCTACATAATAGAAGATTTTCCGTATCATTCAATGGTAAGAATAGAAGATGAAGATGGAGAACGTAGAAGAACGGTCTCCTTTGGGGTACCGTAATGGCCCCTACACTGTATAACATTTACACAACCCATACCAGTAAAGACTAGGACTTTTATTATGTAGACGATACATCTATTGTTGCACAAACAAAAACTTTTTTTTCTGAAGTGGAGAAAAATCTAATTCATATCTTAAACACAACAAATATATTATATATCAATTTTAAGCCAAACCCTGGAAAAAGTCAGGTGTGCTCCTTTAATGTTCCTAACAGAGACGCTTTCACAAATTTGAACATATACCTGAACCAATAGTGTTTATCAATGAAATCCTTAAACACACTTTGTAATTCACAGAACTTTAAAAGTAAAACTGGAACAAAACCATGAAGTGGAGAGTTAGCCCTAGACTCCAGCACAGATCAGAGGTAATGTAAGTCGATAAAACCTCACCAGCTCCAGGGGGTCATGTAAGATGCCCCCGTTTTCAAATTTTTAGTTTTTATTAATCAACAAAGTTAACAGTCTATTGCATTTACCTTTATAAATACCATGAGGATTGTTTTTAATACTGATGTCCTTCCAATGTTTTTATGTGGCCATACAATGTTTTTAACAACTTTTTATTAAACTGATGATGGAATGATTAAATTCCAAAAAGATCTTCTTTAAAATAAAAATTTTAAGCTTTTAATAAGCATTTTTTATTCCTTAATACACACGAACACCACGTGCTTTGTCACAGAACTTTGTTTAAAACTAAATAACAAACTAGAACCAGAAAAATAATATTCTATGCGAACTTGTCAGCTAAAATTGGGATGCACATCCTTCCACTCTTAAAACGTAGACGCTTGAACTCTATGCTTCTGCTGCCGAATATTCCTTGCTTGTATGGGTGATATCAATACATACTTAACACGTAGATTTAGCTATAAATTAGTCAGCCAAATTCAGCGGATATTAAGACTCACATCCATGCATAAGCTCTACAATATCGTAGTTATCAATCCACCTAATATCCGAATATAAGTGGCTAGAGAACAAAAGAAACAAAGTCTAGATTCGTAACATCCACTCCACGAATAACAACCCATTTTATGACTAGAATCGAGGAAAAACTGGTTAGATCAACACATCTGCAAGATATACAAAAAAAATAAGCTGCTTCCTGCCATCTGAACCCTCGAAAGGAAGTTCCTTATGGTAGTTATCTTCCTTAAATCTGCCAGGAGGACTCTTGCCTGCAAACACCGGTTAACCTGTGTGAATCTGGGGTAATACAAGATTCATTACACTTTCTTAGTTGACTTTGCCATTCAAATCGCTTTTTTCTGAAGGTTTATTTATTTGAACTGAACATGTAAATTACAGTCAGCAAGCTATTACTTATAAAGATCATTGACACTAACTACACTTATATTGACTACATATTACCCCTTAATAGGAGATAAAACATTCAGAAGTATGTAATATGGGTGAAGTGGTATAATTCTTGTTAGATAAATTAAGCATTCTTTCCTTTTTTGTGCACTACTATCCATTTTTACACAAAAATATCTATTTTAGCACTTAAATATTTATTTTGAGATATCCTTCTATCCAGAATTATATGTAGTACACAGATAAAACCAGAAATAAAATAATAAAAATCTGTATACAAGATATCATAAAACATTGGATGAAATAAAAAAAGTTCTTATTTATCGAATTCTTAAATAAAACGTATGAAGACATACTCACGTTAACAAAATACATTAGGAAATTTCCGCATATGAAAAAAATCCAATTTGGTAACGAAATCCTTTTGTATCTATAAAGCTATTTTTAGAAAAGCACGTACCTACCAAAAACAGGTAGTTATTAGTATTCATATCTGTTACACACTGTAATGCGTATGAATGATAACAAAAATAAGGAGTCCATATAAACCGTTCAGACTATACGCGAGAAGTATACAGCTTAATGGCAGAGTTGCCAAACTATCAGAGCTTACTTAAACCGACATACTTATACCTGCCGGTAAAATGGTGTTATATTAAAACACACGCGCCAACTACGTAAAAAGACAGTAAACCTTGAGGTCATTAATTATGACAGAACAACAAGGTGAAATACCAACCCTAATAATAGAGCGTTTTCTTTAAATGATAAGATGAGTTTGGGTGACAACCTGCTTGTAAAGAACCAATAAATGTAAGGGAAGGAATGGTTAATAACACCAAATTTCCCCCAGTGATCGGTTAAGAAAAAACAAACAAACAAGTGAGGTTAAACCAAAAACTCATATATTAATCGTCAACGTTGTGACTGGTTAATCAGCCACAGGTGAAGATCAATTATAATTTCCAACAGTCCAAGGTTCATACACTTGGAGCTGCAAATGATAAAGGATTCTAAGAATCACATCAATTATATAACTGTATTAAACTATTTGATTAAAAACAGTTAATACAAATCTGTGCATATGCAACACGTGACTAGGTCAAAAGTAATGCAATTGGATAAGTGTAAGCTAAAATAAGTAAGAAACATTTCTTATATTCTATTTTATATTTAAATTTATTATATATGTTAATATTTATGTGTGTATATGCAACGAGTGACTATGTCAAAAGTTACATAAGTTTAAGTTAATATAAGTAAGAAATATTTCTTTGTTTTATATTTTATTTAAATTTATTTTAATATGTTTATATGTATTTAAATTATTTAATAAGAAAATATGGTAAACCTGTACACCTTAAATGACAATGATAAAGTAAATAGTTTATTAAGCCTAATTCTGCAATATTAAAGCATGATATATTTGGCTCAAGTTACTGATGTCTGTTCTTTTATTAAGAGCATTAGGGTGTTTCAGTATTGGACACATTTCCAAAAACTGTCTTTTGACGAGATTGCGTTCGGTGCCAAGAATCTTAACTTCATTAAAGTCTATCTTATGCTTGGTATCGATAGCATGCTGGGCAAGAGCACAAGTATGTTTAGATAAATTGATGTCACTACGATGTGTAGTAAGGCGCGCTTTCATTGACCTCCCAGTCTGACCGATATAACATGAGTCACACTCAGCACAAGGTATGTGATAAATGGTATTAACTTGTTCCAAAAGGGACAAGGGTGTTTTAGTTTTTGAAAACAAATTTCTAACAGTCTTAGCATTCTTAACAGCAATTTTCCCAGGTATGTTATTTTGTTTATAAAGTTTAATAAGTTTCTCAGTAACTTGAGGAAAATAAGGTAAAGATGAATAATGGGTAGTAGGAGTCCCAAGATCAGTATCAGGCAGAACAATGCTATTGATTGAATTATTAGATATTATTCTAAGTTGGTCACCATTGGGTATGTCATCTAAAGAGGAGCCATAGCTTTGTAAGTAAAGGTATTTATTAATGAGAGAGGATGGATAGGAATTCTCAATCAGAATACTTCTTAGTAATTGAAGTGATTCCCTTCGATTAATCGGATGTGTCAATCTATTTAGCCGACAGCTTAAAGCTTTAATTAAGTTTAGTTTATATTTGAAAGGATGACAAGAATGGGTATACCGACAAAAGGACGCGGAAAAAAGGACGCATAAAAATTGACGCGGAAAAAAGGACGCGCGAAAAAAGGACGCGTGGAAAAAAGGACGCATATTATTAATGAAATACTATAAATAGTTTATTTTAATTGACAATAGCAATTACCCCCGTTTATCCCCTATATATAATTACAGAAAATGATTCTACCTAACCTAAAATCGGTTACGGTAAAAGTAAAAAGTGAAAAATATTTATATGAAAAAAACTTGCCTTTACACTTTATCCAGGCTTAGGACTGGCAGCAGAAGCTGGCGTGTTTACAAGTTTTTTTTAATTTTTTTTTAATTTTTTGCTTTCTTTGGAATTTTTTGTCATTTTATTTTTTTTTGTTTTATTTTTGATATTAATTTTTTTTGTATTTTTTTTATGTTTGCAACTGAAAATTGTGAGCAATGCCTCTCAAATATTCTAAAGTTGGCCTGTCAGCATAATCGGCAACAATAGCCCTTATCCTGTTTGCTGTATCTTGATATTTTCTTTTGCGTGGAGGTACATTGCCCGAAATATACTGCTCTATTTTCAAAATATTTAAATCATATTCTTTTTTTAGAGAATTAATAAATTTCCAAATATTCGGATGTGCACTATTGAGAAGAGAAGAAAAGCTGTTGTACCATCCTTCGACAGCATTATTAGTTCGAGGTATATCTTGTTCTGCCAAATCGTAACAATTCCATACATTTGCTGGAAAAAGGGGTTGTCTTCGATTTCCTCTTCTAGCTAATCTCCCTATTCAAGTGTCTTCAAAGTAATTAATCAGCGGCACTAGTAGTTCTTCATTTTGTGTATAAAAATCGCTATTGAGCAACTCCTGGTACACTCTGACTACATGGTTGTCTGGAACAAACGCAAGAGCAAGTCAGGATTCTCAATATATCTACGTTGCAATCCGGCACTTTGAATATGGCGCCACATACACTGCGAGAAATGAAAAAAACATCCGCGGATTCTCACATTTGGGAACTCAGTTTGTGCAGCATTCATTGCCGCTCTTTCAAAGTCCATCATTATTGTTAGAGGGCGCAAGGCCGGATTCAACACCTTTAGTTGCTGAAAAACACGTGTATAAGTCTCTTGTGTTTTGTTTGTTAGAAGTGCAAATACAGTCGGGATTACATTACTGTATCGCACTCCATGAATTGTGTATACCGTAACCTCTTACCGTAACCGATTTTAGGTTAGGTAGAATTATTTTCTGTAATAACATATGGGTATAAAAAGGGGGTAATGGCTAATGTCAATTAAAATAAACTATTTATAGTAATTCATTAATAATATGCGTCCTTTTTTCCACGCGTCCTTTTTTCGCGCGTCCTTTTTTCGCGCGTCCTTTTTTCCGCGTCCTTTGGTCTCGCGTCCTGTTTTCCGCGTCCTTTTGTCGTAGATTCACAAGAATGGTAGTTGAGAAACCTATTGGAGGCCATCGGTTTCCTATGCCAACTTGTGGTTAAGGTGTTATCTCCCATTTTAATGACACGCACATCTAAGAAGGGAATACTATTGGTGACGGGGTCCTCAAGTTCAGCAGTGAACTGTAAGCGAGGATCAAACTCATTAAAGATAGACAAGGTGGCCTGAATCTTGTCTGAGGCTGATTGATCTTCACCTGTGGCTGATT
Source organism: Diabrotica undecimpunctata (assembly GCF_040954645.1). Taxonomy (NCBI): domain Eukaryota; kingdom Metazoa; phylum Arthropoda; class Insecta; order Coleoptera; family Chrysomelidae; genus Diabrotica; species Diabrotica undecimpunctata. The sequence continues at coordinate 82,540,232 of NC_092809.1, read as the reverse complement.
AACCAGTCACAACGTTGACAATTAATATATGAGTTTTTGGTTTAACCTCACTTGTTTGTTTGTTTTTTCTTAACCGATCACTGGGGGAAATTTGGTGTTATTAACCACCTTTCCTTTCATTTATTGGTTCCTTCAACCCTAGCAGGTTGTCACCCAAACTCATCTTATCATTTAAATAAACCGCTTTATTATTAGGGTTGGTATTTCTCTTGTTGTTCTGTCATAATTAATGACCTCAAGGTTTACTGTCTTTTTGCGTAGTTGGTGCGTGTGTTTTAATATAACACCATTTTACCGGCAGCATTCACGAAGCCAGGAGTGGTAATTTCATTATACATTAAATTATTCAATTTCAATATTAATTACTATAATAATGCTACCTAAAGTTAAAATTAAATCATAACTATTGCTATATTGTTGGAAGTGCATCTATGATTTTCTTAGTTCTTCATTCTCTTTTTCAATGTTTTTTTACTTATATATGTTTATAAAAAAAACACATGTTCTTTTTGCTGTGCTTAGTTTGAACAAATTGTTATCTTTATTTAGTTCAATTTATTGTTTATACATCGTAATCGTATAATGTCCATTTACTTAAGTGTCTTTACAACTTTAATATCACTGACTGCTACATATCTTTTTAAGGTAACACATGTAACAACTTCTCCATGCTTGTGTGGTTTTTTTTATATTGTTCTTTTTAGATGAACTGATGATGCTTTCTGATTAAGAAAGTGAAACGTCTTCAATAAATAGATGAAGTAGCCATCAACTTTGTCTTTTTTCTCCACCTTTTGACCGAAAAAACCCACCACTCTTCCGAGTGATCCTTAATTTATATTGGATTGACGGTCGTACTCCTTTTCTATATACATATAGGTATAATTGACTGACAAAAACTAAAATATAGTAAGATTGAGCAAGGTGTATCTATAATAAGAAAGAATAGTAAGTTAAAAAGAAGAAACCAACATTAGTTTATCTCCATCATAACTTCAATCACTGTGATTAATATCATCACTGTCTTGTTTGTAGGTTTTAATTATAATGGGGTCTGTGATGTATGTAAATAAGTTAATATTTGGAACGCACTCGCACAGAACAGGTTAATAACATTGTAAGAGTGACGTGACGGACAGGTGCAAGGAAGAGGAAATAAAACCATTCTGAATCTAGACACGATAGATTGTTTCATGATAACCTTGTAACGAAATATTTTGCCTACCACATAGGGTATAATTATAGGGGGTTTGAAAACTGAGGACAGAAACTACTGGGGGTGGAGATGGGGCACGCAAAATAAACGAAGCACTCAGGGTTTGTTTGGTTTGTTTGGAGAGCTGGGTCGTGGATAAGTTGAATGGTAATGAGGTTGGATTGGGGCAACTACAAAAATGAAACAAAGGGGTACTGACATGAACGTTCTGGAACAAATGGACAAACAAAACAAACAACAGGAAGGACCTCTAGCAATTTAAAATGGACGCCGCTTCGATGTGCCCAATTATAATGATTACAACAACTAGTTGTAACTATTGAAATAATTATTACAAATACAAAAATGGTTAGGAGACTTTTCTAAAATAAAAAGACAAAATGGTTCAGAGAAATAAATTTAACATTTATTACTGTCTCAACACAAACAGTTACAAAATACAGATGTCACAAAAAAATACTATATTAGTAGTTACAGAGATTTATACCAACATAATACAGAAGAAAAAACTTACATATATCCTATTCATTTACAAACTCTGTTGCTACAAAAATTACAAATGTTACTATGCTATAAACTGTGGCAAATAAAAAATTATCTTTTTAAATAATGAAAGAAATTATTATTATTAAAAAAATGTCTATCTTTACTTTGAAATTAAACACAAAAAGTTACCCGGATTTTCACTAAACTACTTTAAATTTTCTGTAATCTGGACTTCACTGGAATTTCTGGGGGTAGAACTGGGCTTCACTGGAATTTCTTGGGGTAGAAACTGGACTTAAACTCTCTGCGTAACGAACACACGAAGAAATTCATCTCCAAACTGCCAAAAAGCCTGGAATGACAACCAGGGAGAAACAAAACGAGAATGGAAACAACGATTCTTCCAAACCTCACTTAAACTGCAACTTGACATTAAACACATTAAACTGCTACTATTAACTTTTCACATTTTCCATAAAAAAAGGACGAAGAACGAGAAAAAATACAAATTCGACGCATAGAATTTGGACTAAACGCTGGAGCCTACCGCTCTTGACCACGCTTCAGCGAGAGTGATCTAATTATCTTTCCGGCAAAACGTTCTCAGTCTATAAATGGATGTTAATTTCAAACGCAGTATCGAGCGGCTTTCGATCAAAGGAAAATATCAAAGAATTACGCGTCCGTGTTATAAACAAACTCTAAAAATGTGTTTACATTAACTTGCGACGCAAAAAGGATTGAAAATACATTTTGGGTATTTTAACGTGTACGAAAGTAAAGAGAAATACACTGAAATTATTCTTCGATACTTTAGCAAATACGAGGGGATTTGAATATATTTCAATATATATTTCAAAGAATTTGCAAATGCTACAACCAAAAACCGAAAACCAAATCTAAAACCAAACCGAATACTTAAGACTTTAGAAGAGTATAAAAGGGAAATGGAAATCAAGGCAGCAATAAACTCAATGCAAATGTCAGGTAATCTTTACGAAAACTGGAAATTCTTTATATAAAGAATTAAAAACTACCTTCAAGCAACAAAATTACCAAAAAAACCTGAAATAACCCAAAGCGCACAACTGTTACAACTCATAGAGGACGAAGGGTTTAAAATTCATAATACTTTCAAGTTCTCAACAAAAGAAAAAGATAAGTTAGAACCGTTAATCACAAAATTTGAAACAAGGTATTGCCTGTTTACCAGAAAACAAAATAAAGGTGAGTCAGTAGACAAATTTAAAACAGATATTACAAACAAGACAAAAAATTGTGAGCTAGAGAATCTGGAGGACAGTCGATTAAGACTTGCATAACATGTGGTTTAGCAGATGAAACTATGATACAGAGACTGTTAGAAGAAGATGAGATGAGCTTGGAAAAAGCAACCAATCTGTGTAAAAGTATAGAAAACTCGAAAATCCAGTCTGAAAAAATGAAGTCAGAGGAGGTAAACTACATAAAGAAAGGAAACTTCAGTAAGAAATATGTAAATAAAGTTCAGTGGGAAGACAGAAGTGTAATTTATGTAATCATATAGGACATTATGCAAAAGTGTGTTTTCAAAAACCAATTAAATATGTAAATGTAGATGATTCAGAATCAGATGAATTGTTTATAGGTATGGTAAATACTAAAAATGATAGTTTTGACAATGATTTCATGATAAATTTTAAAGTTAACAAGCATAAATTAAACTGTAGATTAGATACAGGGGCAATGGCAAATTTAATATCAATAAATAAGTTAAATTCTCTAGGAGTTAATGTGGAACTACACAGAACAAACTGAAGATTAACGACATTTTCGAATGAAACACTTGGAGTCATTGGAAAATGTATTTTAAAATGCAAATATAAAGATAATATGTACAACATAATGGTTTATGTGGTAGAGATTAATTCACCAACGGTATTAGGTCTTCCTTCATGTAAAGCTTTGAATACATTAAAAAGGGTCAACAAAATAGAGAAAACTGAAAATAATTTGAGTTCTAGAGAAGTTACATTTAAAAATGATTACTCTGATGTAAAAGAAATATTTAAGGAAGTCTGTTCAGGTATAGGCTTTTTAGATGAGCCATACAACATTGTGCTAAATAAGTCTGCACAACCCATCCTCCAAAAAAGATTCCACTGCAGCTAAAGGAGACACGAAAATTTGAATTAGCTGAAATGAAAAAAAATGGTCTAATCGAGAAAGTTGATGAACCTACAGACAGGGTCAACTTCATAGTCTTAGTAAGAAAATCAAAAAATAATTTCATAAGAGTTTGTATCGATCCTAGAGACTTAAATAAAGCTATCAAAAGAGAGCACTTTCAACTCCCTACGGTTGATGAAATAGCTGTAAATTTAAAAGGTAACGTTTATTTCAGCAAGCTGATGCTTCAAAAGCATTTTGGAGGATAAGACTTGATGATAAAAGTAGTAAATTATGTACTTTTAACACTTACTATGGTAGATATAAACTTTTAAGGCTGCCCTATAGCATTAGTTCAGCAAGTGAGGTATTTCACAAAAGATTCAGTAAAATATTTATAATGGAGGGTGTAGAAACATATATTGATAATTTATTTGTTTATGGCTCATCAAAACAACAACACGATAAATGTTTATATCAAGTTTTGGAAAGAGATAGGATATAGGATAAATAATGTCAAATTTAATTATGAAAAATGTAGTTTTGGCGTAAAAAATATAAAATTTTCAGGACTTAATTACAATAAAGATGGTCAAACTATAGATAGTGATAAAATTAAAGCTATTCAAGATATGAAAATGTCAGAAAATAAAAAAGACAGAGATTGTTGGGAATGATAACGTATTTGTCTAAACACATAAAAAATTGTCAGACTTAACCTCACCCCTTAGGGAATTAATTAAAGAAAATGTAGAATGGCATTGGTTACATAAACATGATGAATATTTTAGTAAAATTAAGAAAATAATTTCAAAAAGCCCAGTATTAAGACATTTTGATATAAATTAAAACTGTTTAATATCGGTTGACTGTTCAAAAGATTCAATAGGAGCTGTACTTTTGCAAAAAGGTCAACCAGTAGCTTACATTTCAAAAGCTTTAACTTTATCACAACAAAACTTCGCACAAATTGAAAAAAAACTTCTTGGAATTCTGGTAACATGCGAGAAATTTCATGATTATGGATATACTTCAAAGTTTGATATAGAAACTGATCACAAACCACTGATATCTATAGTAAAGAAACCTTTAATGAATGCCCCACCACGGCTTCAAAGAATGTTATTTAAATTGCAGAGGTATGATTATAATCTGATGTATAAAAAAAGAAAAGAATTATATATAGCTGCTACGCTATGGAGATGTTGCTCTGAACTGCCTGTAATAAAGAATGATTTAGATATTGAACTGGAATCACAAATTTGTTTAGTAAGATTGAACATCAATGTTTCAAATGATCAACTGCAAAAAATCAAAGATGAGATTAGTAAAGACAAAACTTTAGTTGATCTAAAGACTTTTATAAAAAAAGGTTGGCCAAAACAAATAAATAATGTACATAAAGATTTAAAAGCATTTTTTAAGATTAAAGAAGAAATACCCTTCTTTGATAGTTTGCTGGTGAGGAATAGTCAAATTATAATTCCTCATGCAATGAGAAAAGAAATGTTAAAAAGAATTCACTATGGCCATCAAGAAATAAATAAATGTAAAATGTTAGCAAGACAATCATTATATTGGCCTTCCATAACAGTTGAAATTGAGAATAAAATTAAAGGTTGCTCAATTTGCCCACAATTTGAAAATGCAAAAAGAGAACCTTTAACTCCACATAATATACCAAAACTCCCCTGGGAGGAAGTTGGCTGTGATATATTTTCCTCCTCCTAAGTGCCTTCTCTGTTGTAGTTGGCGATCAATATGGCAAATTTCTCTCTGTTCTGGGCTTAACGAATTAATTCATTGTCTTTTGTGTGAGTCCAATCTCGGGTGTTTCGTAGCCAAGATTTTTTCTTTCGTCCTATGCCCCTTTTACCTTCAATCTTGCCTTCTAATATTACCTGGAGCTACTCAAATTCCCTATGGCGCATTATGTGTCCTAGATATGACGTCTTTCGAATTTTGATATATTTTACATAGGTCAAAAAAGTTATTTAATGATGGTAGATTATTACAGTAAATATCCAGAAATTTGTCTGTTGAATAATACAACCAGTTCAACTATAGTTACACCTTTAAAATAGATATTTGCTAGTCATGGTGTAAAGGGATTTAATTAAGTATCAGATCTAAATAAGCTAATACAGTTTAAAATTTAAAATCCTTATAACAACTACACTATTATTGCTAAACGCGATTGTTTGTTTATGACAAAATATCGGTGTAATGAGGACGCACGCTGATCTAGTGAAATTTGCAATGTAATCAAAAGCTTATTAAATATTGTGTACAAATTAAACAGGTAAAAACAATATTATATCAACAAACGCACGTGAGTTAAATAGCTGGAAATCACGGGATTAAGATTATTATTAAGAATGAAGAATCCAGAGAACGGTTGAAGTTAGTGTTGTCATCCGTCAACTGAGTACTATCTGTTATTGTACTTAATAGAGAGTAGAGAACTAATAAACGGAATTATGAGTGTCTAGTGTGTTCAAGTAATTAACCACCTGCAAGGGGTAAACTACCCCCGGAGTTCCACAACATGGAACTCTTGATAGAATCAATCCCATAAACGTTACAATGATACATACAACATTATTATATGGCGGTCCTAGACTAGACGGAAATCGAGCAGATATATAATGGGAGGAAATACGTCAAAGGACGAGGTACAGGAGAATGGAGTTGTAAACAGTAATTTCATCGTAAATATTAAAGATGTGAAACCAGATATGGAGCTGAAAGTACTTTTATACATAATCACGGCAGTTCTAATATTGAAATTGGTATGGTCAGTATGGAAGGCGCACAGAAGGAATTTGAAAAGGGACATCCATCGAGGCATAGTAGCAAGACCAACGGCAAATCTTAACGTTTAAAGTGGTATATCTGTATTATATGTTTTAATGATACTTCCTTGCACGATTTATTGTTTTTATTATTATTTTTATTTGAGAATGAATAATATAAAGCATTTTTTTTTTCAAAACGATTAGGTCACTAATTTTTAATAAGACTATAAATATGACCTCTATTTTTATATATTTACCTCAAGATATTCATGATATTGACATGGTTTTAATATGTTTATTTAATTATTAGTATTAATTTATTTTATTATTATCATTATCTTTGACTATTTTTACTATTAGTCTATTATTGATAATTTTTAACAAGTACAATAGCTTTTATCATATTTATATATTTTATATACGTTTTTGACAATTTTAACATACTGCGTAAGACTATCGAATTTATGTTTTCATTACGAAGTACAAGAATAACGCAAATGGAAATTCTCATGAATAAATGAGTAGCAACAAGGTTTGTTGTGAAGATTTCGTCAAAATAATTGATGAAATTACACAAGAACTATTGAAGCAAAGAAAAGGGTCGTGAAGAAAGACGTACCTACAGCTAAAGAAGTTAAAGAAGAGTTAAATTCATAAATTTAATAAGAAAAAATTGGGACACATTAACGGACAAAGAAAGAGAGACGTGTAACAAATGTTTTAGCAGAATCAGGAATAGAGTATTGCGCTCGTTTCAAGCAGTTAATACAAGAGTAGTACTTCCCAGCTCGATACATCAGCTAATTGACAAGAATTTAGAAGACGAAACAAGCGACACAGATCAAGAAATATGTATGGCACTTACAATCAACGAATTTTTATATATCGCAAGCAAGGTGTTGCCCAGTGAGTTTGATGGAAGCGCAGGTAAACTGCAGTCATTTTTAGATGCATTGAAACCCCTTGAGAAAATAGCGATAGGACACGAGGAAACGGTGATGACATTAATAAAAACAATATTAACCAATAAGGCCAGAAATCTTATAACTACAGAGGATAGAATCCCAAGAATAGCAACGGCATTGAAAAGAGAACTGGCAGGCGACAATTCGAAGACGGTAATAGCTAAATTGGCCAAGAAAAGACAAGGACATAAAGATGTAGCGGTTTATGCATCTGAAGTTGAAGAATTAACAGAACAGCTAAAAGTTACATAGATACATAGCGGAAGGAATGCCATTGAAACTAGCAAAAAAATATACAACGGAAACTGTAGTTGCAACAAAGAAACGCAAGGTCAAAACAGGAAAATCTAAATTCATATTGGAAGCAGGTAACTTCACAGCCACGCACGAAGTAATGTCCAAATTTTTATCGATCGACGCGACAGAAGATAGCACACAAGGAAGAGTGTTAAATCATAGGACAAATTACGAAGCTAAGAGAGGACAGCACCAGTATAGGAGAGGATATGACAATAAATATGACAAGGGGAGAAGACCTACCTTTGAACAACAGAACCAAGTAAATGGAAACCAATGGAACTATACACACAGAGGGTATAGACAATACGGCAAACCAGGCATATAAAGGAAACCAAAAAGGACGATATAATAGAAATATAAGGCTACTAGAATTAGAAGATAGCCAAGGGAAATCGGAAAATCCGCAGTTGGGGTTTTGAATGATCAAGATAACAGAAATACACAGTAAGAAGTGGAATAACACATTTACAACGTCGACTTAAACTTAACAAATGTCGTACAAATGAAAACAGAAATCCTAGAACAGACAAAAATATTTATCATAGACACAGGAGCCGATATTTCTATACTCAAATGTTCACAAGATTTTATGCAGAAATATGTGAAACTAAACACAAAGGCGAAAATAAAAGGAGTAACTAAAGGAGAGTTGCAAACAATGAGAGAAATCGAAACAACACTAGAAGTAAAAGAACGTCTGTTTGAACATATATTTCAATTAGTAGAATCTAACTTTTCCATTCCAACGGACGGAATCATTGAGAGAGACTTCATTTCAAATTTTCAATGCATATTGGACTACGCTAATCTGAAAATGCACAATAAAGACGACGGAGACTGTTATGTTAGTACGAACATTTTAGATAACATAGATAATTACACGATAATAATACCTACTAGATGCGAAATTTACAGAATAGTAAAAAATTTTCAAAAATTTAAGAATGACAGAGTAGTGAAACAACAGGAGATACAAGCTGGAATAGTCATAGCGAGAGCAATCATTTCAAGCAATAATCCGTACATCAAAATTTTGAATACAACCTACAAAACGGTAAAGATAGAGACAAACACAATCAGAACACTAGACATTAGATTGTTTAGTATATATCGACTGATAAATGACAGTAAGGGTAGGAAGAAGGAATTACGGGAATCACTTAAGTTAAATATCCCAGAATACACACGCGATAAATTGGTATCTTTATGTTAGGAAGAATTAGATATATTCACCCTAAGGCACGATATGCTAACATGTAACAACTTCTACAAACAAAAACTGAGAGTGAAAAACCAAACCCCAGTATACATCAAGAATTACAGGACACCGCATACACAAGCAGAAGAGTTAAACAAACAAGTACAGAAATTGAGAGACCAAGGAGTTGTAGAACCATCCACATCAAAATATAATAGCCCTGTAGTGCTCGTACCGAAAAAGGCTATAAATGGAAATAAACCATGAAGATTATGCATTGATTTTGGACATTTGAACAAGAAAATAGTCACCTTCAAATTCCCATTACCAAGAATAGACTCAATACTAGATCAACTAGGGAGAGCAAAATTGTTTTCAGTTATAGACTTAATATCAGGTTTTCACTAAATACCATTAGAAAAATCATCGAGAAAATACACATCGTTTAGCACGGAGAATGGAGCATTTCAATTCACCAGATTACCATTTGGATTAAACGTAAGCTCGAATAGCTTTTCAAGAATGATGTCAAAAACTTTTTCAGGTTTAACCCCGGACAAAGAATTTCTTTACATTGACGATATAGTAGTAATAGGAATATCAGAAAAGCATCATTTAGATAACCTAAAAACGATATTTGAGACATGTCGAAAGTTCAACTTAAAACTTAACCCAGGAAAATGTCAATTTTTTAGAAGAGAAGTCACATATTTAGGACATGATCTTTTTTAGGACGGAGTATCACCAGATAAAGCAAAATATGCAACGATTGAACAATATCCGACAAACTAAAACAACAGAAGAAACAAAAAGATTTGTAGCATTTTGTAACTACTATAGACCTTTTATTCAAAATTTTGCTAAAATATGCATACCACTAAATAGATTATTGAGGAAAGGAGTAGAATTTTTTTGGTCTAAGAAATGTGAAGAATCATTCAATAAGCTCAAATCATCTTTGATAAAACCACCAATCTTAAAATATCCGGATTTCAGTAAACAATTCATTTTGACAACAGACGCATCCAACGAGAGTTGTTCAGCAATTTTAAGTTAAAATTACAACGGAATAGACCTACCGATAGCATACCCATCAAGAAAATTTAGTAAAGGAGAATGCAATAAACCTATAATCATCAAGGAATTACTAGCAATTCATTGGGGAATTAACCATTACAAATGTTATTTATATGAAGCACCAACATTTTTGGTAAAAACGGATCATAAAACCTTAACACACCTATTTTCAATGAAGGAACCTACCTCAAAACTTACGAGAATCAGACTAGATCTAGAAGAATACGACTTTGAAATAGAATATATAACAGGGAAAAATAATTACGCCGCGGACAGTCTTTCGAGAATAACATTCCATCAACTAAAGGACTTATACATAGATAACACGCATATACTAGCTATAACTATCTACCAATTTTGTCTTTTGAAGTAGACCGAATCTCACCAAGACTGAGCATTCGGATCAAAAACAAAATCAAGTGCAGCAAGAGCATGGTCACAGGATTCAATCACTTTGATTTAAGTCAAATGTTGGCACAGCTTGATTGGCTGACGGTAGAGAATGCAGTACGTAAAGTAAAGATATACGTAAATAATATTATTTTTAAATTGTGCACAATTGATTAATTTATAAAAATATACATATGCGAAGTACCAGAAACAATAGAGGACGACAAATAAAAACGTATGATAATAAGGGAATATCATAAACACCCGATGTTTGGGGCTCATGTAGGAAATAATAGGCTAATAAAAAAGCTGAAGGCAAGATTCAAATGGAGAAACATGGAAAAAGATGTAAGAAAATACATTAAACAATGTCATAAATGTCAAATTAACAAACCAAAAAGACTACATGAGGAATTCGTGATATCAGACACTTCTTCGAAACCATGGGACGTAGTGTATATAGACACGACAGGTCCATTCCCTAGAAGTAATGAAGGCAATAAGGAGCGACTTGAAAGAAATAAGTTAAAAACGACGCCACAACACTTCGAAATAAGAAACATAGTCCTGGTCAAAAGAGAAAAAAATTGTAAGTTTGATAGTCTTTATGCAGGTCCTTTCATAATAACAGAGGTAAATAACGTTAACTGTAAAATTAAAATAGATAACGGTAAGATCAAGGAGGTGCATAAAAATAGGCTATACGCTTACAGTCCAGAAACACAGTGAAATAAGGGATATGTGAAAACGGGAACAATTATATTGTTATTAGATATAAGGCAATATGTACCAAAATTTGTATAAATATGTATATGTAAATACTGAATGTAAATGATGTATATATTTACAGTAATCAGTTGATGATGACACAAAAAATTTTCTTCTTTCGGAAGGGAAGAGTAAAAATAGTTTATGTAATTGATTGAAAACGAACAGCACTACAAAAATTTTTCTTCTGGTGATAGGGGTAAACTACCTCTTGAGTTCCACTACATGGAACTCTTAATAGAGTCAATCCCATAAACGTTACAAGAATACATACAACATTATTATAATGGAATACCAAAAATATTTTACTCCGATGGTGGACCACAATATATAGCCAATGAATTTGTTAAATTTTGCCAAGAATGGGAATTTAAAAGCATAAAGTCAAGCCCAGAATATCATAGATCTCATGGTCTAAGTGAAAAATATATTCAAACCTACAAAAGAGCGTTAAGAAAATTTCATAAAGATGGTAAAGATACATATTTAACATTGCTACAACTTAGAAATACACCAATTGATTCTATTTTACCATCACCATCTCAACCTTTAATGTCACGGGTACTTAAAACTCAGATTCCTTCTATCGACAAAATTCTAAAACCAAAATTATGTAATGCTAAAATAGTGATCAGTTATTTTCAGAAAAGACAGAACATTTAAAAAGCTTATTATGATAGAGGTACAATAAGTTTAAAAAAGCTTAAAAATATTGAAAAAGTTTATGTTAAAAATAAAAGCGAATTGAGAGAAGGTCTTATTATACATAAATTAAGAGATAAAACCTATTCGATTAAATTAAGAGATTCTGGTGCCTTATTTCTAAAAAAGAATGATTCTCATTTATATGTACAAAATTTGATATGATTATTTATTTTATATTTTATTATTTTATTAGCATGCATGTAAGACACAAACTATTTCCAGGAGTTCACATTTAAAAATATTAACTGAACAATTTTTTTTTTTTTTTTTAGTTCGCTATTCTTGTATTTGAGCTTCAGTAGAGCTTGAATTTGGCATTTTATGTAGCAACATGCTATAATATGAACCAATATGCATAATAATTATCGAAGGTTGCTCAAGCTTCTTTAATAACTGCTCTTCAAACCAAATCATGTTTCATCCATGATTTCTGAAGATCCATGTTTCATCAATGAAAACAAACTTATACAAAATATGCTTCCTTTTCTTCGATATAATTTCTTTAAAATAAGGATCTCTTTACTGCAATATTAGACAGTTCCATAAGTCCATGCCTTGGTGAATCTTTTTGCCATCTAAAACCCAATTGCTTAAATAACCTCTATAATGGTGCCATGGAACCATCAAACATCTGCTTCTTAACCAAGTTGTCTCCTAATAATTCAAAAGTTACCTATTTTTTTACAAAGATACATTATAATCAATAAACATTTCTTAAAAACAATCATTCTGTCTATATTTGTTAATTTGTCAAAGTTCTTACTTGTTTTGTACATGTCGTAAATACTATCATGAATACCACCAACATTCAACTCTTCTGTATTAGTTTTAGCCTTTTTGTGATACCGTTTTTAGGAGGTGATTAAAAGATCCTTATTTTTAACAGCTTGAGAAATAATACCAGCAGTATATACACTTAGTTTTAATGCTAGTGCAACACGCTAAAATACATAATAAAACATTGTAATACAACATTATAAATTTTAAATTCTTTAAATTACCTTTCTCACAGCATTCAATGGTAAAAAAGGGTTTCTATTATTTCGCTCTTGTTCCAAATAATAAGCATAACAATATTAAATAAGCAAACAGTTCTCGAGAACGACTATTCAATTCTTTAGGCATTTTAGCACACCCAAAAATAATAATTAGTTTTTAAAGCCATTGAACAGTATTCCAAAATAGGTCTCATTAAGCAACAATACATTAATTTTGTTGAATCAATGAAGAAATACTTGCAATTCCTACTAACGAAACCAAGAGGTTTAGATACTAATATGTATCGGATCGGGTTGTAAATAATAACAACAGTATAGGAAATACTACCGACTTTAATTATCACTCCAAAACGTAATGCAAAATAACAATATATATTAATTAGGCCATCGTCGCGTCTGTCCTACTGAGTTTTTTCTCAGCTGATTGTGACGTAACCGCATGGTTGCCAATACATCACACTCCTCCCTCCTGGATGAATCTACTCATCATAGTCCTCCAAATACCTCGGAGGTAGGTTTTCTTATTCGAGCAGGTGGCTTTTTAACTTCAGCGGCCTGCTCTACAATTTCTGGTTCTGGGTCCACAAATTCATTTGGATGCAGAAACAACGGTTGCGGATTTGTTCAGAATGACGACGTAAAATTTTACCATCAGGGGTTTTTGTAGCTTAACGGTCCAGTGGTTTCAATTATTTTGGAAGGAAGTCACTTTTGACCACCTGGAGCAAATGACCTTGCAAATACAGTTCCGTTTTCTTGAAAACATCTGGGTACTGTTTTGTAAGAATCTTTCATCTCTTGCTTAGATAACATCTCTTTTCTAAAATCGGGCTGTAAACGATCAAATAATGAGCCCAATTTTCGCCCCATTAATATTTCTGATGGGCATCTCCCTATTGTACAATGGGGTGTAATGTGCTGAGTAAGGAGATATCTGTGCAATGCTAGCTGTATTTTAGTTTCTTCATTACTATCTGTCATTTTTTTAGTGCATTTTTTACATTTTGTACCATGCGTTCCGCTTGCCCATTACTACTTGGATGGTACGGTGCCACCAATGCTTGTCTAATAAGGTTTTTCTTTAAAAAATCTTGGAACTCAGCTGACGTAAAACAAGTTCCGTTATCAGATACGACGACATCTGGGATGCCATGAGTGGCAAATAAACCACGTAATACATCTATAGTCACAACACTAGAGGTATTTGGAACGATTTTAACCTCCAACCACTTCGAGTACGAGTCTATGATAATCAGAAACATTTTACCTTTAAATGTACCGGCAAAATCGAGGTGTATTCTTGTCCATGGAGCTTTGGCCCACTCCCACGGATCGATTGGAGCCTTTTTTGGCATGTTTCTAGACTCCTGGCACTCGCTGCATGTATTTACTAGGTGTTCGATTTGTTTGTCGAGATTTGGCCACCAAACATATGAGCGTGCCAATAACTTCATTTTTACGATTCCGGGGTGTGCTGAGTGTAGCAAATTCAGTATTGTTTTCCTCCCTCCAAGTGGAACTATTACCCTTGTACTCCATAACAGGCAGTCTTGAAAACAGCTAATTTCGTTTTTACGTAGTAGATAAGGAGTATATTCGTCTGAAAATTTAATTTTCTCATCAGGCCAACCTTCCCAAGCCCACTGCAAAACTTTAGATATCACTGGGTCTTTCTTAGTCTCATTGGCAATATCTTTGGCACAGATTAGTTTTTCTGGGATGTTCTCAAACATCAAAACGTCATCTGAGCTTGGTGGTTCTGGCACATGTACCTTTTGTGGCAATCTGCTAAGAGCATCTGCATTCTGAATTTTTGAACCTGGTACGTAACATAATTCGTAATCATAAGCAGATAACATAAGAGCCCATCTAAGCATTCTGGGTGACAGTATCTCTGGAACACCTTTTTTCGGATTAAAAATACCCAACAATGGTTTATGGTCCGTTCTTATGTCTATTTTCCTGCCATATACATATTCATGGAATTTTTTAATGCCCGATATTATGGCCAGTGCTTCTTTGTCGATTTGGGAGAAATTTCGTTCAGTAGATGATAGAGTACGGCTATGGTACGCCACTAGATATTCACGTCCCTCATCATCACGTTGACTAAGCACACAACCTACCCCGTAAGGGCTGGCATCACAAGTTAAAAATAAATCTTTTTGTTCACTGTAATGTCCTAACACAGGTTCTTTCGCTAAAATTTCTTTTAATAAATCGAAAGCTTTTTGTTCTATGAAACGCCACTGCCAGGGAAGTCCTTTCAGAGCAGTTCATGTAACGGATTCGCAATTGTTGCCTTGTCCTTTAGAAAAACATGATAAAAATTTAAAAGTCCAAGAAAAGCTTGCAACTCGGTTTTATTGGTGGGCGCAATCGCATTAGTTATGGCCGCGATTTTGTCTTTAGTGGGGCGTAAACCGTCTTCACTAACTTGAAAACCAAGAAACTCTATAGTTTTTGTTCGAAAAATGCACTTTTCTTTGCGCAAATGCAGTCCGTCTTCCTGGAAACGCGATAGTACCGCGCGCACTTTTGAATCCAAGTCTATTTCTGAGCTACCGACTATTAAAATGTCATCGTAATAAGGTAGTACACCAGGAATACCCGTTAATCGAGTGTCTATGAATTTTTGAAAAATTTGTGGAGCCACTGATATACCGAACTGTAAACGATTGCATTTAAAAGCCCCTTTATGGGTTATTATTGATTGTGCTTCAGCAGCTTCGCGGTTAACACTTAACTGCAGATAAGCTTGCGCCATGTCCAGTTTTGCAAAAACTTTACCGCCCGCAAGTGTGGATAAAATACCCTGTACCGATGGCACTGAATAAGGTTCCGGATTTAACGCTAAATTCAATGTGGATTTGTAGTCACCACAAATCCTAACCTCCCCGTTCTCTTTGAAAACAGTCACAATTGGGGTACACCATTTTGGGTGCGTAATCGGCTTTAAAACCCCTTTCGCAATAAGCCTGTCCAGTTCAACTTCGATTTTGTCTTTTAGCGCAAATGGAACTTTACGAGCTTTACACATAACCGGCTTTACATTTTTGTCCAACGAAAAACTTACCGGGGGACCCCAGTAAGATCCCAAATCTGTGTTAAATACATCTGGGTATTCTTCTGAATAATTAATATTTGATAAAATTTGACTTACCCCAGCTATGGTTAAACCTAAACTATCAAACCAGTTTCTGCCGAGTAGACTGGCGCGATTTCCTTCCGTGACTATAAGAGGAAGTGTCGCTGATCTTGGACCTCTCTTTACCTCCACTTGACACTTACCCAGTGTGGGTATCACTGTGTTTTGATAGTCCCGTAAAATAACACTGGATTTATCTATTTTAGGTCGATTTTCACTAAAGATTTCATGGTAGGTTGATTTGCCTATCACTGAATAACTCGCGTCCGAGTTAACCTCCATTTTCACTTTTTGGTCATTGAGTAGCACATCTACTAAATATTTACCGGTAATGCTATCAGACGTCACGTTATTTAACGAAAATTCATAGTCACTACTTTGATAAAAAAACACTCTGATTGTTCCCCGAAACCGGCTCGGTATTGGACGTAGATTCCACGGTAGTCCGATGTACTTTGCATTTGTGATTTTGGTTCTTCTTTTTAGCAAAACAAGCTATTTCGATGTGTCCAACTTTCCTGCAATAGGAACAGGTTGATTTAATGTGTTCACAAGTTTCAGGAGAATGTTCTCTTTCGCACCGAAAACATTTCTTCCTTTCACGATTAGCTTATTGTTGTTTGAACTGGCCCGGTTGATTTTTACGAAAACTTACCGCGTTACATCTGCGCTCGACTCATTTTCTCGTAGCACTGCCAAACTTTCCACAGCCACCTCGTGTGCAACGCACATGTCTTGCGCGTCCTTAAGTTTTAACTTATCTGTGGCTAGCAACTTTTGCTGTAGCGGTTCGTCGGTAATACCATAAACGAGTCGGTCACGTAGCATGATGTCAAGGCTAGTTCCGAAACCACAGGGTTAACATGGAACTTAAACCTACACACAATATCCGACGTTTTTGGAGAAAAATGCTTTTTTAACTCAACTATGATTTGATCATAAGTTTTATCAGACACATTGGACGGCGCGACCAAAGATCTAATAATCTCGTATGTATTTGGACCGCACAAACTTAAAAATGTAGCTTTTTTCTCATCAGGATCCGTAACGTTATTTGCCAAGAAGAAAAAATCCATACGCTCGACGTATGATTCCCAACCTTTGGAGTCCCGTACGTTAAACTGTTCGATGTTTCCGAATGCCGCCATCTTGCACACAATTTGCGTTTATTTATCGCCGGGACGAAATAATGCACTTAAACTGGCACACACACGAATAATATGTATCGGACCGGGTTGTAAATAATAACAACAGTATAGGAAATACTACCGACTCTAATTATCACTCCAAAACGTAATGCAAAATAACAATATATATTAATTAGGCCATCGTCGCGTCTGTCCTACTGAGTTTTTTCTCAGCTGATTGTGACGTAACCGCACTGCATGGTTGCCAATACATCACAAATACCTTTATTGAAATAGAGTTTATGTGCTCACAGAAAGTAAGCTTCTCATCGAAAACAACACCCAAATCCCAAAGAGAAGAAACATAATACAGTGGCTGATTATTAATAGTAGGTATAGCTTATTCCAATTATATTAACTTTACGAGAAAAGCGTATAAAACAACATTTTTTACATTTAAGTGGAGTCGAAGAGCCTAGGGATTGCAGATTGTATACAAATGCTACGATAATTTTCAATATTGTCTTTCTGACCATTTTTAAATATAGGAACAACATACCACACACGTGTGTGTGTGTGTGTGTGTGTGTTTGTGTAATTACACCTTAATAAATTTTAATCCATATTTATGTATCCACTTGCGACATCGTTCCCCTGACAAATTTAGTCCATTTTATGATTCCAGTCACCTGTAACTTGCCTTAAAATATTTCTTCGACATTTTTTGCAAACTTTTACTAACATTCTCCTATTCCTACCAAAAACTAGTTTTGGACGGCTTTTATCTTTTTTATCTAAGATTCTTTTTGTTTCCCCATAAGGCTTAATTAGATTTCACGCTGTAGTTTTAGGAATATTTCAGTTCTTTCGCCATTTCAAGGATTATTTTATTGCAACAATAATTTTTAATCACCAACAAATCACCGCAATTCACTTAATTTGATAAGAAATTAATAATTGTAGAATATAGTGACCTTTGCTGGAGTACCCGACTGCATTGTTTTTGTCTTGTCTTATCTTGTTTGGTTTTTAGCAGTTACTTTATTCCGTCCAACTATTTAGTTACCACTATTTTTTAAATATTTTTAAGATCATTAGGACATTAATAGGGTTATATGGGTTGTATAAAAAATATTAATTACGTTTGTGTTATTTATAATATTGCTAATTTAGCATTATTATTACATTAATAAAATAGAATAATAAATTAACAGTCAAACGCCTGAATTTATTATTTACTATAATTTGTCCCAATATATAGTTGTTAAGATTCGTATTCCTTTTATTTATATTAGGCATACAAGTTATATGTAAGACAATTACATTTTATTTTAATTTTTAGATTAATTGATTTTCCGCACCAATATAGACAAATGAAGCTTACTGATTTAGTTGGCCTACTACTTCCAATCTGCATGTATATATTTGGAAAAGAAAATTTATTAAGTGTTATTATAATGTGGAATTTCGTCCTTATATGTGGAGGTACCTATATGGGATTTGTGGGACTAAACGCTGGTCACCATCACCCTGATGTGTTTCACGATGGAGATATGCCAAGGTAAATAACAATATTATTAATAAACTGATTTTTTATAAGAGGTTTGGTTTAGCGGATATTTGAACATTTGAATTTCATTGTACTGTTTAAACTTAATGAATTTATATAACAACAATAAATTTATGTAACGTAAATGATAAACAAAAGCTAGTTAACTAGATTGAGCATAGTTGGGATTATACAAATTTATAAAAAATCTAAAACTTAAGAATTTTAATAATTTATGTACGGTAATCAATCCAAAAATACATAGTTGAACGTTGTCAAAAATTGCGTATCAAAATCTACGATATAACAGATCTCACGGTACTTGTAGTAATAGCTAGTCTGTTAAATATCTTGTTGCAAACAAATCCATAATTATAAATCAAATGATTTGTTTGATATTTCAGTTTGTCAACCATTGTTTTGTTATCATATCTTAACCAGACATGATAGTTTGTTTAATTAAACATTGTATTTTGACATCGGCTTTCTATAATGAAGAAACGTTAAATAAAACATTTAACTATAATTTTTAGTTTATTCTAAACTAGATTTACTAATACAAAAAAGAACACTTTTTCTGTAAATCACTCTTTAAATACCATTGTTTTCTAGAAACGATTTAAAATTCAAGATATTGTGTACTATGAATACGGAAGAAAGACAGATACATAAACATTGACTAGAAATGCGTGAAGCAAAGACTATACCTCGGATTTCCTTGTTGAAGTAAAAAATAACGACGTTTGCAATAGCGCATTATAATAGTGTAACGATTTTACTATCTTTTTTTACAGTCTTTTAAAATGTTATACATTTACTTTATGTAATATTTATTTACACTTACTTATATAGTTTACACTAATTTATTTTACACTAAGAACACAATATTATTTCATCATACTACAATTTATGTTAGATTTATAATAACAACTATATAACACCGATTGACTGAATCTAAATTATTTCTGTATTTATATAAATGTTCCGTTAGCTAGGGTTCCCTCGATTTTACTAGAAGGAATCATCTACCTGCTTGTCCATTCTCGAAGGGGACCGTGTACACAAGCGGGGTTTAGCGGCGAGGAGTCTAGAGAAAATACCTGCAGGCGCTCGTATTTTCTGGAAGGTCGAGGTCGTTGACCAGGCGACGGCTAGCATAACAGAGATGGTTCCTCCTGCAACTTTGTCGGGACTGGAACTGGATGCTGATATCGGCAAATCGATCCCCTTCTACAACCCCCAGTTGTATAAAAATCACAAGGAACGGTTTTCTCTCCTCTCCAGTACGCACATTTTAGACTACCTTCCAATCGAACTGATGACACTCTAGCTTTGGCATGACTAACTTTTGACTTACGTTGGACTCCAGTACGTGCTCTCTCAATTAAAGTTATGCTTCCGATACATCTTGTTAGATAGGCTGATCATGGGGTGTGTCTCTTGTTACCAGATAGAAAAGGTAACGTAATGCATCTTGGAGCTTTAAAACTTTTCCGGGAGCTGGCAGTGGTCATTAAAGTTCAGCAACTTAACCAAACTTCATTTGAAAGACGGATGCCAACCCTAGTGCATCTTTAATACTGGTCGAGATGGTATGGGCCAGTAAGTAGTCATCTGGAAGTGCGAGTAGATTTTGCTTTTCTTCAGTAGTAACACCATGTCTCGCTTTACCGGTACCTCCATAGAATTCATGAGGTCCCCATGAATTCCTCAAACGTGGAGTCAGATACTTATTGGACTTAATTTACTTTCGTCGGCTTTCCCCTCAGAATCTGGCTTATTCGGTAGATAACATCGTTAATATTCTCCAAAATGAAGTACAGACCTTCCCAGAACTGCTGCAACTTGGGAGAACAACCCTTTTGCTTCTTTGGATTGTAGAGCCAGAGTTTGTCGTTTTTCTTAAAACATCCGTTTTTGGCTTGAGTATCGTATCGTTTCTTCATTCGGTCGCTAGCGATCTGAAGATGGGAACGGACCAACTCATGTATATCGTCCATTCGTCTTGGCAACTCGTGTACGTATTCTTCACCAGCTACATCTTTTTCAGGTCGACATCCAAACTCTAGATCACAAGGTACTTGCATCGCGTCCGAATAGCACTTTTGCTATTCTGCGGATCTGTAGGCCATTGCAAAGAACGGAAGATTTTGCTCCCAGTTTCGCTAATGATTGGATAGCATTTTTGTCAAATACTTGCCAACTGTCTTATTCATCCGCTCTACCATTATATCCGATTGTGGGTGATAGGCTGTAGTTCCTCTGTGGACAAACTCGAATGTAATTATAAGTTTGAATTGTTTCTAAATTCCCTGTGTCCGCTTCTTCAGATTACCGATAATAAAATAAAATGTTGAAGTCGTGGAGTAAAATATGGTTTTATTGACAGCTACTAAATTATTACATTATAGTTGTTGTTGAGAAAAAAATTTATAATAGACTGTGTCCCAAACTAGTTCCGAAGCTATATTTATATTCTCACTAAAATGCTATGATTCATCAAATAAGTGTATTGCCGTCTGCATAGAACAAAAATACTTTGACTTTTGAAAGCTGTCAAATATAGTTTAAACCGAGGAAATGATTGCCATTTCCTCAATAATATTAGGCAAGTTCAAGTTGATTAGGCAATAATTTGCAGGAAGTTAAACAAACTGTAATTAAGCTACTAATCGATATGTTTCATAATTATACACAGTGAATCTCTACAAATTCAGGAAATTAAGATTAATGTGAGATTACAAATTAATAGACTAATTTGTGATTGAACACTCTGCCTAGTTTTCTTTATGCCCAGTCTATCACAGATTCCCTGGAATAGATCGCTTTCGAAGTTCCTTTCTTAGTCACTATGGATCTCCAAAGGCCCTAAATATCGACTGATATACTCCTTGATCAACACATCTGCAATAGTGGCGGGCCTTCTGACCTGGAATTGCGTAGATCTCAACCACTACTGTGACATAATTCATTACGACCAACATGTACTTGCTCCATTTTCTTTTTCTGGAAATGGCCCAGCAATATCCAAACACATTCTTTTAAACGGACTTCCATTCTTTTAAATGGACTTTTAACATTGTATTGTCTCATAGGAGCCTTTCTTTTTCAAAAAGGTCCGTTACTTGTAGCACAGGTAGTACACTTCTTACACCAGTCCTTTACATCATCGGAACTATTCATCCGTTCCGAATCATGAATCCGTTTTCAAATTCTCTGAAGAGATTTCTTTACACCGAAATGTCTTCCTGATGAACTGTCGTGTAACTGAGTTACAGTTAGAATCACCAACTGTATGCTCTACTCTGAACCATTATCATTTCTCAGTACTCTTTTAAGCAAGCTGTCTTCCATGATAAAGGAGTCCCACTGGGCAGAATACTTCTTAACTACTAAGCATAGGCTTGATTTTTCTTGACAATGTGATCGACGGTTTTCTTCTTTCTATTCTCGAATTTTCTGTAAAACTGGATCTTTCTCTTGTTCTTCTCTGATCTTAATAGGCGTCCACTCTTCGTTGGCCATCGTTGTTCTTAGCACTGCTGCTTCCTTGGACTCTGTTTTGTTGCAGCGGGACTACTCTGCTGGGCACGGCCTTCTAGAAAGAGAATCAGCGTTTAGGTGGCTAACTCCGGTCCGATGCTCAGTCTTGAAATCGTATTTTTGAAGTCGTTTAATCCATCCGGCTATCTGACCCTCTGGATTCTTAAACTGCATTAATCACTTAAGGGTAGCATGGTCGGTTCGGATTAAAAACTTTCTTCCATAGAGGCACTGATAGAAGTAATAGAAGCAATAATTCCGCTCAGGTTTTGAAAGTACTTTACACTAAATATCCAAGGACTCGTTCCTGTCCTTCTTGAATCTTAGATAGCACTCCTCCAATTCGCACGTTACTTGCATCGTTATCTAAGATAAACTCTCCTTCTGGTATTGGAGACCCTAATATTGGTGCTCTGATCAAATACTTTTGTTCAAGGTTACAAAGGCAGTTTGACAGTCCCCACCGCAGCAGTAATCTCTTGCTTCCTTTGTAAGTCGCGTTAATGGTTTAACGATAGCTGCAAACTTCTTAATAAATCTCCGATAGTAAGTACATAACCCAAGAAAACTTCTCACTTGATGTTTTTCAGTCGGTTCTTGCCATTCCTTGATGAAATCGATTTTTCCCTTATCCATAGCCACCCCTTCTTTGCTGACTATATGATCCAGATAATTGACTTTGAAATTTCTTGGAGTTCATTAATTGGCAGCTTTAAGTCGATTAAAAACGTTTTCTAAATTCTTTATATGGTCTTCAAAAGTCTCCCCAAGACGATTATGTCATCTAAATACACCGGGCACGTTTTTCAATATAACCCTTTCAACGCATTTTCTATAAGCCTCTCAAATGTCGCAGGAGCATTACAGAGTCCAAATTTCGTTTGAACACCATAACCGTAAATTGCCACAATTCAGATCCTGTGGTCAAGGCTATCTTCTCTTTATCTACTGGGTCCATTTCTACCTGCCAGTATCCAGACTTTAAATCCAAATTAGAAATCAATTTACGTCCAGCCAATGTATCTAACGTGTCATCGATCCGCGGCAGAGAATAACTATCTCTCTTGGTAACATTGTTCAACAAACGGTAGTCCAAACATAATTTCATCGTTTCGTCTGTCTTTTTGACCAGGATCACCGGAGATACCCATGGACTGGTAGAAGGTTCTATCTTCATTTGCTGAATCGTTTCAGTGTCCTCTCTCTTCGCCTGTGAGCTGTTTGACGAATTGGCTGAGCATTACCAGTACTAATTTATGTTTAACAACAGTAGTTCTTTCCGTCTTTCCTCCTTTCGGTACGAAAATGTGACGATAACGCCGAAGAAATTCCCTTAATTTCTTTTTCTCCAACTGATTTAGATACTGGCCAGCAACTGCAACCATTCGGTCGAATTTGTCGTTGTAAGTATCGGATGTTGTTGTCTGACGGATTATGGACGTCACATGCCCACAGGTTCCTACTTTTGTCTCTTTCTTGATAGTCACTGGTTACTCATTGCCGTTGATAAGTATTACAGGAATTTCTTTAGCAGAAGCCACCGATTTATTTCCAATTATGATTCCTCGGCCAACCTCCTCATCATGATTCCAAGGCTTCATTATAACAGGTGTTCCTTTTTCCACAATTCCCTGTAGCCGCTCTCCTATGATCGTTTCACTTTTCGAATGCACAAATATATCTTCTTTAACGGCTGCTTGCACAGTGCTGTCATTATGTGAATGAAGGAATACTTCCTCGTTACCAACTTTGATTACCTAATTCTTAAAATCAAATTGTAATCCATGAAAATTCATTACGTTCATTCCTAATATAACATCCTCTTCGATGTCAGCAACTATAACAGTATGGATGAACTTTTCTGCTGCAATTCCTAATTGTATCTGGATTTCTCCATGGATGTTGGAATTTTTACTTAGGGCAATCCGCAGTCGCAACCTCGCTGGTAAAAAATATATAAGCTTTATAAATATATCAACTTTTGCAGCTCCATAAAACTTCGTTAAGCACAGGGACTCTGTGAGTAAACTGCGCTAACAAATACACCAAAAAATTGACTACTGAGGTGGTTAGAACTATGGGGGGTCTGTAGGAGGGAGCATACTTGAACAACAATATGACCAAATGCTCCATGATCCTCATCCACCTTCCAGACAAAGACGCTAAAGGAGAGACAATCAGGAACCATCTAGAGGTGGAAAATTAAGACTTTAGGACGAAAGACTGGTTGTTGAAGAATCGGGAGATCGGCGAGGACGCGGAAATCCTCGTATACACGATCAACGAGGTCTCCTATAAAGTTTTGAAGGCTGCTAATTCCAAGGCGTATTACATAGTTGGAAAAGTATCTTTCAAAACCATTGCCTCCATTGCTCCAATCTGAATTCTACAGCACAATAAGGCAGTTTCGGTCGACCTGACTGTTGCTGTGGTCTCTCCAGTAAAAGCTTCATACTCCGAATCCTTCCAAAACCTTAATTATTATCTTCTGATAGTTCTTTAATATTAATTGAAGTAGTCATAAAAATGGCCTTGATAAAGACCGTTTTGGTTGCGTTTGCATATTTATTGGTGCACCGGTGTTGAAAGAATTAGCCGATATTACTTGTTTCCAGGGGACGCCCAATTGTTTTTACAAGTGATGACAATATACGTGAAGGCTACCTTCGTTGTCCCTCAGCATATATATATATATATATATATATATATATATATATATATATATATATATATATATATATATATATATATATACATATATATATATATATATATATATATATATATATATATATATATATATATATATATATATATTGTTGTGATCTGCTTTATGATGTCTTATTATTGATTAAGACTAATTTAATTAATCCAATTATTTAATTAATTAGTTCACTAATTTATGCAGAGTCATACAATTCAATTACTATTAAAATTCTCAGGGTGCCTTTTTAATTTTACTTTAATCAGTCTACTTTATATATCTCTTCTAGTGGGTTCAGTATCTCCTAGTTGCTCATAATCGGGATAAAACAGGAAACGGAACTAACATTAAAACAACATAAATATGCACACAAATTATTATTTATTTCAATAAGCAATACGGTGAATGTTAATAAATAACCTTTTGTGGGCAATTATCTTTCCCAACAAAACTCCTACACTCTAAATTTAATTTTAATTAACAAACTATCTATTGATCTGCTTTATAATAATATCTACTAAAAAATTTACCATATAAAAAATATAATTTATTCACAAAAAAATAACTCTTTAAAACTTGGAATCTTAGTTCGTATGCTTATATTTGATTTTATCTTTAGAATGTCTTAACGTTTTCTTTCATTCAAATTATTTGACTGACCTTTATTTTTTACACCAATGATGTCTCCTCTCGATCAAACCACAGTTCCTTCCTTGATTGATTATGTCCGGCTACCATCAAATCTTTCCAGTTCTCAGCATCGCTCCAAAACCGCATACCAGCAAACTACTCCTCCGAAAACACAAGCCCAAGCCTCTTTAGACCGGTACTCTTTATTCACAAATTCTCCTTTCTTTCTCAATTAGATCTCGTGGACTATGCAGACTCAAAAGAGGTATTAATCTTCTCGTTTTTGATCTGCTCTCAGCTTCCACCTTTTTCACTAACAAACGAAAAACACTCCTACTCCGATTCTACACGAAAAAACACGTCTTCTCTTCTGGTCTGCCGGTAACATAATAATCTTTTCAATCTCCCCAGACAACCTTCTCAAACTCTCCCATCCCCCATCATTCCTTTTTAACCAATCATAAGCATTCATCTTTCCCACTAATTTTCGATTCAGAAAATTTCCAACATAATATTTAAAACAAATAAACTAATTTCACTCAAATTACTTTTTAGAAACCATTAACAATTTTGCCTTTTTCAACCGAAATAAGCTTCCAAATTCTTGTTATCTCATATCTAAATCTAATTCTTATTTACTTTCGAAAAATGTCCACCGCAAAATACAATTACAAAGTTTATTCCTTAAATATATAATTACACAAATTCCATTGTCCTTTCACTATTCACTTAGTCCTTCAAGGAAAAACTAGTCCGTCACGGAAACAATGTCTTTTCTTATTCTAACGATTACAAATAAGTACAGGGTTGTATTTTAACTTATATGCCCGCGGTATATTAAAATCATAAAAAAAAAACTCTTTATTCTATTTCTGATCGATAAACTGATCCATAACAAATCCCCGCCTTGTTTTGAGATACAAATATTTTTTTTTTTTAAGAGTAACCAAAAAAAAATATTATTTTCTCTCAACACAAACTTTTTCTTTTGTAGTCATTTTATCCTATCCTAAATTTTTATTACTCCATCTTAAAATCTATACTATTTTTATTCATGGTATTTGTACACATCCTGGATATTGTAAATTCCTCGTATCTTTTCTGATTCTACATGTCTAAGAACATAGCTGTTTATTCCATTTTCATTTTGTATGATGTATGGACCCTCGAAAATAGGCATTAGCTTTGCACACACATCCCCCGTGAGATTTGATACTCGTAATGCCCTTACAAGCACCTTTTCTCCCTTCTGGAAAGTCAGTGGTCTTCGTTTTCTATTCTGGATTTGCCTTTGGAGATATTTTTCATTACTGCGCTGCAGCCTCCTTCGAACAGTTTCCAATACTATTTGATACTCTCTCTGCTCCGGTTCTTCCCATGGCCGTACTGGCATAATACCCTTCATGACATATTCCGGCGTCTCTTTTGTCACCGTACTTGGAGTGGTGTTCAAGTAGTTTTCGATTTCTGCCACTTTCCTATCCCATCGTCGATGTTGTCCAATGGCACCAATGCGGAGGAATTTTGTAGTCTCTTGTATAAAACGTTCTGACGGATTACTTTTAGCATGTCGGATGCTGACAAAATTTGTCCCTATTCCCCTGTCTTGCAACTGTCTCTTGAATCGGTCACTCCGGAAATACGTAGCATTGTCTAAAAGAATTTTCCTTGGTGTTCCTACAGTGGCTATAAAATTGTCTATTTTTCTCATAATTTCTTCCCCCTTTGTCGTACGGCATGTGTATAGCTTTACATATTTCGAAAAAATATCTACCATCACCAAAATATGTTTGTTCCTCTGCGTGGTCATTATCAGATCACTTAACATATCTATTGCTACAATGTCTAATTTTTGGTGGGATACAATATTTTTAGCCACATTTTAATTTCGGAAAATTCTGCTTTTATATTTTTGACATGTTTCACATCTTTGGGTAACTTCTTTTGCAATCCGGTAATCTTTTCGGCATATATAGTTTTCGCGAAAAACCAACCAAACCTTCCTGCTGCCGATATGTCCATTGTCCTCGTGTAATTTCTGTATGATCCTTTCTGCCAATGTCTGTGTTATCACGTATAGTTCCTTTCCATCTAGTCGTTTGAAAAATATACCGTTTTCACTCTCCGCTCTTCTTTTTTCTCTTTCTTCCAGGTCTTCTTGATTTGTTCTAATTTCTTTTAACGAAAATACACCTTCCTCTTGTGTCAAAATGTTCAGTCCTACATGAAAAGCAATTACTTCTTTTTCCCCGAGTCTTCATCCCTTGTGAGAGCGTCAGCTATAATGTTGTCATTTCCTTTTATATATCGAAAATCAAAGTCATACTCCTGTAGTAACAAAATGCCTCTATGTATACGATTGTTAACCAGACGATTTTTCATTATATGTACCAAAGCTGCATGATCAGTTTCGATTGTGAATTTTGCTCCCAACAGATAAAATCTTAACTTATTTACACAGAAAAGTACGCTAGCAAACTCTAGTTCAGTCACACTGTATTTTCTTTCGTGTGTTTTTGTCACCCGGGAAATAAAACAAATCGGCACTTCTTGATTGTTTTGTATTTGCGACAAAACTCCCGCAAATTTTTGTATAGATGCATCAGTTCGTAGTATGAAAGGCAAATTGTACATGGGATGATATATTTTCGTTCCTTTCGAGAATTCCTCTTTTAAAATTTGAAAAGCTTTCTCTTGTTCTTCTTTCCAATTCCATTTAACACCCTTCTTCAATAATTTGATCAGAGGAATTTCCTTCTGGCTTAAATCAGGAATTAGTTTTTTAAAATAGTTGATCGTCCCGAGAAAACCTCTCAATGTTTTTAAATTCGTTGGTCTTGGGTATTTATCTATGAGTTTTACCCGGTCCTCGGCTAAACTAACTGTTTGTGTGTCCAATTTAAATCCCAAATATATCACTTCTTTTTGAAAAAATTGACATTTTTCAATATTCAGTTTTAATCCGACCTTGTCCAATTCTCCCAAAATAATCTTTATGTGTTCCAAATGACTTGATGTATCTGGTGAAAAAATGAGTAAGTCGTCGATGTAGTGCACTATGAAATCTTCATATTTATTTAATATTGTATGGAGAGCTCTTACCAATGCTGCACACGCACTTTGTAATCCAAAAGGTACTACTTTAAATCGGTATACAATACCATCGATTGAAAAAGCGGTGTAATTTCTACATCTTTCTGCTAACGGTATTAACCAAAAACTATGTTTCAAATCAATTTTAGAAAACATGTGTGTTCCCGTAATTCTCCCAAAAATAGCTTCGATGTTGAGAGGTGATTCATATTGAGATACCGTGTGTTGATTTATATTCCGGGCATCCAAACAGAGCCTCAATTCTCCACTGCTTTTTTTTACAATCACGATTGGGTTGATGTACGGCGAGTCACATCTCTCTATGATTTGATCTTCTAACATTTTGTTAATTTCTCCTTTCACCTCCTGTCGGTATTTATATGGGATCGGATAAGTTTTCGATCGAAAATTTCCTAAGTCTTTCACCTCAAATGAATGTTCATACTTTTTGGCTACTCTGTTTTCTTCATTTATTAAATCTTCATACTTTCTCAATATTACACGCAATTCCTTTTCCTTTTCTTCTCCACATATCAATTTTCTTTCTGTTTCCTCAATTTCTTTACACACATTTATTTTGTATTCTGCCTCCTCCATTTCGCAGACTTCTTCAAATACCACTGTTTCAATTGTACCTTTTTCGTCTTCTTTTGTTAATCTTTCTTCTTTTTCTTCTTCTGGGCTCATCTCTTCTTTTGAGGAAACCCACTTTTCACTTTCTTTTGCCAATCTCCTCTTTCTTCTCTGTCCTTGCTTCATTGCCAAATTCACTTCCACCGTTTGTTCTTTGTCTAAATCATTTTTCCGTTTCTCATTTTCCTTTTCCATTTCCTTACTGTCCTGTTCTTCTTCTTTTTCCTCTGTGATTTTCATCGTGTTATTTTTGAAATCTATCACCACATGTTTTTCTGCCAATTCATCCACTCCTACGATCATATCATGCGACATGTTTGGCATCACAACACATTGTAGTGCATAAAATTTCTCATCCAATCGTACTTTTATTCGTATTCCTTCATTTATCGTTGCCAAAGTCCGTTTATTTGCGCCCACTAAATTTACCTTGGGAATTTTGTAAATCAAATTCGTTAAATTAACTTCCTCTATTAGTTTTCTGTTGATCAGTGTAATTTCCGATCCAGTATCAATCATAATTTTAATCGGTGTCTCGTTGATAAAACCATCTACAAATATCAGATTTGTTCCACTTATTTTGTCCTTATTTTCTGCCAATTTAATAAATTCCTTCGGGTGACAAAAAATTCCTGTTTGTTTCTTTGTCTTTAGTGAGCGCCTTCGTGAAAAGACGCTTGCTGTTCTTGTTCGCTTCTACTTCTGTCGCTTTGTCTCTCATCCTCATATTCCTCTATGTGTGTGTTGTTGACCGCTCTTCTATTTTCTCTTGGTCTCTCGGACCCGTATCGGTTTTCGCGATTTTCCGGTTCATTCGTTCTATTATTATTTCGGTTTTCCTGATATGTGCGAGTGTTGTTTCTATTCTGGTTCTCTCGATATCTGTTTTCGTTCCATTGCCGATTTCTTTGTTCATAGTTTACTCTTCCGTTGTCTCTACTTTTGTTTTCCCTCCTCGGGACAAATTCTCTTCTCGTATACTCTCTCCTAAAGTTTTGTCCTCTATCTCTATAGTCTTGATTTTCTCGTTGTCTATAATTTTCTTGCGTTCTCCTCATTTCTCTTTCTCTTAATTTTGCTTCTCGTATTTGTAAGAATTGACATAAACTGTCAATATCTTTGTAGTTTTGTAGAGTTATGTGATCTTCTAAGGTATCTTCAAAATGTCTGGCTATTAGTTCCACTAGCTGTTCGGACGAATAGTTGTAATGTAAGTGTCTTGCATTGTTGTATAGTTGTAGGGCATATGTTTTTTCTGATATACCCATACTATCCTGGTATCTCCCATTTTGTAATTCCTTGTTTATCTCTATCTGTTGTATTTTCCCCCAGAAATAATTCAGAAATTTTTGTTCAAATGTTTGCCAATTTTGTAATTCTTCTTCTTTGCTATCAAACCATAAACTTGCCTCATCTTTAAGATGGTTCCTTATCGTTTCCTTTGCTGTTTCGAAATTACCGATATGTCGTAATTTCTTTTTTAAATTGTTGATGAAAATTACCGGGTGTAATTTTTTTACGTCCCCGCCAAATTGTGTTTTTATTATTGTATTTTATTGTATATTGTATTATTGTATTTTATTAGAATGTCTAGCGTTCGATTGGTTATTAATGGAGAAGATTGGCCTAACGAGAGAATGCAATTGGATTTTGCAAAAAATGACTACGCTATAGCTCACTATAACTATACGGAATTCTTTCCTAGTTATACTCTTTCCTCAACAAAACATTCAAAAAATATGCCTTATTTGTTTTTGACTGTTCCAAGCAGGATGATACGTCATTCAGATCTGGAACCGTTGATATTAAACTGTAAATCGAAGCAGATGAAGGTTTTCCGACAGGCACTCGAGTCTACTATTTAATTGTTCACGACAGCCTACTCGAATACTTTCCTCTAACAGAAGTTATCAAAAATATAATTTAAGTAGGTTTACAGAATATGTCACTCAGTATCAATCATCGCGCTCGATCATGAGGATTGCTTTAGTCGACATACAGGGATTTATGGTAGATGGATGGTTTGTACCCAAGGAACTAAGCATTGAAATTGGTTTTAAACGATGTCATTACATATTTACGTCTCCGCAAGCGTTTGCTTCATTAACTAATCAAAATAAGAAGAATGTACTCTTCTTGGAGAAAAATGTGCATGGCATTCGGTATTCCAGTGGTGATGTTGAATATTCCAAAATAAATCAAATACTAGAATCCAAGTTATTGTATGCTGCCGATTATATATATATGTGATCTCTAAAATTTTAATTTTAAAACTTTACAAAAAATATATATAAAACATTATTAAAATTGTTGATTGATGATTTATATCACACCTTTTAATTTTGTTATCTCAGGTTTTACTCGTGCTTCAATATCTATACTTTACAGCTGATGGGTTGGGTCCAAAGAATAACGGAATAAAATAACATAATATGATATGAAAATAATGTAATAAAATAAACTGATTAAAATACCTCCAGAAATTATTAGCATACAATGTTTATCAAACAAAATTCGTTCTACGTACGTGAACCTTCAATAATGCATGGATAATATAATACAACTACAATCTAAGATACAGCTTATTATTCTACATAAACAAATCAAATAATATTCAGTGTCCTTCCTAATGCAATTTTGATATAACGATTGTACCAAGAAAAATTTGTATGAATTATCCAATTCTCTTCACAGCTCCGTGTCCCCTCTCAGAACAAATTTGATCTCCTTCGACTATCGACAACTTATTTTCACGTTACTAATATGATATAATATTTTTTAACCCAAAATTCTCAAATTTAATATATTATGAATGTTTCTCCCGTTGAAACGCTTCCTCTGCCTTGAGTTGTCCAATTCCTTGTTCTATGCAAAATAAACTATCAGTTCTCAGCAGCCTCCTATGTAATTGGCAATATTAAACAAGATATTGCAATTTAGTGTCTTCAATGCTCTCCTTCGAATGCACGTACCTTTCCAATGATGCCAGCCTCTTTTCCTCTCGCCAAACTTAATCTCTCCTTCCGAAATAAACAGCGATACGTAGAATACAAGTAAGAAAAGTTTACTTACAAATTTGTACCAGATCAGCTACCGTCGGACACAAATACTTTACCAACTCATAACTTATTCTTTATCACTTACTATCCTTGGATGCCACCTCTAAAACCAACCATTCACTTTAAGAAACTGGAACTAACTCTCTCATCTCCTCTATCCATTCATCCAACCTCTCATTATACACACCCATCACCACTTTCCAAA
This sequence comes from Diabrotica undecimpunctata, assembly GCF_040954645.1. Lineage (NCBI taxonomy): Eukaryota > Metazoa > Arthropoda > Insecta > Coleoptera > Chrysomelidae > Diabrotica > Diabrotica undecimpunctata. Next base: position 82,507,492 of record NC_092809.1, on the reverse strand, counting down.
TTCTCGGCCAATCAGAAATTTGCATACCACTCCCACATAAAATCAGAAATACCTACAAACTTTCCTAATTTATATTATTTCTACAAGGACACTTAATTTCTACTGGGTATTTACATATTCCGAAAAATCATTTACTCATTAACTATTTTTATTGTCCTATTCATGGCGCAAACACGGATTACGGAACACTTTATGGCTTATGGGGAAAAACCATTGTTAACTTCTATTCATCGTACCCGCACTATTATTCACTTGTTATATTTATACAAAAGATTATTTATGGCTAAGATTACCTTTGGTTAATTCCAGGCAGCTCGGAGTATTTTTATTTTCTATAATCTCTGATATATTGATTTCATCGTACATTTAATATTTTTATTCTTCAATTTTGCATACCACAACAATATATATATATATATATATATATATATATATATATATATATATATATATATATATATATATATATATATATATATATATATATTGTTACGTCCCTCCACATATATTCTTAGTTTTTTATTAATAATTTTTATTATTTTATTTTTATATTTAATTCTTTAATTAACTTGTGTGTATGTCTTGTCAATCGTGAATTAATACGGACCTGTACAGTCCGCCCCCACTAAAAGTCTTAAGGGAGCATCGCTACGCGGCGACACGCACTTCAATCTTAGTTTAGACATAGTCTTGAGAAGATTCTGTTCCCGAGTCAACCCAGTGCACTGCGAAAGAAGAATTGTTACATCAACATCACAGGTACCGTAATTTGATTGCATACACACACACACACACACACACACACAGTATTTATATTAATTGATAAATTTACATATAACTTATTTTCATATTAAAATTATACCAGCACCTAAATAAACAATTATGAGTGAGAGTTTCTCTTATAGAATTTAAAGCTCATTCATTGGTCCTTCAGATCCACATTAAAATTAGTTTAAAGTAATTTATTCAATTAAAAACGTGATCAAATTATATAGATTTTTAAATATTTGGGCAAAAGCTTCTCAAAGTTCGTTTAAAATCATTGAAAAAATTCCACTAGCGGTACACATCTGGCATCAGATCCGTTAATCCCAAGCAAGGTCTCGTCCTGACCTATTGTTGGATCTAGGTACAGCCTTCAAAAGTCTCGAAAATCACGTACAATTTATGTGACTAGGTACTACAATCTACAATTTAGAATTCTTTAAATACAAGGGGTTTATAAGATTATATATTTTATTTTAAATAACTTAGGAAATTTTAAAAAAACGCAATATTTATTGAACACTGGTTTTAAAAATATTTTATGCGTATATTTCTAGTTACAATTAAATAAATATATTTTGATTTTGTTTAAATAATACTTGGAGTATTTTTGTTTGCTCGATTATACATACTCACATATAATAAATATTTATTCTTACTGATACTTATTGAGTTTCATAACTTTAAAAGTATTACATATATTACATATACGTGTACATACTGAATTTATTGAGATCATTCTTTAAAGGTTCTTTGTGTTACATAAATTTCTCTTTTTATAAATAATAATGTCTTCCAGAAATTCAAATAAAATTGTTCGTTTGCGTGCATTGAGAAACGTTGACATTTGTAAAATTAAACAAATGGAAAAGCTGGCAGATGAAGTGTTAGTTGATGCTTCATTAATTCCAGGGTTTCTCTTTGCTGCAAAAGATTACGAAGCTATCAATACTAGTTTTAATAATCAACATACTGAATTAATTAATTTAATTGCTGTCGAGGATGACGCAAATTTGGATTCGGAGGAAGTAATTAGATTTGAATTTGCTAATAGTATTAATAAAATAGCTTCTCTTTATTTTAAACACAATTCTTTATTGAACAATACTACTAGTGGAACTCAAAATGTGTCCGCTTATCCACATATTAGATCAAAAACCAATGTAAATCTTCCGAAACTAAATTTAAGTATATTTGAGGGCGAGATTACCGATTTTCCCACATTTATAGATTTGTATAATGCTCTTGTACATAATAATTCTGATCTTTCTAATATAGAAAAGTTTCGTTATCTTCTGCAATCACTTAAGGGAGTACCTTACAATTTAGTTAAAAGCATTAAGCTTCAAGATTCGAATTATATAATTGCTTACAACACCTTAATTGATCGCTATGAAGGTAAACGAGACTTATCTAGAGCATTATGGAAAAATATTCAAAATGCCAGTGTGGTTAAAACTGATGATCCTATCTCACTTAGAAAATTATTAGATATTTTCAATGAAAACTTAGCTTCTCTAGAAAAATTACTTTTATCTCCCTCTCAATGGGACTTCATTCTAATGAATTTACTGATGGACAAATTGGATGTAGAAACAGTTAGAGCTTTCGAATTACACTTTGCTTCAAAAAATGTACCTTCCTATGAGGAAGTTTATAAGTTCGCATTGCAGCGTTGCACTTCATGGGAGTCATATAAAAGACAAGTCGGCCAAAATGTTAAATATATTAATTCCGATACTTCTAGTAACGTAAGGTATTCATCTCGTCAAACTTCTACATTTTTGACCAGTTCTGTCAAAAATAAGTGCCTATTTTGTGGTTCGGATCATGCTGTATTTAAATGCAATCAATTTCTTGCTGAATCACCTTAAAAACGTTTTGACTTTGCTAAACAGAATAAATGTTGTATAAACTGCTTGTCTAAAACTCATGTTACGATCAAATGCCTTTTATCCAAAAGATGTACACATTGTAATAAAAAACATCATACTGCTCTTCATTTTGATAATCTCAATGCGAATGATCATTCTTCTTCTTCTCCTCACAATGAGGTTGCTAGTTCATCTAACGATCCTTTGCCTTCTATATCCGCCTTATCAAATACTTTGACAAATAATGTCTTGGTAGCTACAGCTACAATCCATGTTCTCGATCGTTTTGGTAAAGCCTTTGAAGTTAGAGCCTTATTAGATAGTACGTCTCAAGCTAACTTCATTAGTAAAGAATGTGCAGACAAATTAAGTCTCCCTAAATTTAATGCGGCCTTATCGACAAAAGGTCTTGATAGAATGTGCACCCCAGCCAAATCAGGCGTAAAATTGAACATTTCTTCGTCTTATGACATAAACTTTCATTACGAGATAGATGCAATAATTCTTCCTCAAATCTGTCAAAATATGCCAACTGTTCCAATTTCTTTAGACAACTTGCCTTATCTTCAACATTTAAGGTTGGCTGATAAAATGGCAAATATTCCAGGTAAAGTTGATGTTCTATTAGGAGCAAATATCTTTCCTTACATCTTAACAGGAGGAATTATTAAAACCCGTAATGATCAGCTTTCAGCTCTTGAAACAAGTTTCGGTTATGTTTTGATGGAAAATATTCCACCTACAAATATAACAAATATTCATTCCTTTTTTACGTCATTTTCTGCTAATGATTCTGAGCAATTAGATGCGACATTAAAACAATTCTGGGCCATTGAGGAAGTACCAGAAGTTAAATCTTATTCTCCGGAAGACTCATTCTGTGAGAAGCTGTATACTCATACCACTTGTAGAAATTCCGAGGGCAGATTTGTAGTAAAGCTGCCTTTCAAAAACGAAATACCTTCTTTTGGCGACACGAAACGTTTAGCCTTACAAAGATTTAGTTCTTTAGAGCGCAGATTTGCCAAAAATAAATCACTTAAGATTCAATATTCCAGCTTTATCAAAAGTTTCATAGATAATCATTATTTAAATCGGGATTCCACTTCGGTACCTGAACGAATAAACATCGTTTTTGCCGTTCTCGTAATTTACAGTGTTTATAATAGTTTTTAAACTTGTTTTGCGATTTATACTTGTTCCAGACAATAACAAAGTGCAGTGTAACTATATACGTGTACTTTCGCGGGTGCATATAATCGCTAAACTTGTATAAACAATATTTCATTAAGTGCATTATATCCTTACAAAAAAATAACATTTTTGGACATTACACAAGTTGCTCCATATCTAGGCAACTTCCATCACTATGTTTGTATGTATGTATGATAAGTTGCCGCCTTCTGACACTCAATAATGAATACAAACAAATTGCAAGAAGCTGTCTTTGACTACGAGGATGCTTCAAATCCAACAATGTCAACAAACCAAATTGTAACCAACACAAACCCAACCACCAACAGTAACATATCTTACACGGCTGCAGTAAAATCAGCACCTAAAATTTTAGACCAATGTTCCCAAAAAAGGATCAGGCCGTGGTTCTTCATGCCGAGAATAGTTTAAAGCTATACGATTATGTACATGCAATCGGAACTATCATTGAGGCCAAGAACATTTGCTTCGCATCCAGGATATCGAATAATAGGGTATGTATTTACTTATCTAATTCTGAACTTGTCGAAAAATTGATAAAGTCCCATCCATTCATTCAAATTAATACATTTTCACTAAATATTCTGAGACTTATATCTCCAACCAAAAGAATTGTTATTTCAAATATATCACCTTTTATTCCTCATGATCTAGCTGAAAATGCTATAAAAAGTCTTGGCTTACAACTAGCATCCCCCATATCGTTTCTCAAAGCAGGTATCCCTGGAGATGAATACAGTCATGTTTTAAGCTTCAGGCGCCAAGTTTATATATTTCCCCCTTCTGATAACTACGAACTACAAACATCAATAACTATTCCATATGATGGTCATGAACATAGAATTTTTCTTTCTACATATAGAATGGAATGTTTTATCTGCAAGCAAACAGGACATGTTGCAAATAACTGCATTAATCCTCCATCGGTCATTATTCCTATACAGTCAGAAACCCGAGCTCCCATTTCTAACAATGAACCTAGCACGAATACAAATGAAAGCGTCCAATCGTCTCAAGACATTCCAGTAATAGGCCAAAAAAGACCTCCTTCGGAATCACTTAATGACGAATCTAGTCTTCCTACAACTCCGTTAGCTGAAACCTCTGAAATGCAACCGCCTTATATCCCTAATGAATTAACTAAAAGAAAATCCAAAAAGAAAAAGCGAAAAACGGATGATACCAGTATCTCTGATATTACTAAACTTGACATTACCGAATATTACAACAAAAATCCACAAAACAATATACTCTCCTTAAACGATCTCTTTGCGTTTTTAGAAAATACTAAAGGCAGCAGTGACCCCTATCATGAGGCCCTAAAGTTTACAAACGACATCAATACACTCCTTACCAATTTGATTTCTATCTACCCGCATTTTTCTCAAAGAACATTAAAAAACAGATTTACACGATTAATGAAAAAAATCAGACATCAATGCAATGTTAAATCTGCAGAAAATAACGATACAATAACATTACCATGTCTTTCACAAACAGATCCCAGTGACGATGAATCTTACTCTGATACTTCCCTTGCCTCCCAAAACTCTTTAAAATAATCTTTCTCTTTAATACAATGGAATTGTGATGGGTTTTACGCCCGTCTAGAACGCATCCAACAACTTATCCAAGAGACCGCTCCAGATATTCTTTGTCTACAAGAAACAAATTTAAAGGAAACCCAAAATCCGTACCTAAAAAATTACATAGGCTATCATCAGATTAGATCCACACCCCTACGCGCAAGTGGCGGTACTTCTATTTTTGTATCGTCAGATATATATTCCGAAAAATTTAACATCACTTCTAATTTAGAAGTAGTAGCTGTTTCATTCTGGTGTCCTTATAAAATCACTATTTGCAATATATATTTACCACCTAATAAGGGGATAAATCATACAGAAATTTCTAAACTAATAGCAGAACTCCCACCCCCATTCATCCTCGTAGGAGATTTTAATGCTCACAGCACAATGTGGGGATCAAACAGCACATTTGGCAGAGGAAAAATTATAGAAAACATAATTAGCAATGAAGATATATTTCTACTCAATACTGGTTGTAGCACCCACTTCAATATATCTTCAGGAACTTTCTCAAATATCGATCTCAGCCTTTGTGATCCAAAACTAGGTCCATCTCTAACATGGTGTCCTCTAGATAGTCTTTTCGATAGTGATCATTTCCCTATATTAATCTCAGACAATAAACCCAAATCGTACAACCCAATAAGTAAATGGCGTATTGCACAAGCGGACTGGATGAATTTCAGTCTAAACGTCCGAGATCAAGTCAATTCAATTAAATATGAATATAACATAGACCACTTAGTTGATCAGTTCACTAATTGCATAATTAACTCCGCTCAAAAATATATAGGAAAATATTCTGTTAAACCTACACGAAAATCAGTTCCTTGGTGGAATGACTCCTGTGCTGTAGCAGTTTGTGTATGCAAAAAAGCTCTGAATAAATATAGACGAACAAGAACTAATGAAAATCTTATCAAGTTTAAATTAGCTAAAGCTAAATCAAAACGTATCATAAAGGAAAGCAAAAAGACTTCATGGAACCTTTATATCAATTCTATTTCTTCCGACACACCTCCAAGCCAAGTTTGGAACAAAATTAAACATATGAAAGGTCAAAGCACCGCCCACAAAATCCCCGCCTTAATTCATGACAACAAAATAGTGACTCAAAGTCAAAGTATTGCCAAGATCTTTGCGCATCACTTTCAAAAACGCGCATCCAAAACGCTAAACCAAAATAAGTCTCCTTTACACTCTTTTAACATCGCAAGTGGTAAAACTAACGATATTTCCAACCCAATAAACCTACCCTTTTCTAAACAAGAATTGACTCTAGCTCTATCCACTACAAAAAACTCAGCTGCTGGCCCTGATGACATCCCCTCAATTTTCCTCAAATATCTCCATGAAGAAACCATAAACAAATTGCTTGAGTTGTACAACCTAATCTGGTCCCGACAAGAATTTCCTTCCAAATGGAGGGAATCCATTATATTTCCTATCAAAAAAAGCAGCTCTCTTCCCAACTCTCCAAACTCGTTTAGGCCAATCTCCCTAACATGTACTCTTTGCAAATTATTGGAAAAACTGATCAATAAGCGATTAATCTGGTATCTAGAAAAAAACAATATCCTTAACCCTGCTCAATCAGGTTTTAGACATAATAGAAGCACCACTGATAATTTAGTGATCCTACAAATAGATATAGCAAATGCTATGGTCTCCAAGCAAGACGTAATTGCAGTAATTTTTGATATAGAAAGTGCTTTCGATACAACATGTAAGTCGGTTATCCTTAAAAAACTGGTAGAAAATGATCTTACAGGTAACATATTTTGCTTTATAAACAACTTTTTAAATAACAGAAATTTCAGAATCACAGTTAACGGAGTATTATCCGACAAATATGTCACTGAAAATGGTGTACCTCAAGGTTCTACTTTGAGTTCTACCCTCTTTCTGCTAGCCATCAATGATATTTGCTCTCATATAAAATCTCCTGTTAAATTTGCCCTATACGCAGACGACCTTATTGTATACTGCCAAGGAAAATCCACAGCTGCAACCTCATCTTTATTACAAAATTCTGTCGAGTCCCTTACTACATGGTCCGAGAAAACTGGCTTCAGGTTCTCTTCCAATAAATCCAAAATAATTAAATTCACCAGGAGATACAACAGCACAGAAATACCCAAAATAACACTAAACGGAGTAAGTTTAGAGTCAATTGATCATTACAAGTTTTTAGGACTAACTGTCGATAACAAACTCACCTGGCGACGTCATATAGATGAAATAAAAGGCATCTGTTTAAGCAGAATGAATTTGTTAAAGACATTGTCCCACCATCAATGGGGTGCCGATGAAAGGGTACTACTCAAAATATATCGAGCTATAATCCGATCCAAATTAGACTATGGTTGTATAGTTTACTTGTCTGCATCCAATAATTTATTACAATCTTTAAACTCTGTTCACAACACTGCTCTCCGAATTTGCTTAGGAGCTTTTCGATCCAGTCCCGCTGAAAGTCTCTATTGTGAATCTCATGAACTCCCCCTTTACCTCCGGAGGCAGCAACTACTCCTATCTTATGCTAGCAGAATTTCGTCGAATCCGACTAACCCTGTATTTAATCTTCTGACTTCGCCAAGACCTGGACTCGTAATCTCGCCCAGATGTATACTTTCAATCCCACAGATCCTACAACCCTTGTGCCAAGACACAAAATTATCTCAAACAATTGCATCTATAAAATCAGAATCCCCGCCATGGTCTAGAACACCTCCTTTTATAAACACTTCTCTCTGTAAATTTAATAAGCAACAAACAAATAATATCTTTTTTCGACAAGCTTTCAAAGATATTGTGAATACATCCCACTATGATAAGGTGCTTTATACCGATGCATCCCGAAACGCAGATGGAGTTGGCTGTTCTGTCACTACAGTTGATACAGTGCTGCGACAATACCGAATATCAAACAAATGTAGCGTATTTTCAGGAGAACTCTTTAGTATTTGAAAAGCTCTCGAGTTCCCTTTTGACAATCATCAAAGTGTAGCTCTGTGTACCGATTCCTTATCCGCAATTCATTCGTTAAAAAATATTTACAATCAACATCATTTAGTACAAAAAATATTAGAATCGATCCATCTCCTCACTTCCCGAGGGACTTCAATAACAATAATATGGGTGCCTTCTCATATCGGCATCCAAGGAAATGAGATGGCTGACAGCGCTGCAAAAGAAGCATCTACATCCAACTTACCTGTCTACAACATACAGCTCCAAGAAGACTTAAAATCAAAATTCAAAAGGAATATCCAAGACAAGTGGCAAAAACTTTGGATCACCAAAAACACAAAGCTCAGAGAAATACAACCTAATGTTTACAGCTATTTATCCCAAGCATCTCTGAACAGAAAAGAAAAGATAGCAATACGAAGATTGAGAATAGGACACACACGTTTGACACACGGTCATCTTATGTCCTCTACAGATCAACAGTTATGCTCTCACTGCAACGATATTCCTATAACCGTCAAACACATCCTCACATAATGTCAGCACTACCAGGCCACCCGCATTTCCAACAATATAACCCATAGTCTAGAAGAACTTCTGAACTGTTCAAGCCGACTCAAGAGCCTAATAGACTTTTTAAAGACTTCTCAACTGTTTAACAAAATATAATTTACATAATATTTTTATTCTTCACAATTGTAAACTTTGTATCATAACTTTGTAAATACTATTGTAAACCTTTGCCCGTGTCAATGACCTAAGATGTTGAGACACGTTAATTCTAAATAAAAAAAAAATTATTTAAATCTTGTTCAGCCAAGTACGGCAATAAATAATGCTTATTATCTACCACACCATTGTATTTACAAGGAGTCCAGTACTACTCCATTGCGCGTTGTGTTTGATGCCTCCGCACACGCCCCTAACTTTCCGTCTTTAAACGATACGTTATATTCAGGTCCAAAATTACAAAATGATCTTGTAAATTTATTGCTTAAATTCAGGTTTCATAAATATGTCTTTACTGCAGATATTAAATCCATGTTTACTCAGATTCTTGTTGCTCCTGAGCAACAAAGATTTCAAAGAATACTTTGGCGTTTTTCGGAACAGGAATCTATTGCTGAATACGAACTTACTCGGGTTACTTTCGGTGTGTCTAGCTCACCATATGATGCAATTCGTACTCTATAGCAGCTAGCACTCAACGAACCGGACTTACCTGTAGCCTCATCTATACTCCTAAAAGATACTTACGTAGATGATGTAGTGACAGGAAAGGACTCTTTAGAAAATAGTGTTCTTGCTATAAAAGAATTAATATCTTTATTGAAACGTGGTGGATTTGAGTTACGAAAATGGGCAAGTAATGCCCCTCAGTTATTCTCTCTCGCTAATATTCCTTTGGATCATATTCTGCAACAGTCTTTTTCATTTGACTTAGATCAATCTTCGTTGAAGGTATTAGGACTTGGATGGAATCCATTATCTGATGATTTCTTTTACAAAATTTTACCTCTTCAAGCTTCATGTACAAAGCGAAATCTCTTAGCCCAAATAGCTCGCATATTCGATCCTTACGGTATTTTTAATCCTGCCACTTTGATAGTGAAGACTATTATTCAACGTCTTTGGCTACTTGATTTAGATTGGGATGTAACTCCACCTTTGGAAATTACTTCAAGGTGGGAACAATTTAAAATTAAACTGCCTATACTGTCTAAGTTTACTATACCTCGTCATATTTCTTTAAATGGAATTATTTACTGTGAGCTTCATGGCTTTTGCGACGCTTCTTTACGTGGATCTTCTGCTGTTACATACCTTCGTGTGTGTTATGATACAGGAGTCATCAAAACTTATTTTCTTTTAGCTCGAACAAAGGTATCTCCTACCAGGGTACAAACTATTCCTCGTCTCGAGCTCAATGCAGCAGTAATTCTTAGTAAATTATTATCTTATATACTGCAGACTCTCACTATACCGTTTAGTAGAATTTACGCATGGTCAGATTCGACTGTTGTTCTTCATTGGATTAATTCACAGCCATATAAATGGAAAACCTTCGTCAGTAACAGAATTTATTATATTCAAGACAGGATAGCTTCAAAACACTGGCGATATATTCCTTCTTCATTAAATAGTACGGATCACGGATCCCGTAGACTTTTCCCTGAGGATTTCTTAAATACTCCTGCTTGGTGGGTGGGTCCGGAGTTTCTTCGCACTACTGAAGATAACTGGTCATTCTCCTTGACCAATTGTATCGAGCATAACTTAGAATTGAAACAGAAAAGTTGTCTTTTGTCTTTTCCATCTGATGAATTTGCCGATAATCTCTGTAATCGATTTTCTTCCTTTTCAAAATTAAAACGTATCTTTTCCTATGTTCTTAGATTTGTTGGTAACCTAAAATCAGCCAATCAACGAACAGTTGGAAAGCTTTCTATTCAGGAACAAAGTAACGCCACTAATCAACTAATTAGATTAGTGCAACAAAGATATTTGAAGGAAGAAATAGAACAGGTTAAGGGTAATTCTATAAAATTCAAATATTTGAAAAAATTAAATCCCTTCTTTGATTCACATGATCTCCTCAGAGTGGGCGGAAGACTTAGCCAGTCAGAATTAGCGTATGACAAGCGCTTTCCTCTTCTTTTACCTTCCAAAGGTAACTTTATCAAATTACTTATTTCGGAAATTCATATTGTACATCTACATGCAGGCATTCAAGGTACGCACTTCGCCTTGTCACAAAACTTTTGGATAATTTCATCCAAACGTGTTATTCGTAGTGTTCTTTCAAAGTGTCTTTCCTGTTGGAGACTAAAACCTCAAAATTATCAGCCACCTATGGGGGCTCTTCCCGACTTACGGATATCCAAGGCCAAACCATTTTCTTGCGTTGGTGTCGACTTTGGCGGTCCTTTTCTGATACGGGCCAATAAGCTTAAAAATGCTAAACGAACGAAAGCCTATATTTGCCTATTTGTATGCTTTGCCACTAAGGCTTTGCACTTAGAATTGGTGTCTGAACTTAGTACCGAGGCATTTTTAGCCTCATTCAGACGTTTTATAGCACGTCGAGGACGTTGCTCTGTTGTCTATTCTGATTGCGGAACAAATTTTGTAGGAGCAAAATCCTATTTAGAAGACATTAAGTCACATTTTGATAAAAACGACGTCATTACATGGCATTTAAATCCTCCGGCAGCTTCCCATTTTGGTGGATTGTTTGAAGCGGGTATAAAAAGCGTAAAAACACATGTGTCTAGAGTCATAGGCGAACAGGTTTTAACCTATGAAGAATTCAATACATTACTCATACAAATAGAGGCTGTCTTAAATAGTCGTCCCTTATGTCCTGTCAGTAATGATCCAAATGATTTTTCAGTGTTAACACCTGGTCATTTTCTTACACTAGAGCCTTTAAAGATAATTCCCGATCGGGATTACAGTGATGTTTATTTAAATAGACTAAGTCGTTGGCAATTGCTGCAACGATTACATGCAGACTTTTGGCAAAGATGGAGCAGAGAATATTTACATACTCTTCATCAACGCTCGAAGTGGCATAAAAATGAGGGTAACCCTAATATAGGTACACTCGTATTAATACGTAATGAGACCAAGCCTCCCTTACAATGACAAATGGGTCGAATTAAAACTTTAATTTTCGGTCAAGATGATATTGCTCGCGTAGCTATCGTACAAACCGCGAAAGGTGAACTTAGGCGACCTTTGGTTAAGCTATGCCCTTTGCCTTATATTGACTAAAAATGCAAATATGCATTTTGGTGGGTGGGAATGTTACGTCCCTCCACATATATTCTTAGTTTTTTATTAATAATTTTTATTATTTTATTTTTATATTTAATTCTTTAATTAACGTGTGTATGTCTTGTCAATCGTGAATTAATACGGACCTGTACAGTCTGCCCCCCCCTAAAAGTCTTAAGGGAGCAACGCTACGGGGCGACACGCACTTCAATCTTAGTTTAGACATAGTCTTGTATAAATCAGCGCGCGAAACACTCCAGTATTTTTTGTGTAACGTGACCACGCGACCTTTTGAGAAGATTCTCTTCCCGAGTCAACCCAGTGCACTGCGGAAGAAGAATAATTTGATTGCATACACACACACACACACAGTATTTATATTAATTGATAAATTTACATATAACTTATTTTCATATTAAAATTATACCAGCACCTAAATAAACAATTATGAGTGAGTGTTTCTCTTATAGAATTTAAAGCTCATTCATATATATATATATATATATATATATATATATATATATATATATATATATATATATATATATATATATATATATATATATATATATATATATATATATATATATTGTTATGATGTGTTGTTTGTTTGAATGATGAGCAATGAGTATTTTTAATAATATAATATATAGGGTTTTTATCGCGGTTCTCAAAGAATTAGTTTGTAAGTACTTTTTTAAATTATCTTTATTATAACTACTATGAAACACACATATATATATCTAACCTAGCCAATGTAAATTTAAAATAAACTATCTTTTAATTGATATTCTTATAAAACTAATTAAATTCTATAGACAATGTAAAATTTAAACAAACTATCTTCAAAATTGAAATTGTTATGACACTAACTAAATTATATTAACAAAATTTTGTACCTTTCTTTCACTGAATGCCTAAATGAACTGTTTTCCACTATATATATTCTAATCACCACTGAATGTCTTCGTACTTCAGTTATCGTTGTTTTTGTGAAATTACTTTTTCCAATTATCAGCTTCTACCAATTTAAGATATATTTTTCTTCACCAGCATTTATACACCACCAAGCAAACCAGCAAAACAGCATTTATATTTATTCTTCTTCTCAATATACCAATATCCAATTATTATAAGTTGATTTATACTAATCTCCAATCATAATATAATTTTAATTTCTTCCAATATACCTTTTTAATCTTCAATAATTATTTGTGTATAATTATAAATGTGCATTAAAATAAATGCATAATTTTTAATCTTCATTTAACTCACTATATTAAACAATTGGACTATTTGTAACTGATTCACTGACTCCAACTAACTTTCATATTTCTTACTAAACTTTTGTGACTGACTTCTTGAAAATTCTGAACAATTTACTTCACTAACTAAATGTTGGTACTAACTTTCATAATAAACTGGACTCACAGTAACTGTAACTCATAACTGATCTTCTGACTGACTTTCATAGTAAAACTGCCATCTTGAATCCAAATCACGGGTATTTATATCTTTTTTTTCTGTTCTAGAATCATCTGGCAATAAATCATGTTCCATTTGGTTCTATTTCTTCTATATGGATGTTCTCGAAAACAATATCTGTTCGATCCACCAACATAATCATTATTCCAGAATGTTCCAACATAAACAGGGGTCAAATTCTGCATTCTGGAGAATTCATTAATGTTCTATTGATAATTTTGTTGACATTTAGGCTTTTCAGATCAGAATAAACATTTAAATCATTAAATATATATAAATTAAACATTTTAAACTAACATTATTATTATAACCCCACTTTATATTCGTATTATGATTAATTTCTGTCTGTCAATTTACTGTATAGTTGGTTGCCTATGCACATGGCTCACTTAAATATATTTACAACATTAAAATACAACTTTTTACACTTATTATATGCTAATTTATTAAAAATGCCCTCACATAAATATATTTTTATTAAATTCTCTAGTATATAACTTCTTAAAATAACCAAATACTTGTTATATCTAAAATTATCTAGTATGTAACTTATAAATTAATTTTTTAAACAATATCTTTCTTTCTCCTATATCATATCAATATATATATATATATATATATATATATATATATATATATATATATATATATATATATATATTGTTATGATTCATTTTATCCGTCAAAGATAAAATTAAAATTACTAAATAGACCATCTAAATAAATTTTCAAGATATCCTGGAGAGTTGTTATGCTATGTAAAAATACAAAATAATATTGGTTTGCTCTTAATATTTCAAAGTATAAAATATTATAAGTCAAATAATTCACCTAATAAACTATAAAAGATATTTCGAAGAAATGAAAGTCCATTATCTTTGGATTACCTGTAGTAAACAAAATTTAAAGATATGCATAGATTATTTTCTTTGTAAAATATATTTGAGTGAACGTAATGAAATAATGGAACAATGGGAGAGTGGATTTAACAAATAGACTTGTACGCGGATACGGTGAATAAGACAATAGAATCGAAAAATTTAAAATGTATAATTCTCCGTTAGTTTTTAAGAATTTGTGGAACCAATTAGCATGTTAATAGTATTTAGGAAATTTATAATTGTAGGTAAAATTGTTTGTTTGTTATCTAAATGGTTGATGGAGATACGTATGACGAACTGTGATTGGAGAAGATAAAAAAAGGTGGGATAGCTATGTACGGATGAGAGTTTAGCTAGATTTTTGAGGGAGAAAAGATAATCAGTTGTTTTCCAAGGGTGCAAGGCGAACGGTCGTTGTTCTTTGGCGGTTCCCAAGTGATAGTAAGCATTAGAAGTGAATGTTTGTGAGTTTTCGTGGACTAAGTGTATCCTGACGGAAGCTGATCCAGAAAAATATTGTAAGTCATACTTTTCTACTTATATATTCCAAGAGTCACTGTTCAGGCCGGAACGAGAGATTCAGTTTATCGAGAGGAGAAGAGGCTAGCATCTTTTGAACGATACGTGCATCTGAAGGAGATCATTGAAGACGAGAGGCTCGCAATAATTTGTTGTAAGATTGCTGATTACCTAGGGAACTGCTAAGAATAGATAGTGTAGGCTACAACGAACAAGGATTTGAACAACTCATCATCAGAAAGATAGTTTTTTTTACCATTCGTCAGTTTTTCCTTTATCAACAAAGTTTTTTTTTAATTGCTTCAGAAAAGATAGAAATATTTATCAGGAGATATAGAACAACAATTTTGATTTGAAATTTTAATTTATATAGTATATAACATTAATTTTTGAAGGTTCACGTACGTAGAACAAAATTTTGATAATCCTTATATGAGATATTTTTTGTTTAAGATATTTGAGTGTGAATTTTATTTCAATATATAATTTTGTATCATATATGTTTATTATTCCGGTATCCCTCAGACCTTACCTATCCTATGTAAAGCATAGATATTGAAGCACGAATAAAACCCTGAGATAAGAGAATTAAACAGTGTGATAAAATCATAATTGCACCATTTAAATAAGTTTAATTAATTAATTAATTAGCTAATTAATTGCTTGGCGCACCTCTGACTTATAATATCACATTAATATATATATATATATATATATATATATATATATATATATATATATATATATATATATATATATATATATATATATATATATCGATACCTCAGTTCCAGACTATTACAAGTCTGAAAATCAAATTGTGGAGATAATTGCAAATTATCAGACATGTGTCTAGAGTCATAGGCGAACAGGTTTTAACCTATGAAGAATTCAATACATTACTCATACAAATAGAGGCTGTCTTAAATAGTCGTCCCTTATGTCCTGTCAGTAATGATCCAAATGATTTTTCAGTGTTAACACCTGGTCATTTTCTTACACTAGAGCCTTTAAAGATAATTCCCGATCGGGATTACAGTGATGTTTATTTAAATAGACTAAGTCGTTGGCAATTGCTGCAACGATTACATGCAGACTTTTGGCAAAGATGGAGCAGAGAATATTTACATACTCTTCATCAACGCTCGAAGTGGCATAAAAATGAGGGTAACCCTAATATAGGTACACTCGTATTAATACGTAATGAGACCAAGCCTCCCTTACAATGACAAATGGGTCGAATTAAAACTTTAATTTTCGCTAAGTTTTGCGTTGCTTCGTAAGTTTAATTTTCATCTATTAGTAGTGAACAGATTTTATTGAAATTATTACAGTCCATGAAACTATACTTCAGTTTGAATTTGATATAAAAATAGAAATGATTTTATTACCACAATTAATGTTATTTAATATTATTAAGAGTTGTTAGCGTTTGGAACTGATATTTTTACCAATTTGCAGAGCAAATTTAAGATTATTAAGAGTTGTTAGCGTTTGGAACTGACATTTTTACCAATTTGCAGAGTAATTTTGACAATATGTATTCATAGGTTTGTGTACGAGTGACTAACAATAGTACAAAAATTTCTATCGAGCAACCTTTTTTTACTCCATTTATACCCTCACTGAGGAGCACAGGTCTCTGTGAACCTCCCAAACAATGGGGAGACACAACAACACTACTTGGTGGGTTGTTCCTTAAAGTATTAAGAGGGCAGTACGCTAGCAAAGCACCGGTAGTGTAATGGCTAGCATAGGAAATTCGTAATCCGGAGGTTCTGGGTTCGAACCTCGGTCCCGCCTCCCATCGTGCTATCGGGTGTTCCTCTTGCAATATAGTTAATGACCACGAAGAGCATGACTAATAACCCAAGTCAGTGGGAGAGACCCATACCCAAATCTGTGAACCAAGAAAGTCTGTTTTAAACATCGCTAACAAGAAAAGAAGAAAACTGCATCTAGGTTTAATACTTTATTTAAAAAATTATTCAATCAGTCTGAATCTTCTTCCGTCGGTCTTTCATTGGTAGATAGGCTATTGTAGAAGTCCCAGTAAGGTCTTGGAATCGCTCCAGTCTTGCATAGTGATAGTAAATCTTTCTTTTTTGCTGCAGTAACGCCCGGTGGCTGAGTATACCCTGGTTTCAGTGTTGACATTTCTGTTTGTCGCCGAGTTCTTCTACGGGTGTTTATAATTTTGAAATTCTCATCAGCAAATATATTCTTGTATAGAATCAGATGTGGACTCTCTTTCCGTATTTCTATTATATGAATATCATTCCACTTAACTGCTGCACCGTCCTCATTTATGGTGAAATTGTCCCATTTCATCACCAAGGACTTTATATCATAGAAGTCTACCATTTCCTTGGTGGTGTATGGTTGGCCGGTCTTTTTAGCCAGGGAGATTATTGGCAGGAGTTGTGTTGGCACGTACAATGGTCCAGCCTTGAGAGCTCTTTTTTTTGTCGCTCTATCAGAGCATGCATTGCATCTCCTTCGTTCTGCGAATGCCCGACCACGAAAAATTTGTGAGTAATCGATTCAATTTCCAGATTCCTCACACAAAACATAAATAGGGCCACAATGAATTTATTTTTATTTTGCCCGGGACAGTTGTCAGAATAGAATACAATTTTATTTGTTGGATTTTCTTTCAAATAATTCAAGATGCAGCTCCCTATTTCATTTCTCCGCGACGAGCTACTCCTTCGTGCCAGAAGTAACTGAATCCAGCTTTTTTCTTACTGTCATATATGGTGAAATTATAACATGATAATCTTCTCTTGTAGAAGAAGTCACTTCTGCTGCCCTCTGGAATTGTTTGCACCGCTTGAAGATCGAAACAGCTCACCGTCGTATCTTCCGATGAATTTTTGACGTCATTGTCTTTTTCAATACGACTCCTCTTTTTTTCCTGAATATGTACATTGAAGTTCTCGTGTTGAGCAATTTTTTCATCTGCGTTCAAATTTTCGTAATTCATGCATGTACAGCATGCATCTTTTTTTTTTAGTAAAAAAAGATATATTATATTCGGTATTAAATATGGATTCATAAAGATGTTTTTTCATTTGCATTTTATTTTCCTCAGTACATTTTATACAGTATTGTCTGTACATCTCCGTCAGATTCAAGTCGCCTTGTAAATATTTCCGTTCTGTTCGAGCTCTACAATAATGGGAATCCATTATTGGAAAAGATTCGATATGCCTTCGAGCAAAATTCTTGACATCCTCGTGAATCCTTGGTCTCCCCGCATTGGGATTACCTCCTCTGTTGTCTTTGTCAACAAATCCTTCGTCAGTCTTCTTTTTTTGGGCCGTTGAAATTACAGCGCTATTTATATCTAGTGTGTTCATAAAATATAACTTACATACTTTCACTTTGACGTGGTTTATATCAAAATAATATGCAAAATTGTTTGTCCATGCGCTTTTTGGCTTTATCATCGAATACTTTGGTATTACGGGCTGCATGCTTTTTACCAGGAAATCACGTTGACGATTGATGTCTGCTAGGTTCCAGTAGCTTTTATGCACTTTTTGTCTCGTCTCGTCATCAATTTTGGTTTTACATTTTAGACGGCACTTATCAGTACAGGCATCTCTTACTTGTCTATCTTGAACATCTTTCCCTGTAGATTTGACATATGCCTCACCATGATTCCTTCTATTTTTTTTTATATTTTTAGCCCAATTTTTAGAGTTTCTAAGCCGTTTTCGAGTTTTTGTAGGTTCATTTGTTTGGTCAGTATTTTCTTGTTCTCTCTCTTGTGTCTGTAATGCATTTGGTGGTGGCGACGGAGTATTGGAGTTCTTAGTCAGTACTGCATGCGGTGGTGATGAAGGAGTATTGGAGATCTGCGTCTGTACTGCATGTGGTGGTGGCGGCGACGGAGTATTAGGGTTGTGCATGTGTGCTGATTGTGGTGGTGGCGATGGAGTGTTGAAGATCTGCTTTCGTACTGTATGCGGAGTATTGGAGATCTCGTCTGATGATTCATACTCATCTGATGATTCATAAGGACTCTCAGGAATGAAGACGTCATCTGATCCTGATGAATAATCGTTACTTGAAGAATCATCATGATTTAGTATAGCCTTTGTATAGTTGCACATAGTTTGGGAATTAGAAGCTGGAGTCATTGACGGGCAGTTGATCTCAACGTTTTTTAACTCTGTGTAGGTTGCATCACTCAGGGAACTCTGAAACAAAGTCAAGAATTATAAATCTCAAATTACACATACATAAGGTAAAAACGGACCTGTCAGTAACAATTATCTCGGATTAGTGACCTAGGCCCTTTTTTGTGGTGCTATGAGTTAACAATTAAATTTACTTAATCGTTTTCCTATCAACAGGTGTAAAACCTTAACGGTATTGTAGGTATTTCCTTATTGTTTATTACGTAAATCATTTTTTCGTTGTTATAATTATTCTAGAGTTAAAATTGTAAATTTAATTTCAAGTTGTATCAAGTGATCAGCACCACACGGCTGGGCATTTATTTGTGATGAAGATTTAGAAAGTCTATTATATATTAAAAACAAAAATAAGTGAACATTTTAATGTCTAGTTTAAGTACCTCAATATCGATGTCCATGTCTGTGTTTGGCATAAACTTGTTTGCTTCTGTGAGCTCCACTGATGATGAAACTCTGTTCCATTCATCTGGTGTTGTCGCCAATGGGCAGGGCTGAAAATAATGAACAGAATTTTTAGCATAAAAAAGAGGGAAAATTTTACCAGCAGATCCAACCCACTTTTAATGATTTTTTTCTTTTAACACCTTAAAAACAATAGTCTAACCTAAAGGATTCTCTGTTTACAATTTTGACACAGTTCAAAGAACATAATAATATGCTAAAAATTATGGGAGGTGGAGTGATCAAAAACAATTTTAAAACATTGTTAAATAGCAAGGGAAATGCCTGCTCAACTATATTTTTATTTTATAGACATGCTCCGTAAAGATCCGTTTATTTTAAATATTTAAGGTTGTTGTGATCGTTAGTAAGGTATGTTCGTAGAGCAGAATGCTGATAAACGTACTATCCTAAATATGCATTTTTACGTTAATTTACATGTATTGTTTCATTGTTGGCATTCTGCAACAGTCTTTCCCCCGTGGTTCAGTAAGTTTTACTTTTCTAAGGGAAATTGAAACAATTCTGGCAACATTGTAAAGCTATATGTCATCATGATCATTCACTTCAACAGACCAAACAAGCCATTTCAGAAAGAAGAGAGAGATAGACATCCTATGTACTTATATGCTAAAAAAAAGAGAATGTGAAAACTGTTGCCATTGAAAATAGTGAAAATTAAACTAGAAAAATATCTTATTTCTGTGCATTTCCACTGCAATCGGCATTAGAACAGTGATATTTAGTTACGTGAAAAAGAAAATTATCAAAAAGTGTGTTGATCCTCTAAGTATCTAAATATTACCAGTTAATTTTTTAAGTTAGTTTAAAAAGGACGTTATTTAAAACAATTGCTCAATGAAAGCAAAAAAATACACGTGTTACTTACCGCGATGTATTTTTCTCCATTTACAAGGGATAACATGTAAGCAGTTCTTCCGATATTTCGTTTCCACTTCGGGATGTCCATGTTTTAAATAAAAGATTTAGAAATAACAATAATCTCACAAAATTGTGAACACTAAACACTATAAAGCTTAGACTAGACCATGAAAGAAAACTCAAAACAACACACTTCGACCTTCAATAATTGGGCAGCATCGGAATGACAGTGCCAGTGTTGCCAGTTCCAGACCGTAATATTCCGAGTTGTCATTCTTTGGAATTGAGAGACTAAACATAAATTTTGGATTCGTAGCATACTAAATGTAATCGAAATGTAATCGTATGAAACTGACAAAACTGATATATTTTTTTAATTTTCAAAGTAGAATATTTGATTTTATGGATTTGTTTTATATCCAATCGACTTGTAAGTCTTTGGAACTGATAGAAACGATGATTAGGCACATTTCTTCATATTTAACTCAAAATCAAAAAATTCGGACTTGTAATAGTCTGGAACTGACGTTTCGATATATATATATATATATATATATATATATATATATATATATATATATATATATATATATATATATATATATATATATATATATATATTTATATATATATATATATATATATATATATATATATATATATATATATATATATATTTATATATATAGATATAGCGGTTAATGAGGGCTCCGTACAAAAACGGTATTATACTAACTCCAGGCGAATATACACCGTGTATATTATTATCTGGGTAGCACTTTATGTGGACTCCGACCAACACGTCGGATTAAGTGGACTCCGTAATAGGTTAAAACACTTTTGGGATCCGTATACATTTCTTTGCGTACACAACTAAACCCCTCCGATGTTGCCAATAATTTGATTAGTCGTAGGTTTTTAAATTTTACAGCCGGTACATTTTGGAACTTCAAATTTATTTAAATATCAATCAATTTAGTCATCGAGAAATTTCACAAACACGTACTTGGTTAATGTAGTTAAATATTTTATGGTGGTAATTTATATTACTTGCTTTAATTATAGATAAACTGAAATTAGTGTCTATTATAAACTTTGAAAAGGCACCTGTCCATTTTTATGTACTAGTATTTTTTTTAATGCATTGGCACTGAAACATTTATTATATTATAAATGTACGTTCCGATGTTTCGATTGCTACAGTGTGTGACTTACAATATTTGTTTCATCAAGCAGTAAAATTTAAATTATAATAATTTATAAATCAATCTTAAAATTATAATTTTTTACTGTCTAATTTAAATATTTCGATTTTTTAATGTAGGGAATTCAATATACTACTATACTTTAGATACACATAATCACATGGATACACTTATGGTAGATACTAACAATCAGTAGTGAGTTATTACCCAGATATAATATTTCGGTGTCTTATGGTAACTTAATTTTAGCCAACATATCTATTACAATTACATATAATATGTTAGGCCTTATCGTTTTAAATACTTTGTCGTTTGAAAATTATTATTTTCAATGTTAAATCATTGTTTTTTGTATCTAGCGTTGTCAGGCATATAATTTTTAATTTAGAAGTACATGTACGTATAATATTCTTTTTTCTGTCACTTGGTTTAAATATAGTACACTTACATTCTTCTTGCTTATTTATTTTTATTCGTAATACTTATAAAGTATGTAATAACGTACCCGTTGTTGCAAAAATCAACAACGGGTACGAAAGATATCAGGTATTAGGGGTAGTATTTGTCAATCTAAATGCCGCTTACGACATATTAAATTAGAGAACATTTCCCCAAAAATTCTATGACGTCCCCTTAGATAAAAACATCACTTGTTTTATCCACGATCTAGATTGAATTGCTCTATTTTGTTGATTCGCTTGTATTTATTTTTCATTTTGTTGGTTTTAAGTAAAACATTTTTCGTGTTCTCTTCACTTTGTTGAAGATGTCGCAGACGGGAGAGAGTTTTTTATGAGATCAATATCATTACCATATGCTAGAAGTGCTTGGTACCTTGGGTCATTAATGGATTGCATTTTAAATAGGCGATTTCTATTTTAGTAAGCTGTTCTTTAATTTTTTGAATATTTGAATTGGAAATCTGTATATTATTCGACTGTTTTATAACACAGTGTTTCTTGTGTTATAGAATATAGTGCTATTTATATAGTGCTGTTTAGTAATAATAAAGTTCAAGCAACAATTCATATATGCAACAACTTGGTACTGATATCACTGCTCCCCGATACCAGGTAGCAGTCCCGAAAACATTAAAACTGCTACACTCATGCTTCCTATTATTCAACGATTAGCCAGTCCAGGAGTATACGCCTTATTATGGTACTGATATTGCTGCTGTCCCTTATAAGTGAATAAAATATGCAAGGAAGGTTGTGGCAATTTAATAGGATTTTGTATGTTAGAATATTATTTCTCCGAGAAAGTGAAAAGTATCTATTTGCTATACGGATTTAATCTATAGATGAAATATTAGAATGCTATAGAAGAATCCTATTAGCAGCAAATAATATGGCAGATATGCTGGAATTAGCAGTAGCATGTACTAACAGTGGCCATACCTAGTACACTGTTAGTACATGCTTTTAGAAAAGAGAAAGCCAACTTATCCAATTCAAAAGCAGACAAAATCAATTCCAAATATGGATCGTAAGCCAATCCCTTTTGTAAAGACTCTAAAGTAATAATTAGTGAAACTCTAAGCCAACAGCATAAAGTGCTGGTACTAGATATACAAGTAAAATAAGAAATAAAACCAAAATATCGAGGAGAGTCACAAAAACAATTAATTGACGTTAACAAGCGACAAAGTAGTTCAATTTAGAACAGAAATAAAAAAAGAATGTGTTAGAATATGGAAAAAGGTCATAATGAAATTTGGAGGAATGTGTCAAAAATTATTAAAGAGGGTGTAACTAAAATACTTGAAAACATCTCAGGAAATTGACTTAAAAATTGGTAAATATAGATAGTCAGACAATGTGTAAGACAATATAAAAGACAAGAGAAGATTATATAACGAGGGACAAGAAAAAATATCAGACTAAGATTATCAAAAGTATCAAATAGATAAAGAGGAAGCAAAAGTAGCGGTAGCACAATCTATGGTAGCAGCGTATGAAAAGCTGTACAATGAACTGAGTACTAAGAAAAAAACATACAAAATTGCTAAAAGTGGAGCAAAGAAAACCAAAGATTTTAATCAGATTAAATGTATACGAGATAAATACATTAAACTATTTATACAAGGAAAGGATGTAAAAAATCGCTGGAAGGAGTTCTTTAACGACCAATTAAACGAAGAGTTTGAGAAAGCATCTATAGAGGCAACAGAGACAGTAATAGCAATGGTGCCGAAAATGACTACCGCGGAAGTAATTCAAGAGCTACATAAGATGAAAAAAGAAAAGGCATAGGTCCTGATGGCATCCCTGGATATATATGATCAGCATTAGGAAAATCAGGAACAAGTTGGCTAACAGGACTATTTAATAGAATTTTGAAAGTAAGGCGAATACCGGATGAATGGAGAAGTAGCATTTTAGTACCTTTATACAAAAACAAAGTAGATGGTAAACTCTGTACAAACTATAGAGCCCTAAAACTACTCTGTCACACCATGAAACTGTGGGAGAGAATAATTGATAGTAGGATACAGGAAGAAACATAAATATTCAGTTTAAATTCATGCAAGGCAAATCAACAACGGATGCAATTTTTATCATAAGGCAAGTAATGGAAAACTAATGTTAGAACAAGTGAGGGTAAGATTGATAAATTTCATTTGAGAATAGTATTGCATCAGGGGTCAGTGCTAATCCCTTATCTCTTCTAATTAGTGTTGGAAAAATTAACGAAAACATGTCAAGGAGATATCCCTTGGTGCCTGATGTATGCTAACGATGTGGTGTTAGTAAGAGATAAGGAGAGATAATTGAATTAATGATTGAGACAATGGAGATGGGCGCTTGAGCAAAAGGTCTAAAAATAAGGCAAACAAAAACAGAGTATTAAAGTGTGCATTTAAAAACCAACTTCAGCTTTACTTTAAATCAGGTTGTATTTATTTATGTAAGTTAATGAAACCAATAATAAAAAAAGGAGCTGATTCCAAACCGATAATTTTTATTCAGAGATAAAAAGTATCCCATGATTAATTGAATATACAGAATTATCGATATAACTAAGTGAGAAACTTGTTGAGAAATACGTTTTAGAAAAAAAAATTATGCTAGTCTTTTTTGACATTGTTTAGGCCTTTGCTAAAGTCTACAAATAGTATACCTATTGGAGCCTAAACTAAATGAGTCCAAATTAATTCACGTCAAGTTTATACATCTGAAAATCTAAAACATTCAATTTACAAAAAACGATGTCTAAATACCTTATGCATCTTCCACAATTACATGAGACCTGTACTTGAGACTTCTATAGTATATTTAAAAAAAAAGGGAGGAACTAAATTATCAGAAAATGTATCCGCAACTCCTATAGTCATTAACTTGGTACTGATATCTCTGCTCCCCGATTTCAGTAAGCAGTCACCAAACCATTAAAACTGCTACATCCATGTTTCCTATTATCCAACGATTAGCCAGTCCAGGACTATATGCATTATTATGGTAGGTACTGATATTGCTGCTGCCCCTCATAAATAAATAGAATATGCAAGGAAGTTTTTGGCAATTTAATACGGTTTTTGTGTGTTACACTATAATTTCTCCGAGAAAGTAAAGAATATCACTATCCGCTATCCGAATTTAATCCATAGATTAAATATTAGAATACTATAGAATAATGCTATTACCAGCAAAAAAAAAACGGTATAATAGTAACGATAAAACCAAATAAATATTTATTAAGAGATAAAAGATATGATGTAGAATAGAGCATATAACGTAACAATAGACCCATAAAATTTTGAAAAATTGGGGCGTTTTAGATATCGCAGATAACGTTGTCACATAAGAGATAAAAGGGAAAATTCAGGTAGCAAACTGATATATGTATCACCTCATAACACTTTTAAATCCAGAAGTGTAATGCGAACTACTAAAATCAGGATATATAAAATAATGTAAGTAAAACTCAGGTATTACTGAGATCAGGATTGCCAGAAAAGCCCTCAGAAGTGTTTTACGACCGGGAACTAATGCTAAGGTCAAACAGATATATAAAAATTGCACCGTCGTACAAGAAATTAAATCTCAACGCTAAGGTTATTGTTTTGCACTTTGTCTTGATTTGTGATCTTATTCATAACAGAATTATATATTTCTTTCTACGACGCTCAATCGGCTCTTATTTTATTTTTTCATTGTTTGTGTTTTACTTACGTACGTAGATTCTTATTTTTCTTACTGCGGGATGTATTTTTGGATTTAATTTTTTTGCTTAAAACGTAGCAATTGCCAGCTTGTATTCTGTTGTTATTCTCTTTTGTAGTGTTTTTGTTAAAAGTGCTTTTAAATTCCAAATATTTAGACCGATAAAACATTTCAAAGTGATAACCATATATTTTTTTATTATCGTTGATTTGGAGGACCCTTTTTTGCGCTTTTTTCTATTTAATGTATTAATGTTTTTTGCTTACCAATAATTTTTTTCGCTACCATATTAAACTCATCGTCGAAGGTCCGTATAATATGAGGACCTTAATTATTAAACTGTGAGATTTTCTGTATTTGCTTTCCGGGAGATGCTCTCCAAAACGATGGTAAACACGATTGGAGACAGGGCATCTTCCTGTTTGAGGTCACTGGACATTTGAAAGTAAGTTGGCAGTTACTTTTCTTATGTATGCCTAGTTCTTCCATAGCATTTTAGTTACAATCTTATACTTATATCATATGTTTGTTGAAAATCTATAAATAACTAGCTTAATGTTTTTTTTATTCCCAACATTTTTCATTAAGTATATAATAGTGAATATTTGATCAACGGTTCATTGAATTTTCCTAATTTCACATTAATCTTTCCTAATTTCACATTTGTGGTTGCTGGATGTCAAAGAAGACACCATTTTCCATAGCGGGTACTATGATTCCAATGGGGTAAAGTACAACCTACATATTTGTTGCCAAAATTACTTTGCTGCTGTATCGAGTACCGTTTACTGGTATATGAATTTTGTTACGAATTTATACTGTGTGCTGAACTTTATTAAATCTTTTACCGCGAATTGAAAAGCATGTTTTAACCTTTATTTGTAACATTTTTCGTTGAAACATTATACGTTTATCTAGATAAGTATTTTTACTTTACATTGATATTTATGTGGCAATTAGCTGTAAAGTCATTAGTCTTTCCTGTCGTGTCATATTTTCTTGATTTTTTTGTAGTCAAGCGGTTTAGTTTGTGTAATATAATATCCCCAATTCGTTTCATAATATATTGTTTTCAAAACAGCTGTTAGGCGAGTTCATTCACTTTTTAAAGCCCTTTGATTTTTAATATTTTGACCACGCATATTTAGGTTTTCCAATATTTGGGATTTGTATAATCTTTATGTATATAATTATCTGTTTATTGATTTTACTTTTTAAATAGAGTTTGGAATGGAATCTTCCTGTTTGAAATCAATGTACATTTGAAAATAAGTCGACAGTTTTCTTTTCTGTAATGGTATTTCATAGTTTTATTCTTATGATTATATCAGTGTTTGTTTAAAATCTATAAATAACTAGTTTAATGTTTTTTTTTTGTATTCCCAACATTTCTCATTAACTGCGTAATAGTGAATAATTGATCAAAGATTTATTAAGTTTTTCTAATTCCACACTAATATTCACCTACTTTATAGTAAGTTCACCTATATACTCAATTGTTCCAGGTGTATTAGAAAAAATACTGTATATCCTAATTATTAATAGAGATATAGCTTATAGCGCTATAGTTTGTGCTGTACATTTTATTATTCCTTTTGTGTATGGGTATACTTTTCAGCAAGTTGGTACTTGCTCTTACTTCTAAATTGACAGATCAGCTGTTTAACTGCCTGTACTGAACTTTCTTTTTCATTTTGCAAATATATATAAAAATTCATAAAAATCACTCTGACATACCGATGATTGAAATATTGGATACCCTATACTATTTAATCAACGGAAATACTAAGATCACACGGAAAGAATATTATGGGTTATTTCTGGTTTCGTCAAAATTTACACTGAAATTACTAACAAGAGAGTGCTCTCACTTCCACATGTTGAAATTGATATATAGTACCAACAGATGCTAGTCATATACCATCAGCACTAATAAAATGGAAACTATCAAATTAATGTCAATTTCATTTAATCAAACGTACTAACCTTAAAAATGATCATTTAAGGAAACACACCTCAAAAATATTTACAATAAATTAAAAATAGCTTAAGCGTTATAAAAGTAACAGAGCAGCAAAGCTCACAGCATGAGAATAATAGTGCCTCGTACTTTTATATAGAAATTTGTTGACAGACAAATATTTATTTTTTTATATACTAGGTTCTAAACAAAGTGTACTCAAAACAAATAAATATTATCTAACAAGTGTTTTATTCCAGTTTCATATGAAAACACCAGATCTTAGATATTATAAATTTCGTCATAGGTGCAAATTTGAATTGAAAACCAACTCATAGAGCATATAGTGAAATATAAATATCTTAGCTCTCTATTGCCCGACTTTTTTGTAAACTTGTTTGTTTATAAAATGTTTTAATTTGTATATGTGCTCAAATATCCATTTACAACAACTAGTAATTTTTTTAGATTTTTTAAATTTCGTTTGGGAAGAGTTTTGGGAGTGTTTAGCAAAAACTAACGAAACAAGTTATATACTTATTTATTATGCCATTCAAAAAAACAAATATTTGTAGTTGTAAAACATAAAGCAACTTTACATTTATCGCACATTACTTTAGAAGTATTACAGCATCCTGGTTTTTTGCATCTTTCCTTTTTTTCAGAAATTACTGGCCTTTGGTCAAGCCTAACTTCCTTTGGTAGTACAATAGCAGTAGATCCTCTCCTCTGTTTTGTTACAATTTCGTTGAGCCTGGGACGTCCTTTGTTTTTGATTTGGTAATTGCTTGCTAACAGTACGCTACATAAGTGGGACTTAAACTGTAACAAAGGCAACTGGTTTTTCTTTTTAATTTCAAAGTAATCGCAATCACGACGATTCAACAACCAGCTGTTAACAACAGCTAAATCCAGAAGGTGAAAAAATATTTTTAGATACCACTTTTTAGATCTTATGTCTGTTCGGTAAAGAGCAATTAGTGAATCCATAAGATCGACACCTCCAATAAATTTATTATAAAATTGCACTGAATTTGGACAGCATACAATAATTCTTGATTTTTGTTTCTTATCCCACCTCTTGACTAACGAAGTAGGCTCAGAACCAACAAATGTACTAAGCAAATAAACCGGTTTATTATCGTACCACTTTAACGCTGTTTGTCTTATGCCATCTACTGTAGCGTGCTTTTCTTCTACAGTACCTCTGCCCTGTTTCTTCATATTCTTGTCATCAGAAAAATGGCAATAAGGCAATCTGTTTGGAAGAACAGTTCCCAAACATTGCAGTCCACGTTTTTCCATTTCAATCTGCAACTGAATGCTATTGAACCAGTTGTCAAAATATACTTTATAGTATTTGTTTGGTTTGATTATCTCACGCATTCTTATTACTACATTACCGCTGGTGTCTACATTAGGTAAATGAAGAGGATGTTTAACAGTTCCTGTATATAATTCCCAGTTATAAACAATACCATTGCTATCACACAAAACAAATGCCTTGTATCCCCATTTTTTGGGTTTGTTCTTCATATATTGTTTTAAAGAATGTGCCTCTTTGAATGGTATCATTTGTTCATCAATACACAATTTTTCACTCATTGGAATACTTTGAAACTTTTAAAATAAACCGTTGATGAACGGTCTAATTTTGTATAACTTATCATTATTGTTGACCATATTTTCGTTATTATTGAAATGCATTTTAGTTTTTATTTCTTCCCAGCGATTCCTAGATATAGTATCGACTATTTGAGCAACACGTGCTTCCTTCTGCCAAAATGATCTTGTCCTTGGCATGCCATATATTGACATCAGTAGAACAGATCCAATAAATTGGTTTAATTCTGCTAGTGTCATATTCAATGGTTTATTTATATTCTTTTGCAGTGCATACAAATTACTTTGTTCTATTATGTTTTACAGCATATTTTTAGATATCATCTTTTTAAAATAATGTAGAGGGGATTCCGGTTTTAATAATTTGCATGTTGGTAAATTACCTTTTCATTCTGGAATTGGAAATACTGTTCGGGAACCACTCTTCCACTGAATGTTTTTTACGATCATTTTTGACCTTTTGAGCACATTTTGTTCAGTGTGTTTTTCTGTTTTATCGGTATCGCCCTCATCTTCATCTTGGTCTAAATCTAAATTGGTATCCTGGTCTAAATTTGCTTCGTACAAATCGTCTTCATTTTCCATTTTATTTGATCCTGGATCGATTGATATCTGAGTACATGGAAAATTCATTATCACTTTCTTATTATCACTATCAAAGTCAGAGTCTTTGTATTCCTCGGATATTTACTGCTTTTCCCGTAGAATGTTTTTGTATCCATCTTAAAGAAATAATTTAAAATAATATGGTCCAGCGTGGATTCAAAGCAACATACCTGTTTTTATCACAGTACTGAAACAACACAATAAAATAAACAAATGTCAACGGTAATCAATATCTAAATGCTGATATAATGCCTCTGTATGTATTTTTATATAAATTGTACACAATTTATAACAATAAATCACGATCGAAAATACAAACTAATAAGGCAGTCATGTCCATTTGACATATTGTTAAACATTTTCATATAGGTTTCATCATAGGTTCACAAAGTGTATTAAAATGTATAACCAAATAATGCCTGAAATTAACAGAGGGCATACTAGAGTCGGAAATTGTTTTAAAAAAGTTTTCTGCATCAAAAACTCTTTTGTTGCCTTGAGTACACACGGGGCTATAGAGGGTTAAAATAGCTGTATCGAGCGAGGATAAGGTTATTGATGAGGAAAAAAAGACCTATCGCTGAGGAAGTGAGAAAGTAATTGGCAAACGCAAAGGGCACTTTAATTACATTACATGAAATATGCATTACAATCTATTATGACACACATATCTTGATACACATATAACCAGACAATTAATAAACACGTTAAGAGAATATTAAGAAATAATAACCAAAATTTATTTTTTATAACCAAAAGAAATAATGATATACAGAAGATACATAAATTAAAAAAACGTTATCCCCTTATTGTACGCAAGAGAGATACCTCTAGAAAAAATCAAAACGATAGAAAATATATACCAAAACAACACAATAAAAGTAAAAGTAGAAGAATAACTAACCGACCCTATTGAAGGTGACAATGGAATAAAACAGGGATATTACCTGAGTCCTCTATTATTCAACCTGATTATGGATGAAATAATAAAAAATAAAAACTAAAAATAATCTGCTGTACAGACGACGCAATACTACTCTTTCAAAGTGAAAATGATTTACAACGTATGCTGCACCAATTTCATATAACCGCCAGAAAATTTAACATGTTAATTTCCCCAAAAGAGACAAAATGCATGGTTACAACAGCAAATTTACTAAGATGTTAATTGGAGCTGGAAGGTCATTATAATAGAACAAGTGTTATAGCTTAAATATCTAGGCATCACATTATCTAGCTACGGAAAGCTCGAAACTAAAGTGGAAGACCCAATGAATAGAGCAAACAGAGACACAGGCTGCCTAAATGAAACATTATGAGGAAATAAAAATATCGGAAAAGAAACGAAAGGCAGAATTTACAAAACAGTCATCAGACGAATAATGACATACGCGGCAGAAAGAAGATCTGACACAGAGAGGACAAAAAGGATATGACACAGCAGAGATGAAAACACTTGGAAAAATTGATGGTAAGACACTATGGGATAGAGCTAGAAGTACAGATATACGACGTAGATGCAAGGTGAAGAACATGAAGAACTGGTTAAGAAATAGAAGAGTAGAATGAAACGATCATATATGCCGAATGACAACAAATAAAACAATAAAGACGGCAAGAGACGGTTAACCCATAGGAAGACGATCAGTAGGACGACCACGAAAACGATGGAAAGGCAACTTACTGGAGGCACATTGA
Source organism: Diabrotica undecimpunctata (assembly GCF_040954645.1). Taxonomy (NCBI): domain Eukaryota; kingdom Metazoa; phylum Arthropoda; class Insecta; order Coleoptera; family Chrysomelidae; genus Diabrotica; species Diabrotica undecimpunctata. The sequence goes on along the minus strand of NC_092809.1, from coordinate 82,475,622 downwards.
AAAACAGACAGATGTCTGTTTTTATGTCTATATAAAAAGAAAAAGTAGAAGAAGAAGAAGAAGATACACAGGATAAACATTAAAATAGTTGCAAGAAAGATAAAATAAATCAGTCATATTAATGTAGAATAGCAGAGGACAGAGTGTTTAGAGAAAATAATGGATGTCATATTAATGTAAAATAGCAGAGGAGTATTTGCCATAGCTTTGGACAAGTGCCCAATTGAAAAAAGAACACAGGTCGTTCAAAAAAGGCGGAACTCTAGAAAGAAAATAGAATAGATTAAAAAAATAAAAGCATAAACATGTCTTTTTCTACTTTTTTAATATTGAAGATACGTAAATAGAACATTGAATTAAAATGTAACCTTTGATATCTGTGATAAACCCATCACCTGAACAGTGGCGACGATGTATGTAGTTAAGATTGTTTACACTTATTTTAACTGTTTATTTTTTTATTATCTATATATGAGTTGTGACAGATATCACAAACTTATTTATTTTCCAGAAAGAGGCTCTTTAGAACCTAAAATTATTACTATACACATCTGATTTGACATATCTTCAAAAAGTAATACACGGCATGTAAAATTTAAATTTTTAATAAAAAGTAAAAGATTACGCATTACTTATGGTTTTTAAAAAACGAGCCTTTAGGAAGATTGAAGTACTAATAAGACCACCGCAATCGGGCATACCCCGGGTAATCATTAATTAATTAATCGGCTAATTCTTCAGTCACCCCTTTAATATGATTTTGTCAAATTGGTCCTTTTTAGGACCAACTATTCTAATAACATATGTCTATAACTGTTAAGGGTATATCTAAAAATCAAGAAACTTTACTTTACTTAAACTTATCAGACATATGAGCTAAACACGAATTTAACTAATTTCTAGTATAGGAAACACATATAGGGCCTAACCTAGGATATTTGGTATATAGCTGATCGCTGAAAACTACATTATAGGTATAGACATACTATTTCTATCGGAAAAAGCTTTGAGCTTGGATCTACCATCTACATATTTAATGAAAAATAATACAAATACCGACATTGAGGATCTGAGCACAAAGCTGATTACGAAATCTGGACCAAAAACACTACAATGGCTTATCCAGATGATAAACAACTGTATTCAAATTAGGAGATACCCAAAGTCTAGAGACAAGCCAAAGTTGTTACCTTGCTTAAACCTGGCAAAAACTCCAACGACCACAAAAACTATCGGCCAATATCTTTATTTTGTCGGCTATTCAAAGTGATGTACATCACAAATACTAAATCAAAGATGGGTACGAAAAATATCGGGTATCAGTGGTGGTATTTTTCAATCTAAATGCCGCTTACGACACCTTAACTTACAGAATATTTTTTCTGCGTAACTCACTTATATTGTCTGCGTATGCCTACACAAGAGAATATTTTTTGTATCACTCAATGGTAAGAATAGCAGATGAAGAACGGTCTCGCTTGGGGTAGCATAAAGACACCTACACTGTATAACATTTACACAAACGAACGATCCATACCGATAGATACTAGGACTTCTATTATATAGACGATACACCTATTATTGCACAATAAAAATAAACTATGAATCAATTTTCAGCCAAAACCCCTGAAAAGCTCGTGTGTGCTCCTTCAATTTCCCTAACATAGACGCTTTCACAAAACTGAACATCCAATAATGTCATGAAATTGTTGAACGTAGACTCCCTATAAATTCCTTAAAAATAGTTTGTATCGCACGGGGTCAGTCACAGATTATTGTTTAAAACTAAAAGGTAAATTGAGGACCAGAAATAATATTGTTCGCAAGCTTGTTAGCTAAAAATGAGGTGCACATCCTTCCGCCCTTAAAACATAGACGCTTGCACTATATGCATCTGCTGCCGAATATACCACTTTAGACAAATTAACTATTCTTTCTTTTTGTGCACACTACTACCAATTTTAACACAAAAATATCTATTGTAGCTCTTAACCATATTTATTTTGAGATAACCTTTTATCGAGATATCATATGTAGTACACAAATAAGACCAGAACTAAAATAATAAAAAAACTTTATACAAGATATCGCAGAAGATTGGATGAAATAAAATTACTTTTTATAAATCGGATGCTTACATAAAACGTATATAGACATACTCACGTAAACAAAATATATTAGGAAATTTCTGTAATTAAAAAAAACATCGAGTTCGGCATTGAACTAATAAAATTATATTAAATAAAAGAACAACATTTTTAAAAATGCAGAAAAACAAAATTTCCTATGCAAGCGAATATTCCATTAAATAATAAGCCCAAATCCTTTTGTATCTATATACCTGTTTTTAAAGAACCAGTTACCTTTTAGTACGTAGTTATACCAGGTAATAAGATATCCTCTTTTACTCAGTGTAATGCGTATTAGATTGCACTGTCTACGAACAGTAGATAAAAATAAGGAGCCCATATGAACCGTTCAGGGTATGTGTTGAAAATATACGGTATAATCACACAGTTGCAAACTCTCAGAGCTTACTTAAACCGATAAACGTATGGTTCAAATATACATTGAAGAAGATCTGTACGACCCCTATAATATATACACGTGAACTAAACGATATACATTTATGATACAGGGGTATTTACGGGCTCCAAAAAATTTTTATAAATTATTAAACTATACATGTTGATGAATCGACAGAACCAATATTATGGAATGGTCAAATGAGCTCCGTATATCGGTATCCACTTGACCACGGAGCTCAATTGAACCTGAATTTTAACATGGGCGGAGTCCACTTTATGCCGTAGATATATATATATATATATATATATATATATATATACATATATATATATATATATATATATATATATATATATATATATATATGTTTATATATATATATATATATCTACGGCATAAAGTGGACTCTGCCCATGTTAAAATTCAGGTTTAAGTGAGCTCCGTGGTCAAGTCGACACCGATATACGGAGCTCACTTGACCATTCCATAATATTGGCTCTGTCGATTCGAAAACATGTATAGTTTCATAATTTTTAAAAATTTTGTGGGGCCCTTAAGTACCCCTGTATCATGAATGTATATTGCTTAGTTCACGTGTATATCTTATAGGGGTCGTTCAGATCTTTTTCATTGTATACTGGAACCATAGGTATATCGGTTTAAGTAAGCTCTGATAGTTTGGCAACTCTGCCATTAAGCTGTATACTTCTCGCGTATAGTCTGAACGGTTTATATGGACTCCTTATTTTTGTTATCATTCAAACGCATTACAATGTGTAACAGATATGAATACTATTAACTACCTGTTTTTGGTAGGTACATGCTTTTCTAAAAATAGCTTTATAGATACAAAAGGATTTTGTTACCAAATTGGATTTTTTTCACATGCGGAAATTTCCTAATGTATTTTGTTAACGTGAGTATGTCTTCATACGTTTTATTTAAGAATTCGATAGATAAGAACTTCTTTTATTTTATCCATTGTTTTATGATATTTTTTATACATATTTTTTATTATTTTATTTCTTGTTTTATCTGTGTACTACAGATAATTCTGGATAGAAAGTTATCTCAAAATAAATATTGAAGTGCTAAAATAAATATTTTTTTGTAAAAATGGATAGTAGTGCACAAAAAAAAGAAGAATGCTTAATTTATCTAACAAAAATTATACCACTTCACCCATATTACATACTTACACCCATATTACATACTGAATGTTTCATCTCCTATTTAGGGGTAATATGTAGTCAATATAAGTGTAGTTAGTGTCAAATTTGCAATGATCAATATAAGTAATAGCTTACTGACTGTACTTTACATGTTTAGTTCAAATAAATAAACCTTGTCCCTTCAAGAAAGAGCTATTGGAATGGCAAAGTCAAATAAGAAAGTGTAATGAATCTTGTATCACCCCAGATTCACACAGGTTAACCGGTGTTTGAAGGCAAGAGTCCTCATTGCAGATTTAAGGAAGATAACTACCATAAGGAAGTTCCTTTCGAGGGTTGAGATGGCGAGAAGCAGCTTATTTTTTTTTTGTATGTCTTGCAGATGTGTTGGTCTAGCTAGTTTTTCCTCGATTCTAGTCATAAAATGGGTTGTTATTCGTGGAGTGGATGTTACGAATCTAGACATTGTTTCTTTTGTTCTCTAGCTACTTATCTTCGGATATTATGTGGATTGATAACTACGATATTGTAGAGCTTATGTATGGATGTGAGTCTTAATATCCGCTGAATTTGGCTGACTAATTTATAGCTAAATCTACGTGTTAAGTATGTATTGATATCACCCATACAACAAGGTATATTCGGCAGCAGAAGCATAGAGTTCAAGCGTCTACGTTTTAAGAGTGAAAGGATGTGCTTCCCATTTTTAGCTGACAAGTTCGCGAAGAATATTATTTTTCTGGTTCTAGTTTTCCATTTAGTTTTAAACAAAGTTCTGTGAATTACAAAGTGTGTTTAAGGATTTCATGACACTATTGGTTCAGGTATATGTTCAAATTTGTGAAAGCGTCTCTGTTAGGGACTTTGAAGGAGCCCGCCTGACTTTTTCCAGGGTTTGGCTTAAAATTAATTTATAATCTATTTTTATTGTGTTTAAGATATGATATTTAGATTTTTCTCCACTTCAGCAACAAAATTTTTTTGGTTGTGCAACAATAGATGTATATCTACAAAATAAAAGTCCTAGTATTTACTGGTATGGGTTGTGTAAATATTATACAGTGTAGGTGCCATTACGGTACCCCAAAGGAGACCGTTCTACTACGTTCTCCAACTTCTATTCTTATCATTGAGTGATACGGAAAATTTTCTGTTGTGTAGGCATACGCGGATAATACAAGTGAGTTTATTACCTAAGGGGATATCACATAGATTTTGGAGAAATGTGCTTTAATTTAAGGTGTCGTAAGCAGAATTTAGATTGACAAATACCACTCCTCATGTCTGATATTTTTCATATGCGTCTTCGCTGTGTTGGGCAAGATTTAGTATGTGTAACGAACATGATCTATCCTGTCATATATAGCCACTTTTATCTTTAAATTGAAGTTTTTCTTCTAATATCGGTTTATATTAAGGATCATATGCAGAAGTATTTTGTATAGCTGAAAAAATAAATAGATATATTGGCCGATAGCTTTTGTGGTCGTTGGGGTTTTTGTCAGGTTTAAGCAAGGCCACAACTTTGTCTTTGCTTTGCTTGTCTACACACTTTGTATATTAGCCATTGTTGTTTTATTTTTGTCCAAATTTTATAATTAGTTTTGTGCTTAGATCCTCAGTCAGGAGCCGTAGTATTGTTCATAATATACGTGGATAGTGGATCCAAACTCAACATCGTTGAAAGGTTTCCTCAGCTGACTTGTTTGTCCTCTCTCATTTTATGTTTTTCTTTGCCGGCATTTATTATGTTTATTTCGTTATTTTCAGCGATCAGCTTAATACCAAATACCCTAGGTTAGCCCTCTATTTGCTTCCTGCAGTAGAAATACGTCACATTTGTGTTAAGCGCATATGTCTGATAAGCTTAAGTAAAGTAGAGTGTCTTTATCTGTAGATATGTCCTTAATATTTATAGACATAATTAGAATAGTTGGTCCTAAAAAGGACCGAATTGACAAAAATCATATTGACCGGGTGATTCTGATTAGCCGATTAATTAATTATTCATTACCCAGGGTACAACTGATTACGGTGGTCTTATTTGTACTCAAATTTTCGTAAAGGCTTTTCTTTTGAACCCCATATAACATGGCTAATTAACTTTTCATTAAAAATAATTTTACACACTGTTACTTTTTGACGATATTTCGAATCAGATTTGTATAGTAATAAGTATAGTTAATATGGAGTCTCTTTGTGAAAAGTAAATGAGTTTGTAATATCGGTCACAACTCATATATGAATGATAAGGACATAAACGGTTAAAATAAGTGCACAGAATTTTAACTAAATATATCGGCGCCATTGTTTAGGAGATGGATTTATCCCAGAGATTAAAGGTTAAATGTATATTCCAGGTTCTATCTACGTATTTTCATTACTAAAAAAGTATATTTAAAATAAAGGCCTTAAGATATATTTAGATTCTATGGAAATTAGAATCTATGGAAATTAGCAAATTAAAAAATACAGACATAATTATTCTGAATGACAAAATTGAGACAAACAGTTGCCTCAAGTATTGTTTATATTGTAAAGGTTATCGTCATAGTATAGTCAGAACGCAACAAGGTTCTATTGGCTTTTCTGCTTTTTGTCTCCTCATTCCTTTTGAAACCTTAGCCACGTAAATAACGTTTTAAAAATATGTATCAATATTTCTTTAGTGCCTTTCCTAAGATAACTTTTTTTAAGCCTACTTCGTTTGACTACATGTAATGGATTTGATAGTTGCCAACAGATAAGTATTGATTGTAGGTTGGATAGCAGTTGGTTGTACAGGCATGTGTTAATAAATATGATGGGTCGGTAGGTAGTTCCATTATTCCTAAATCTGACCATATGTTACCTCCCCTGTTGATTCGTGGACGTCCTAAGGGCATTTTTTCTCTCGGGGCATTCTCCCAGTTTAACTTGGCAATGCAGTTATTAGAAAGCCTTTGGATGTAGCCAGCGTAACTTTGGCGTTGAGATTTAGTCTCTTGTATGACGTTGCTATCTTTATATATCTGTTAGACCTTGGCATTAGTTCCGGTTCGGTATTGGTTAGTATTCGGACCTTTGTAAGTTGGAAAATAATTCTGATGGCTTTTCTAGTAATCCTGATCTAATTAATACCTAAGTTTTACTTACATTGTTTTGTCAGCGCTCTCGTCACATTTAAGTCAATAGCACTGGTTTAATCACTGTTTTATGTATCCTGATTTTAGGGATTTGTATTAGACTTCTGGGTTTAAAAGTGTTATGTGGGTTATATTTACATCAGTTAGCTACCTGAATATTCCATTTTATTTCTTATGTGACAGCGTTATCGACGATACCTTAAACGCTGCAATCTTTCAAAATTATATGGGTTTATTGTTACGTTATGCCCTACTCTACGTCCTCTCTCTTGTATGTTAAAGAAATTTATTTAGTTTTCTCATTACTTACTATCAGACCGTTTTTTGCTGCTAATAGCATTATTTTGTAGCATTCTAATATTTAATCTATGAATTAAATCCGGATAGCAAATAGATATTTTTCACTTTCTCGGAGAAATAATATTCTAACATACAAAATCCTATTAAATTGCCAAAACCTTTCTTGCATATTATATTTACTTATGAGGGACAGCAGCAATATCAGTACCATAATAAGGCGTATAGTCCTGGACTGGCTAATCGTTGGATAATTGGAAGCATGAGTGTAGCAGTTATAATGTTTTCGGTACTGCTACCTGGTATCGGGGAGCAGAGATATCAGTACCAAGTTAGTGCATATAGGAATTGTTGCTTGAAATTTATTATTATTAAACAGCACTATATTTCCTAGTAAAATCCTCATGACTTTACAGTAAGACAAATTTTCGAACGTTGGTTATGGAAACATCATGTACATACCACCGGATTCCCTAGATCGACATTCAGCAAAATTCTTTTAATAATAATGCGGGAGTAAAAATATAAATATCTGGGAGCTTACATCAACAAATAATTAGATTCAGACTAAGAAATCAGGGTACGAATAGAAATAGCAAGGGCAGCGTTCTTAAAATTCAAGCAATTGTTCTGTGACAAAAATCTTAATACTGCGCTGAGACTGAGGTTTGTTGAATGTTACGTCTGGTCTCAACTATTGTACGGAGTAGAAATATGGACGGTAAGAGCGCAAATAGTTAGGAAGCTTCAAGCCTTTGAATTTTAGATATACCGGAGAATGTTGAGAATTCCATGGACTGCCAGGGTCACCAATGAGGAAGTGCTGAGAAGGATGGGTCGAGACAAAAAATTGTTGAGAACAATAAAAGTACGCAGGACTGCATACCTGGAACACATACTAAGGAATATAAAGTCTTCTGCAGACCATCATCCAGGGTAGAGTCTATGGCAAAAAGGGAATAGGTAGAAAGAGGAAGTCATTGCTGCGAAATATTCGTAACTGGACAAAGATGACTGTAGACGAATTATTCCACGTTGCAAAAGACAGAGATACTTTTAGAAATGTGGTCGCCAACCTCCGTTAATGGGGACGGCATAGGAAGAAAAATAATGATACGCTAAACAAAAAAAAAACAGAGATAAAGATAGGCGCCAAGAAACTCTGTGTTATAAAACAGTTGAATAAAATACAGATTCTCGATTCAAATATTCAAAAATTTAATGAACAGCTTACTAAAATAGAAATAACGTCTATTTAAAATGCAATTCATTAATGGCTCAAGGTACAAAGCAGTCCTAGTATCTGCTAATGATATTGATCTTATAAGACTCTCTCTCCGCAAACGACATCTTCAACAAAGTGAAGAGAGCACGAAAAATGTTTTACTTAAAATCAACAAAATAAAAACCAAATACAAGCGAATCAACAGAAGAAAGCAATTCAATACAGAGAATAATTCACTTAAGACCTATTTTAATACATGAATGCGAATCATGGACAATGACTAAAACAAATAAGGAAGAACTCCAAATATTATCATATTGCTACAAATCCGTATAGAATAAGAACACATACTAAATAAAGAAAGCTCTTATAAATATATTGTTTAGGAAAATAAATCGCTTAAGGTAGATCGGACACATGCATAGACGCCAAGATGTCAAACTTGGTTAAAAAACGTAAACTAATTTTTGAAACCAAATTCAGTATTTTGCTTTAATCTGTGCCTTCTAAGAATTGCAAGGAAAAACAGACGTTGATAAAACTGTTATTAGAGACATGGGGAATCTAAAAATTGCATTCCACAACATATCTCCTCAACTAAGCAAAAATCCTTAACGAATTGGTTTCTAGTACTCGTACAGAGTATATCGGAATAAAAGGAAAAAGACAGTTAAGCAAGAAGAAAAGTGCAAGCATTTACGTTTTAAGGGTGAAAGGATATGCGCCCCATTTTTAGCTGACAAGCTTGCGGAGCATACTATTTCTGGTCCTTAGTTTGCCTTTTAGTTTTAAACAAGATTTTGTGATTGACAACGTGCGATATAAACTATCTACAAGGTATTTATAGGAAATTCAGAGTTCAAGGATTTCATCACACTATTGGATGTTCAGTTTTGTGAAAGCGCCTGTGTTGGGAAAATTGAAGGAGCGTTCCTAAGATTTTCGGGGTTTGGCTTAAAATTAAATCGTAGTTCATTTTTATTATATTTAAGGCATCTATTAGATTTTTCTCCACTCCAGCAACAAAAGTTTTTGGTTGTGCAATGTATGGTCTACATGAAAATCCTAGTATCTACTGGTATCTGTTGATCATTTGTGTAAATGTAATACAGTGTAGGTGCCATTACGCTACCCCAAGCGAGACCGTTTGTCTGCGTTCTCCATATTACCATTGAATGATACGAAAAATCTTCTGTGCTGTAGATATACGCGCATAAAACGATGTTTACAGTTTGTCATACAGTTTTTGGAGAAATGTCCTCTAATTTAATGTGTCGTAGGCGGCATTTAGATTGACAAATACCACCCCTGATACCTGATATCTTTCGTACCCGTTGTTGCTTTTTGCAACAACGGGTACGTTATTACGTACGTTATAAGTATTACGAATAAAAATAAATAAGCAAGAAGAATATAAGTGAACCATATTTAAAATAAGTGACAGAAAAAAGAATATTATATATACATTTACTTCTAAATTAAAAATAAAATACTCGTATGCCTGATCACGAAAGATACAAAATTTACAAGCGACAAAGTATTTTTTAAAACAACCGAACATATTATATGTAATAATTGTAATAGATATGTTGGCTATAATCAAATTACCATAAAGTCACCGAAATATTTTATCTGAGTAATGATTCACTACTGATTGCTACGTTACGTTATACGATACATTTATAGTTAAAGCGAAATTAGGTGTTATGCCTACTTATTATTTTAGTATCTGTTACAAGTTACATACTAAAGTATTATAGTAAGATATTGAATTCTCTACATTTAAAAATTGAAATATTGAAATTAGACAGTAAAAAATTATAATTTTAAGATTGATTTACAAATTATTATAATTTAAATTTTACTACTTTATGAAACAAATATTGTACATCATAAAACGTAGCAATCGAAACATCGGAACGTACATTTATATAATAAATTTTTCAGTGTCAATGCATTAAAAAAATACTAATACATAAAAATTGCCTTTTCCAAGCTTATAACAGACACTAACTTAAGTTTAAAAATAATTAAAGCAAGTAATATAAATTACCACCATAAAATATTTAACTACATTAACCAAGTATTTGTGAAATTTCGGGATGAATAAATTGATTGATATTTAAATAAATTTCAAGTTCCAAAACGTACCTGCTGTAAAATTTAAAAATCTACGACTAATCAAATTATTGGCAACATCGGAGGAGTTTAGTTGTGTACGGGGAAGAATACATACGGATCCCAAAAGTGTTTTACCCTATTACGGAGTTCATTTAATCCTACGTGTTGGTCGGAGTCTACATAAAGCGCTACCCAGATAATAATATACACGGTGTATATTCTCCTGGAGTTAGTATAATACCGTTTTAGTACGGGGCCCACATTAACCGCTAGATCTATATATATATATATATATATATATATATATATATATATATATATATATATATATATATATATATATATACATATATATATATATATATATATATATATATATATATATATATATATATATATATATATATATATATATGTTAGATCACTAATCACGTATTTAACTTTTTAAAAAAACAACTTTATTTGTTACAAATTAAATATTAAATAATAGTACAAAATTAAATTAATTTAAAATGACTACAATAACTGGACTGGTCGAAGTTGCAGCTAAGAGTGGTTCCGGCATCTGAAAATGGCAATTTATAGGTTTGGTATGAAGTGCTGAATCGCTGTTCCCATGAATATTGGCCAACGGTTCGTACAAAGTTCTACTGCGTGCTCAGCGGTTTCTATGGGAATGGTATGATGAAATCTGAAGTCGGCAAACTTAAGCTAGTTCAAGGTTAATATTTTCTGGGAAGCCTGTTCTTGTCTCAAAGCCATTTCTTTCTCGAGCAGCTCCCTCATCCATTTAATACTACCGCCAATTTCGCAACAACACTTTGATCCCTTTTTAGGATAGTACTGCAAACCAGAAGGTGATGATTTGATCTGATCTAAGCTCTCTTTAGCTTCATTCGCTACAGTGTTCAGTTTAGCTGATCCTGAAAAAGCTTTCCTGCATGTTTTTTGTGAGTTTTTGTAACCGATATTTTTTTCGGTATGCGCAGATGAATCAGGTATTTGAGATCGTTGTTTCTGCAAGTTTTCTACACCAAAGCTTGATCTTAAATTCGAAGAAACAAATTTACTGGCTATAACATCAGATTTTCATTCAGCAATTTTTCGTTTTTGTTCTCTTAAAAGTCTTAACAATCTGTTAATTTCCATGTTTAAACTTTGTTCCATAACTGTAAATTTATTTAGGCGAACCATAAGTCTTTTTTGTCATCAGTTTTCATTTTCAGCAACATCTGCAGATTTTTCTTTTCAAATTTGACAGCTTTCAATTTGGAAATTAATTCCGTTTTCTCTATCTCGCATACTTCTTCTTCAAACACCCCCGTTTCAATTATATCTTTTCCCTCTTCTTTTATCCTTTTTCTTCTTCTTTTGAGGAATTCCACATTTCCTTTTTTAATTTTGTTTTCTGCTTTTTCTTCTTTCTCTGTCCTTGCTTCGTTGTCAAATTCATTTCCACCGTTTGTTCTTTGTATAAATCATCATTTTTCCGATTTTCTTGTTCCTTGTCCTTTCCCAATATGTCCTGTTCTTGTTCGTTTTCCTCTGTGATTTTCATCGTGTTATTTTTGAAATCTATCACCACATGTTTTTCTGCCAATTCATCTACTCCTACGATCATATCATGCAACATGTTTAGCATTATAACATATTGTAGTGCATAAAATTTCTTGCCCAATTGTACCCTTATTCGTATTGCTTTATTTATAGTTGCCAAAGTCCGTTTATTTGCGCCCACTAAATTTACCCTGGGAATTTTGTAAATTAAATTTCTTAAATTAACCTCTTCTATTAATTTTCTGTTGATCAATGTAATTTCTGAACCGGTGTCAAATCATAATTTTAAGCGGTTTCCCGTTGATAAAACCATCTACAAACTTTAAATTTACTCCATTTTGTTTATCATTAGTTCCTGCCAATTTAATAAATTCCTTCGGGTGACGAAAAATTCCTGTTTGTTTTTTTTTGTATCTAGTGAGCTCCTTCGTGAAAAGACGCTTGCTATTCTTCTGTGCTCCTTCTTCCGTCGCTTTGTTTTTCGTCCTCATATTCTTCTATTTGTGTGTTGTGGATCTCTCTTCTATTTTCTCTTCGTCTGTTGGACCCGTATCGGTTTCCACGATTTTCCTGTTTGTTTCGTCTACTATTATTTCTATTTTCTTGATAATCTGTGCGATTGTTATTTCTATTTTGGTTTTCTCGATATCTGTCCTCGTTCCATTGCCGATTTCTTTGTTCATAATTTTCTCTTCCGTTGTCTCTATTTTCGTTTTCCCTTCTGGGAATAAATTCTCTTTTTGTTTAATTTCTCCGAAAGTCTTGTCCTCTATCTCCATAGTCTTGATTTTCGCGTTGTCTATAATCTTGCGATCTTCTTATTTTTCTTTCTCTCAGTTTTGCTTCTCGTATTTGTAGAAATTGGCATAAACTGTCGATATCTTTGTAGTTTTGTAAAGTTATGTGATCTTCTAGGGTATCTTCAAAATGTCTGGCTATCAGTTCTACCAGCTGTTCAGAAGAATAATTTTATTGCAGGTGTTTTGCATTGTTGTATAATTGTAGTGCATATGTTTTTTCTGAAATACCCATTCTATCATGGTATCTGCCATTTTGTAACTCTTTGTTTATTTCTAGCTGTTGTATTTTCCTCCAGAAATAACTCGAATTTATGCCAATTGTCAAATTCTTCTTCTTTGCTGTCAAACCATAAACTCGCCCTATCTTTAAGATGGTTCCTTATCGTTTCTTTTACTGTTTCGAAATTACCGATGTATTGAATTTTCTTTTTTAAATTATTTCTGAATATTACTGGGTGTAACATTTTTACGTCCCCGCCAAATTGTATTTTAATGTCACCGGAACTTTGGATGAGTATTTCTCTCCTGTCTCCCGTCTCTCGTTGTTTTCTGATATCATCAATTAGTTTTTCATTGTTTCGGCATCTTTCTTCTATCTCTTTCTTGTCTTCTTGAAGAGCATTTTCAAATTTTGTTTCTAATTTATTTTCTAAATTTTCCAATTTCTTTATTTGAATTTTGATTTCTTTAATCTCTATTTCTTGTTTCTCGCTTTTTTCTACAATCTCCTCGATTTTCTGTACCATCTCCTTCTTAATACTCTCTATATTTCTGTTATTTTCTTCTAAGGCTTGTTTTGTCTCTTTTTGATTTTCTTTCATTATTTGTTTTGTTTCATCCATTTTTCTGTTATTTTCATCCATTGTCTGTTTCGTGTCACGCTGATTTTCATCCATTTTCTGCATCATCATTTGTAACAATTTTTCCATACCTGATAGGTCCTGTTTTTCGGTCTCCATGGTTGTTGTTTCTAGGTGTGCGTTTAGTGTTTTACCTTCCAAACTTTTGCTTCTCGTCGTAGACATTTGTTTTTCTCTTGAAATATTATCCCAGCCAAATACGAAACTTTTAATTTCCTCCATTTGTTGCAAAAAGGAAAAATTTTACGTTCACCCAAAATATAAATAATTGTCAAAATTCAAATCAATCAAAAATAACATAAACATGTAAAAATTGTACCTAGAGAAAAATAAATAAAAAAAATATTTCATAAACTTTCAAATATATCAATAAAATAAACAAGTGAAAAGTGTACCTAGAGAAAAATAAATAAAAAAAAATATTTCATAAACTTTCAAATATATCAACTTTTTCCGACGGGCAAATAACTTTTTAGATTAGATTAAATTAAGAGAGGTGGCCTTTCGGCCTATTCTACTGCAACCTTTTCAGATCTATTGTGGTCCTCTAGTCCTAGATAACATTCTCTAGCCTGACCCTTTTTATAAAGTCTAGTAGCTTCGAGACTGTACCTTCCATGTAGCTATTTGCCGGTGGATTTTCTTCTCCTAATGCAAAGAACCGCACATTTGCCAGACTGTCACACTGACATAAAATGTGCTCTGCTGTTTCTTTTTCGAGGTGACAGAATCTGCACAGGTCATCATCTGAGAATCCCATCAGCTTCAAGTGCCTATTCGGCTTACAGTGCTCTGTTAGAAGACCTACTATGACCTTAACTGTTTTCCTGCCTTTGCTTATTAGGTCTGCCGTAAATTTTGGCGAATGTTCTGTAATGAACTGTTTCGCCCATCTTTGTCCTGGTGAATTCCTCCACCATTCCAGAAATTTGTGAGTTACCTACTTCCTTGTAGCCGTTCTTGTTACTGATTTAGCAACTCCGCAGAAGGAGGGCACACGCAATCCTATACTAGCTTAGAATTGACATCTACAGAATTGAGTGCCTTAAGCGCTGCCTGACTATCTGTGAAGATGGCAACTGAACAGAACGTTCTTTCCTGCCTTTCTATTTCTTCCACGCAGTGATGGATTGCAGTTATTTCCGCCTGGAAAACTGTCACCCCCATGACTTACCGGGAAATTTATCTCTTGATTTGTCCCTACTTAATAACTAGATACTACAAAATAGCTTTTTAATCACCTGTTTTTCCGTTTCTATCCTTTCAAATTCACAACTAGAGATCTCAGGGTGCAATTTTATAAAAATAATGAATCAGCTTAGGTTATACTTATATTTTCTCGTGGCTTCAAGTATCTCTTAATTATTTCTTCTCGGGATAAAATAAGGAAAGGAAGTCAATAGAAACAACATAAATATACAAATACAAATATCTTTTATTATCAAAAGAAATAATATGAAAATTTTTAAATATTGCAATTTTTGTTATGTTTTTGTACAAACAAATTTGAATATAATAAAATAAAACCTTTTAAATTTATTACGCAACATTTATAATTATCCTTTGAAGTAAAAAAAAACTTTTATAAACTTGAAGGTATTTTAAATAGCGATAATTTTGTTCTTCTGATAGTATAGAGACTTTTATTTGAAACATACAAAAAAAATTATGTCATAAAAATTATTGACTGACCTTTTAACTCACACACAACGATGTTTTCTTTCGACCAGAACAGCTCCCCCTTGTTGATTATGTTAGGCTACCAATCAAAGCCTTCTCCGTTCTAAGTGTCCACCTGTCAGCATACCAGTAAACTCTTTCTCCAAAACCACGAGCAGGCCTCTTTTACCAGTACTCGTTCAACAAACTCCAAAATTCTCTCCTCTCTTTCATTTACTAACAATCTTTCACTTGGACTTTATAGAATTCAGGAGGTATTCGACTTCTCAGCTTGGATCTATCTCTCGTTCCACCTTTCAGCCAATCACTTCTAATTAACTACTGGCACTTGCTTTTAAATTGACTACACAAAACTTCGACTGCTTCTCTCTGATCACCATCACATAATAATTTTTTTTTACTCCAAACTTTCAAAACATTCACTCTCTTTTCCCATTTCAAAACTCTATACTATCAGAAAAGTTCTATATCCCGCCTCTTAATTGATATCAGAAAAATCCAAGCATCGCTTGTAAACAAATTTCTTTAAAAATGATAACGGTTTTTGTGACTTACTTTCTAAATATAATAACTAGGTACCTGGAGGCTTTTTGGCCTTTCCAGCGAAACAAAAAACAAAGGTTTTAAAATATTATATCTACAAATACCGGGAAACAATTGTCTATTCACTTTAAAGTATTTACTAATGTTTTTTAATCCCTCAGGTTAAATCTCATTATGGATAAACCCACTGCTTAAAACTACTTATAACAAATATTTACAAATCGATGTACAGGGCGTTGGAAATTTATGTGCCCGCGTTCTATAACAAAATCAAATTTTTATTCCATCTTTTATTGATCAAATGAATCATAACAATATATATATATATATATATATATATATATATATATATATATATATATATATATATATATATATATATATATATATATAGAAAATAAATTTAATCTTTGCAGATAAGTTAAATAGTAAACTCTTAAATATTGGGGAAATCTGCAAGAAAGACTCTAATGAGTATCAATTGTTTCGCCGAACGTTTTCGCCAAAGAGAATTAATTTGGCTTCTTCAGGGCTGAAAGAGAATAAATTATAATTAGCTACCATATATTATCTATTAAAACATTATTAATCTTACCGTAACTTAGAATTGTAGAGTTAGAATATTAAAAAACTTTGCTAGTAACATAGTGGTGTTTTTTGTTACTGTGTGCAAAAAAAGTTTTTTTAAGGTTTGAAATGTATGGTAGCTTTGAACTTACACGCAAAGGTTTACCCAAGGTTAATCGAAAAACCCAATGTAACTACATTTAAAAGGAGGCAATTCTTTGAATTGTCGGCAATAACTAAATTTTTGATTTTTAGAAAGTTTAAAAGTGAGGTTCTGTTTTGGCCAGAACGCAAGCGCTGACAAATTCAGTAGTTCTTATGAATCTTTATGTCGTTAAGGTTCATTGGTAAAAACGAATGAAATTAAATCCCAGTATACAGTATCGATCGTTCCTTTGACCGAGTCAGTCGTTAATTTCGTTAAAGGCCGAGCCGGTTCCTAATTACTTGGTGTTTGAATTTAACTTTTTACATATAAGACAATAATTAAAAAGTGTAAACTGATAATTAATACGAAATAATATCGGTCCCCGATGGGGGACAAAAATAAACAAGGGACGTCTTTTATGACGACAGATACTGACATGAATAACAGTGATTTAAGTGTTAATAATATTATTAATAAATCTAGTGAGGATAGTGATGTCCAGAAAACAGCGAAGCAGTTGGAACCGAAAACATTCAATCTCCTCTCAGATAAGTACAACGTGCAAAATATTTGGGTATATATAGAAAGTACCGACAATAACAATTTAGGTAGATTGCATCCAATGACTGTTGGTCATATTCTTTTTAAAAAATTTAATCTTAAAAGCATTCTTGAAATTAAAAGTATAGGCCGAAACCGGATTAAAGTGTTATTAAAATCACTTCTAGAGGCAAATAGAGTAAAACATCCACTACTGAAATCAGAAAATTTAAGAGCATTTATACCGAACCATTTACTAGAAATTAAAGGGTTAATAAGAGACGTGGATACTCGTTATGATATCAACTATCTCATGGAAAATATCGAATCAGACTCACGCGTTACTAACATATATAGGTTAAATAGAAAAGTCCAAAAAGAAGACAAAACAGTCGAATTTGTACCTAAAAAATCTATTGTCGTTACTTTTGAGGGAAATATTTTACCAAATCGCGTAGCTTTTAATCGAGTTTTTTTTTTTCGGTTGAACAATTTGTAGGTAGAATAACCCAGTGTTACAAATGTTTGAGATATGGGCATGTATCTAAACAATGTAACAGTACTCAAGAAAGGTGTATAAATTGCGGTGAGATTAAAGATGATAAACACAATTGTGATAAAAATTTGATTTTTTGTATACACTGTAAAAGCAGAGATCACGTATCTATCTCAAAAAAGTGTCCCTCTTATGACAATAAAAAAAAATTAAAAATATAATGATAGAGCAAAAAACCTCATTTAAGGAAGCCAAAGAAATATCTGAAAATTCCTTATCCAGTTTAGTAAGTCACAATTCCTTTTCACCGCTAACAAATTATGACAAACATTTTCCAGAACTTCCTAACAACGATCGTATATCGTTATCTCATCCAAATCGTAATCAAATCTCTACAAATTTCAATGGCAATCAAAATAATTCCTTTTCCCAACAAACTCATGCGAGGAATAGACCTCCAACCAAAAAAAAGAGAAAATCAAACTCTCCCACTATCCAATCACCTGTTCAAAAACCATTATTTCCATTTACCTTTGGACCTTCACAACCTTTGACAATAAATTCAAATAAACCAAACTACTCTATAATAGTTTGGAAATAAAAAAAAGTAGTATAACTAGCAATTTATCAATTTTTATCATGGACTTTATTAATAAAATAATTTCAAGTAACAACAGACAACCTGTTGATATTAACGTAATTACAAGTAGTATAGAACAAGTATTGGAGGATACTTTGAAAAACCAATAAAATTTAATCCTAAAACACGCAATTTAAATATAATGCAATGGAATGCACGTTCTGCTATAGCTAACAAAAATAGTCTGGTACAATTTCTTTTTGATAAAAATATCGACATTGCGCTTATAAGCGAAACTTGGTTTAAAAAAAATCAACAATATAGTTTTAGTGGTTACAATATAATACGCAATGACAGAAACGATGGCTATGCTGGTGTGGCAATTTTAGTACACAAATCTCTTCAATTTGTGGAACATAAGATCAATATAAATTACAATAAAAATATTTTAGTGTGTGCTGTACAAGTTAAATATGGAACTTTATCTTTAAATTTTGTATCTATTTATAAACCTCCAAAAATACAAGCAATATATGGAGATTGGGTAAAAATTTTTGAACAGTTTGATGGGCCTTTAATTATAGGTGGTGATTTTAATGCACACCACTCTATATGGGGCTGTCATAATAATGATACCACAGGATCACAACTAATAAATGTCGTAGATGATTTAAATTTAACTGTTTTAAACAATGGAGAACCTACGATTTTAAGACGTCCTGATCAACGGGATTCAGCTATTGATGTAACCTTTTGTTCACCTGAACTAGTTAACAAAACATCTTGGAATGTCATCTCTGATACCCTAGGATCAAATCACTATGTCATTTCTATAGAATTAATTTTTGCAATTAATGAAAATGAAATATCTCCTGAAAATAAATGGAATATTAAAAAAGCTAATTGGGCATTATATACCTCGACGATTCAGATTTTGCACGATACGAACAACAGTCACTCGGATAATCTAACTGAACAGTACTCCTCCTTCATTAATAATATAAATACGGCCGCAGAAGCAGCTATACCCCAATATAAACCTTATAAATGTAAACGGCACCCACCCCCTTGGTGGAATATTGATTGTGACAATATTATCAAACAACGAAAATTGGCTTTAATAAATTACAAAAAAAAAACACTAATTTTGAAAATTACGTTCAATACCAGGAGATCTCGGCTAGAACCAAAAAAACATTAAAAAATATAGCAAAGAAACATTGGATTTAATGGGTCTCTTCCCTGAATAAAAATACACCAGCTACAACTCTTTGGAATCAAGCTAGAAAAATTTACAGAAAACCAATATCAAAAATAAAATCTTTCGATCAAAAATGGATGGATGACTTTCTTATTAAAGTTGCACCACCAACTGCGAACCCTCAAAAATCCAGCTACATAGATTCAACCCCATCTGAAAAAAATAATTTTCTACTAAAACCTTTCACTTACAATGAACTAATTTTCGCTATAAATGATCGTAAAGATAATTGTCCAGGATACGATCATATCAAATACTCCATGCTTATTAACCTCCCAGAAGTAGCAAAACATTTTCTATTAGATTTTTTAAATCGAATCATTCAAGACAATTCTGAGGTAGATTTTTTTAAAGACATCATTGTTATTCCGATTCTAAAGCCTGCAAAAGATCCAAATTCAGCAGAATCTTATCGGCCCATTTCTCTCTTTTCTTGTGTATTTAAAACTTTGGAACGGATGTTAAAACATAGACTAGAATGGTGGGTCCATACCAAAAAATTACTACCAAATAATCAGTTTGGATACAAACGAGGATGTGGAACTTTAGATGCACTAGCTACACTTGTAACGGACATACAGAGTAACTTTTCTAGAAATAACTATTTGCCTACTTTATCTCTAGATATGGAAGGTGCTTATGACAGTGTGTGTTTACCTCGATTAAAAGACAAAATGATCAATCAATTTCAAATACCCACAAATCTGGCACAAACCATAATTAATTTCTACACTAATAGACGCTTATACGTTAGAAACTATAAAAATGAATTTCTTGGACCACGTTATAATAGTTGGGGATTACCTCAGGGATCAGTCTTAAGCCCTTTTCTTTTTAATCTGTATACTGCCGATTTTCATAGTCTTAATATACCAAGTATCACTTACAAAACAATCCAATATGCTGATGACTTCCTAGTCTATACAGAAAGGAGTAAATATGAACCTTCCCTTACAATTTTAAGAAAATTACATGAACATTTCTCAAACTGGTTTTGTAAAAATGTTTTTAATTTATCCACTAATAAATCAAACGTGTGCATTTTTTCACGACATAATATTCCAAACATAAATACTATTTTATTAAATGGCCAAAGTTTAAATTTCTGTAAGTCAATAAAATATCTAGGTATGTTTCTAGATCAAAAGTTAACATGGAAAGTACACATCGAGTATATGCTTGACAAAAGCAATAAAGGTCTCAATTTTTTAAAATCAATTTCTAAAACTTGGTGGGGTGCTGACGTAGAAACAGCTTTGCTTTTTTACAAATCTTATATCAGATCCACTCTGGACTATGGATGTATACTTTATGGATCAGCAAGTAAACAAATTTTAAATAAAATTGATGTATTTCAACGGACTGTTCTACGTACTTGTATGGGAGCAATGAAGTCTACTCCAATAGCTCCATTGCATGTTGAAGCTTTAGAACCTTCTTTAAATTTTAGACGGGATTATCTAAGTGAAAAATTTGTAGTGAAAATTTCATATATCAACAATTCTTTATATTCTGGCATAAGCTCGCTATTTACCGAGGATCTAACAAACAGTTACTGGATTCATAAAAATTCACCAACCCTTTGCACGGCCTTTAGAGCCATGTGTAACAATAAGTATACCAACAGTATTAGCAACCTTGAGATTAACGACTATTTCGCATTTTTTAATGAAGCTGATATACACATACCAACATATTATAGTATTCCATCATTAGATTCATGCATCTTAAATTCTTACATAAAAAAATGGCCCATGGCAACTGTAATCTATACAGATGCATCCAAAACATCGGAAGGGACCGGATATGCTTTCTACATTCCATCCAAGTCAATAGAAAAAATGTTCAAACTACCTCTCAATTGCTCAATTTTTAGTGCTGAAGCTCTTGCAATTCTTGAAGTCTTGAAATATTTCGACAGTTTAAACAATAATCCAGTTTTAATAATATCCGATTCATTATCAGTCGTATTATCTCTCAAAAATACAAAGTTACCCAATTATAATTCTAATCCTTTTATGTACCAAATTAAGAACATACTTGTTAACCTTAAAAATAAAAATAAAATTACGAATTTTATTTGGGTAAAGGCTCATGTTGGTATAAAACATAATGAGCATGTTGATTACATTGCAAAAGCTGCAATAACCTCGACAGCTGAAATTTTACCAGATGAGAGAATTTGTGTTCCTGATGCTTTTCTCATCTCTAAAAGAAATCAAACAGATCGTTGGAATACCGCCTGGCAAACTTTTTGCGACCACTCAACAACACAATACGTGCATATACAACCACACGTCCCTAATTCCAGATGGTTTAAGAATTTCAATACCGCTCGTAGATATACAACAACTTTAATAAGATTGAGATTTGGCCACGCTTGTTATCCTGTTCATCTTGCTCAAATCAAAATATATAATTCAGACTAATGCGAAACTTGTCAAGAACAAGAAGATCTTAACCACATCTTTTTTAAGTGTTCCAAATATCTTCAGCATTCAGGAACTCTTTTAAACAACTTGCAAACTCTGAAAATATTTCCTCCATATCAAATAAATAACCTGTTGGCTACTAATAATAAAAAAGTTTATGATTGTTTGATTAAATTTATACATAGTGCAAATGTGTGTCTGTAGTCAATCTCAGCTAAGCTCGTTAACATTTGTTCTAACCCAATTGTTTATTTACCTTTCTTTCCGTGACCTATTGCTAGTAATGTCTTAAACAAATGTCCTGATGGGTCTCTGGACGAGAAGTGAGTATACCTGTTGTTCCTTATATTTGTTAGATAGATTATACACTGTATGATGTACACTTATGTATGCACTTTTTTTTCTTTAGTATTAATTATATCAGAATATTGATATTAGTAATTTTTCTTTTATTATATCTCAATATGTAATTGGCTACATAGCTAAGTGCTAAAGCCACAAAAAAAAATCCCAGTATAGGGAAATTATTTTGATTTTCTTTATTTAATTATATTCTATTGTTTATGTATTATTATATCTTATTGAGATGTATCTAAGAAAAGCAAAGGAATGTTATCTTTTTTAGTTAATGAAAATTAATTATAAAGGTAGGTTAGTTGTTAATGGATATATCAGTCAAGTTAGTTATCTGTGATGTTGTATTGTTCTTGGTATCTGATTTAAGTAAGAAGTGGTATATATCGCTTAGATTCTTAATGTCACTCTTAACATTAATGGAGAACGATTTCCTTAACGATTTCTCGTTACACACTTGTCTTAATCGTCTTGGACATAGTAACAAAAAACACCACTATGTTACTAGCAAAGTTTTTTAATATTCTAACTCTACAATTCTAAGTTACGGTAGGATCAATAATGTTTTCAATAGATAATATATGGTAGCTAATTATAATTTATTCTCTTTCAGCCCTAAAGAAGCCAAATTAATTCTCTTTGGTGAAAACGTTCGGCGAAACAATTGATACTCATTAGAATCTTTCTTGCAGATTTCCCCAATATTTTAGAGTTTACTATATATATATATATATATATATATATATATATATATATATATATATATATATATATATATATATTGTTATGAGTGAGTCACCACTAACGGGACGGAAGATTACAGCGAAACGGTAAAAGATTTTGAAAAAATTTTAAATGTATAGTATGTAGATTGATACAGGCTATATTTTAAAATTATTTTCAAATATACAAGGCATCCCAATAAAGTGCGGCGTATCAAAGTTATATTTTTTCTTATAGAATACTCTGTATTTTATTGGATTTTATAATTGTCTTCAAAAAATAAGGTATAGTTTCATAAGACTTCCCTATACCTATGTACGGAGTTATGTCGAATTTTCTTAAAATGTAAAACTTTAAACGAGTATTCATTCTTAATTCATTTAAGCAATTCTAATAAAATTACTCATACATCTAAATAGCTGGATATTGGTCGAATGTATTTCATGATTAATTATTAAACATTTATCTACAGGGTGTTCAAAATTTGAAGTTTCATTATTGGATTATTCAATGTGTAATATAAGGCTTATTTTAAATAAAACATCCTGTAGGTATATTAATGAATTATTAAATTAAAAAAAAAAATTCTCTTTCGAATGATATACGGATGTCCTATAACTAGGACTGGTAGTTTTGCCGTAATTTAATTTATATAGTATATTAGTATATATTTATATATATAGTATATTTTTACCTGTCTCATAACTAATGCAAACCTGTACACGGATGCCAGATTGTGAAGAAAATATAAGACTTTAATAAAATTATCGTTATTATCGTTGTATGCGTCTAGTGAAAGATAACTTGACTATTTCGAGCGAATATTTCAAATTGTTTTTATACTTTGAGACTTGCTAAATCTAAATCGGTTAGTAATCTATTTAAATAAAGTAGGTAAATGCTGACTTTTTTTCAAAATTTTTATTAGTTTACCAGATATTTAATTTGGTTATATGATTTGCTAGAAAAGGATTAAATATTTAATTGAAATACACTCGATTGCTATCGTCTTAGAACACTCATGCGGAGGTTTATTTTTTAATCAAGACTTAAGTTTTATCATTGTTTAAAAAAGAAAATCTTTTTAAACAATGGTTTTATGTATGTTTTGAGAAAATTAAATTTTCAATCTTTTAATCTTTAAAATGACGTTTGAAAATATAGTAAATTTATGGGTACGGTTTTTTGATAATGGTTTTGAAACAAATAAACACATAGATATGCCACAACAAGAGGCAACACATATTTAGGGACAAATTAATCTATGTGTTGGGATAAAAGGAATAATAGTTAACAACACTTTAATAAATAGTATCCTTTATTTTATTTATTTATGTATTTTATAATATAAACACCATTTTTGTATTTCTGTTTACATAAATGAGAATGTTTTTTTCAATTAACTCGCCCGATCTGAACTATTTATTAATGAAATAATTTTAAATTACAAAGTGATAGATATTGCAAAAATTAAATTCGCATTATTTTAATAGTTATATACCACTTATCAAAATTCTAATATCTACACATAGACAATATTAACGAAATTAGCTAGTTGAATTGGAGTTGGAGTTCCTTAGCTAGTTGAATTGGAGTGACTTCAGTCACCCCATGGTTGGTAGCTTCTTTGGCAAAATGATCTGCTGTTTTATTACTAGTAATTCCGGTGTGAGAAGGCAACCATATGAGAGAGACTGTTACATTGTAAGCAGAGAGATTTTGGTATATGTCATGAATGTGGTATATGTCATGCACTAATAGGTGCTCAGTGAAAATTGTATTGACTAAATGGATATATGAAAGTTAATCTGAACAAATGACAATATGTCTGTTTTGATGTGAGATGCATTTAAAAGCCAACACAATACTATATAGTTCACCTGTGCAAACGTTGCATATTAAGGGTAACCGAGATGATCTTACAAGTTCATGTTTAGTGGTTACTACACAACCAATACCAGTGGTAGTTTTAGAAGCATCTGTATAGAGAATTAAATTCTAAAAATGCTTTCTTTCTAAGAAGGTTAGAAGATTCAAGTTTGTTAAAAATAGTGAGTGAGGTATGTTCAGCAGTCAACAGTGCAAGAGCCGTCCCTGCACGGACCACAGGGCGCATGCATCGAACACAAGCGACAACGACGCCACGCGTAGCTGTCAAGAAATAAGAAGACGTTCTTTTTTGGTTTTGTTAATTTTAAGTTTTTATAAAATTAATATAATAAAAGTGTTAAAGTCAGAATAAATATTTTTTATACAAGGAATACAGTCCACAATACTTCTGAAGGCTCAGAAATAAAAACTTTATTCATGGTCATTCGAACGGATTTTATCAACAAGCAACAAGTGTTAGTGTATTATTTATCGGCAAGTGAAAAAGTTAACATGGCATGGTATGTGGTGAGTACACATTTTTCATTCCTATAATACCTATCCTGGAATAAGAGAGATATTAATTTGTGTCACAAGGTTATTATAATTTCGGTTTGTTAGGATTTATTAATAGCAAGCTTTAAACTTTATTGATATTATACATAGTCGATGCAATGGATCAGTTAACAGTTTTAAAAAGAAAGCGTGGTATCTTTAAGGCACAAATTACAAAATTTGATTCATTTATAAGCAGTTTTACTCACGATAAAATAGTAGAATTATAAGTTAGGGTTGACAAATGCAAAGAATGGTGGAATGATTTTGATCAAATACAAAGTGAAATTGACTTATTAGACACATCAGAGGAACAATTACAAGAAAGGTTAGATTTTCAGGATGCATATTTTAAACTAATAGTCTCTGCAGAAATTATATTAAAGAATGAAGTTAATTTAAACGATACTATAGCAAACTCAGGTCACAATACTAGTTTAGATCGAAATAGCTTAAAAAATGTACGGTTGCCACCACTGGAGGTTCCAACTTTTAATGGTTGTTATCAACATTGGTTAGAATTTAGAGATAGTTTTACTAGTATGGTCATAAAAAATTCTGATTTAAATGATGTTGACAAGCTTCACTATTTAAAACGGGCTTTAATAGGGGATGCCCAGGATGAACTGGAGCAGCTAAAAACTACTAGCAAAAATTTTACTATTGCATGGCAACTTTTATCTGAAACATATGAAAAGAAAAAACTTATTGCACGTGGTCATATTGAAGCTATATATGAATATCCAAAAATAACTCAGGTAAATAGTTTAGAATTAAAGAAATTGTCAGGTTGTATAAAAAGAAATTTAAAGTCACTAGGTATGTTAGGTTATCCAGTTGAACATTGGGATGTTCTTTTACTTTGTACCATAGAGAAAAAGCTTGATTATTACACAAATACGGAATGGCAAGAAAAGGGTCCAGTTAACGAATTTTCTACGATACAGGAATTCTTAGCATTTATAGATCATAAAGTACAACACTTACAAAATTCAGAAGGGGATAAACAAGATATAGAGCAAATGTCAAAGGAAACAAAAAAAAGGGTGCAAACATTATCAAAGTCATTCATTGCAACGTCCAAACAATGTGCACTTTGTAATTTACCGCACTATTTTTATTCATGTAAAAAATTTCATAATTTATCAGTGTCAGCTAGAAGAGAAGAGGTAACAAAATCAAAAGCATGTTGGAACTGTCTAAAGGATGGACACTTACAACATTGTACATGGGGAGGTTGTAAACTTTGTGGAAAACGACACAATACTCTTTTACATATGGATGGTAAATTTATAAACAATTCTCATTTACAAACAAATGCACCTCAACTCAACGGATCAAAGGTTGAATCATAAATTTGTGGTATATCTATCCAGAAAGAAACACACACACAGGAAAATGGCATATCTAATCAGGGAAAGGAAGTACATATTCAGGGACAAGGTGCATTCCATAATAATTCAATGGAAGGTACATCTCAATTAAACTTTTTGGGTCAGACAGGTTTTTTGGAATCACATTCGGGTGATATAGGTCAGACATGTTTTTTAGAATCACATTCGGGTGATATAGGTCAGGATTCAATTAATTTTTTAGATCATTCTAAGCAAGGTATATCATACAGATTAAAAACTGATATTTTACTTTCAACGGCCTTAGTATATATGCAAGACAAATATGGAATTTTGCATGAATGTAGAGTTTTATTGGATTCAGGTTCACAGTCAAATTTTATATCACGTTCATTTTTTGAAAAATTACAATTACGGGCAGATAAGGTACACATTCCGGTTAAAGGTTTAGGTCAAGGTATAACAAACATTTCTCAGGCATTAAATGGGGCACTTTTATCAAAGTTTAGCAATTTTCAAACAAATGCATTTTTATTGGTAATTGATAAAATTTCTGACAATTTACCAACTTCGGATTTAAACTTGGATTTTATAAATATTCCTAAAAACATTGTACTTGCAGATGAAACATTTGGGGTTTCAAAACAAATTGATGTATTACTGGGAGCATCAGTTTTTTGGCAATTATTATGTGTGGGTCAGATAAAACTTGGCAAAGATCAACCAATTCTCCAAAAAACTAAGTTGGGATGGGTTATTTCAGGGCCAGTTAGTCAATCAATTAAGGTTAGCAACAATTCAGTGGTATGTAATTTTTCGTCTAATGTTTTGGAAAACCAAATTGAAAAATTTTGGTTAATAGAAGAATTTGGTGCAAAAAAGGTTATGTCCAAGGAGGACATTTATTGTCAAGAGTTGTTTGAAGCTAGCACGATTAAAAATGAAAACGGTCATTTTGTTGTTAAATTACCAACAAGGTCAAACATTTCTGACTTAGGAGATTCTTATAGTAATGCACTAAAAAGATTTCAATTATTGGAAAATAAATTAAATAAAAATTTGGAAATGAAAATTAAATACCATGAGTTTATGCAGGAATATATCCAGTTGGGTCACATGTCAAAGGTTGAAGATAAAACTGACTTCAATTCAGAAACACCCAACTACTATCTTCCACATCATGGAGTTTTAAAGGAAACGTCTTTAACTACAAAATTAAGGGTAGTGTTTGATGGGTCAGCTAGAACTGACAGTGGTTTGTCATTAAATGATGTTCTAATGGTCGGACCAAAATTACAAGATGATTTAATGTGCATTCTTCTTCGTTTTCGAAAACATAATGTAGTTATAGCTTCAGACATCGAAAAGATGTATCGACAGGTTTTTGTTTGCAAAACTCAGCAAAAACTACAACAAATATTATGGAGGTTTTCAGATGAGCAACCAGTTGAGACATACAAGCTGAAAACGCTAACATATGGGACCGCTCCAGCAGCATTTTTGGCTATAAGAAGCTTACAACAATTAGCTCATGAGAATCAATTGAACCTGCCTCTAGCTTCCCAGGTGATTTTAAAGGATTTTTATGTTGATGATTTGCTTACAGGAGGGAGTTCAATTGAAGAAGTAAAATCATTAAAGGATGAATTAAATAGTATTTTGTGCACAGCAGGATTTTCACTTAGAAAATGGGTATCAAACAAACCTGAAATTTTTGATGAGGATATTCAAATAAAGGGAGACATTGAACATTATCTTGCAGATGATGTTACAACAAAAACATTAGGGCTTTATTGGAACTCAAAGATAGATTCGCTTCAATATAAAATCAATTTTTCTAATTACACAAAGGTTAGCAAAAGAACAGTTCTGTCTTTAGTTTCACAGATATTTGATCCTCTTGGACTAGTAGGGCCAGTTATAATTAAAGCTAAATTAATAATGCAATCACTATGGCAATTTAAATTAAATTGGGATGAGTATTTACCTTTAGATTTACACACACAGCTTGGAACCAGTTTAGGGAATCAATTGCAGATTTGGAGAAAACTCACATTAGCAGGCAAGTTTTGTGTTCTAATCCAATTAATAGACAATTACATTGTTTCAGTGACGCTTCAGAGTCTGCTTATGGCGCAGCACTCTACATTCGGTCACTGGATCAAGGTGGTTCTTGCTTAGTTCATTTATTATGTGCGAAATCAAGGGTAGCACCCTTAAAAACAATATCTTTGCCTAGATTGGAATTGTGTGGTGCTTTATTGGCTGCCAAATTGGCATCGGAGGTTATCGCAACAATAGGTGTTAGCTTTGATGAGGTACATTTTTGGTCTGATTCAATGATAACTCTTTATTGGATTTTGGGTGAACCGTCACAATGGAAAACCTTCGTTGGAAATAGGGTGTCGGAAATACAAAGGCTTTCTAATGGATATAGCTGGCATCATGTTGGCTCGCATGATAACCCAGCCGACATAATTACGCGCGGATATGAACCAAAGTTATTAAACACTTCAAAATTGTGGTGGAATGGGCCACCATGGTTAGCTTCTCATAAATTGTCTTGGCCTGCTAAGGCTTTGTCAAATTCACACATTTCTATCATACCTGACCAGAAGGTAATTCAAACATTTATATCAACTGTGCAATTTGCTGAAATTTGGAACCGATTTTCCAGCTTAGCTAAATTGCAGCGTGTTTTTGCATATATACTTCGGTTTGTCACCAATTGTAAATCATCTAATAATAAGACAACGGGTCCTTTTACTGTAGATGAAAAAGAAAGAAGTTTTTTCTGTTTGGTATATATGGCACAAAATGAAGTATTTCATCAGGAAATACAAACAATAAAAAATCAAAACCAATACATAAATCGAGTAAAATCTTATCATTAAATCCTTTTCTTGATGATAAAGGACTATTAAGAGTTGGTGGACGTCTTCAAAAGTCAGAATTGTCTTTTGACCAGAAGCATCCAATCATACTCCCGAACGGCCATGTATTAACTAAACTTATAGTGATATCGTATCATCATAAATACTTGCATGCAGTTCTACAAGCATTGCTATCAATAATTCGTTTAAAATTTTGGTTATTATCTGGACGTAGCACGGTTAGGCACATTCTGCATAAATGTGTTACTTGCTTTCGTGTCAAACCTACATTGCTTGTACCTCTTATGGGAGATTTACCTAAATCTAGACTTCTGCCTACAAGGCCATTTTATAATTGTGGTGTAGATTATGGGGGTCCCTTTGAATTGAAAACAAGCTATTTACGGAATTGTAAAGTAGTTAAAAGCTATATATGTATTTTTACATGTTTTACAACAATACAAAACACATATTTAACTTGTATATGATTTAAGTACTAATTCATTCTTAAATTCATTTAAACGTTTCATTGCTAGAAGAGGTCTATGTAAAAATAGGTATTCTGATAATGGAACTAACTTCGTTGGGGCAAATAATCATTTGCAGGAGTTATATTCATTTATGAATGATGCAACGGTAAAATCAAATTTTTTAGATTATTTTTCGGAACATAAATTTCATTGGCATTTTATTCCAGCTCACTCACCACATTTTGGTGGCTAGTTCGTTAGATCTATCTTGAAGTAGATTTACTACACTTTGTATAAGTTTATATGAGGATGGGACAGATTTAAGATGGCAGTAAATGATTAGGTCATCAGCGTATTGAACATATTTGATGGGAGGCAAATTTTGTTGATGGTAAGAATGAATAAAATTAAACTTAATGCAGATTCTAAAGGGACGCCTTAATTTTGAGGAAGAGATCGAAAAAGTTTACCCTTGGCAAGGACTTTAAAGGTTCTTTCAATTACATATTTTTTTACAAATGAGAAAATATTACCATTTAAATTATAGTGGGAGATTTTGTCAATGATTGCTTTTCTGGAGATTGAATAAAATGCCCCTTCAACGTTAAATGTAGTTGCTACGACATATTGTTGATTATAGATTGCTTAAGAAATGTGTGTTTGAAAAATAAAAAAGTTATCAATAGTAGACCGATTACGTCGGAAGCCGGATTGAGCGTCGGGAATAATATTATACTGTTTAACGAACCACGTGAGTATTTCATTGATCATTGTTTCAAGAAGTTTGCAGGTAGTACAAGTAAGAGAAATCAGACAAAAGATATGGTCAGGTTTTTTAATTGGAATGATTATAGAATTGCGCCAAACATCTGGGAATTTTTGTGTGTTCTAGATAAGGTTATAAATTTCGAGAAGTTTGGAGAGAGATGTATTAGAGAGATTTTTTTAAAATATATAAGGGATATCATCGGGATCATCAGCAGATTTTGTACATGAAAACAAGGTAAATTTTAGTTTATTTAGGATAAACAAGGCGTTCATAAACTTGACATCGTGTGGAGTTGACGAGATGGTGGAGAAAGATTGAGCGCGTAAAGAACTGGGAGTAAAAGCCATATTACTTTTATTGAATCTGTCTTCAACCCCATTAGCGAGTGTGTCGGAAATGAATTGACTGTCAGAGATAACTGTGTTGTTGAAGTTGATAGGAGAAATAGTTAGGATATAGGAATGAAGGATGACTAAATTCATAGGATGAAGGTTAGTTTTATTGCCTTGGATTTGTGAAACAGTTTTTTTATAAATGAGAGTGGAGTATCATATCCACTGGTAACTTTAACATCCTAATATATAAGACTAAATAATGTAAACTAAATTGTAACATATTATAACTTTTAACGGGTTTTTACCCAGATATTTAGTGGCTCAAAAAATGTACACCTAGACACTGATGATGGAATATGGATTCCGAAAACGATTTGTCTTCATGACATAGCCCGTTTGGGTTTTTTAATTTATGTACCTTTTATAAAGGATTTTAACAAATTTTTTTTTTGTAATGATCTTTCTTTTATCTTAGTATGGATTAGGGCAAGATCTTTCATTAACGATTGTCAGCGGTATGTCAGTGGTAAATTTACTGGTTTCATTTAGAGGGTCGCCTAAGGAATTTTCGAGAAATTTTTCAGGATAATTCTAGAAAACCCTAATTTTTGTGTTTTTATAGGATTTGAGTGCAGCTTTTAGTTCGAAATAGTTTATACGAGAGTTTGGATAATTGTTATCTTGTGAAACTGAGGATGAATAATGAAAGGGCGAAGGAAGAAAAGAGTATATATGGTTAGGTACAGATTTGTTGCAAAACTTTTATTTTAAATTTTCTGCCAGAATCTTGGCTATATCTTAATTGTCAAGGATAACCTTTCGATTAAAAAGGAGATTGGATATTTTAAGGTTATTTTTCATTAACAATTTTTTTTCCAAACTGGACTTGGGCTAGTAATTGAAGTACATAAAGTTTTCTTACTTAATTAAATATCGTGTCTAAATTTGGCAAAAGATGAAGTAAAAATATACAGAGAGCAGAAAAAATTAATAAATGCGAGAGAAAGAGAGAAATTCTATTCATTATGTATGCTGTGATTAGATTTGACATCAGAAGATTTATCAGAGGATGCACTTATATATACTCTTGTAAGTCGGAGGTAGGCTGTTCTTTTAACTTTTTTAAGATTCTAGTGATACGGTTTTTTAGTGATCTTTTCCTTGTACCTATGTAGAGCTGCAATAAGTCCTTTTGAATACCATCTATGTTGGAGGATTTTTAAGCTTCTTGTAGTGGGGTGATACATACAAAAGAGTTCTCAAGAAATGTAATAAGTTGCGTGGAATTGAGTGTAAAATTAGTCGGATTATCTTTGTAAATCATTTCTATAGCGGAAATATAATAAGGTTTCATCGAGTAATCCAATCAAAGATTAGATTTGGACATTTTTTGGCTGGTTTGGGTGGCATCGAAAATGTCGAAGGAGGAAAAGAACTTAATAGAGCAAGGATACCGGATCAAGATAGAATGGTAGAAGTATCAGGAGGACTGTCATTGAAATGTCCCCTTTTTTGTCCTACTGCCAACATGGGCTTTGAATTAGTACGACGAGAGATGGATAAATCCATAATGGCAGCCAGGATGGGTATGTAGTTAACGGAGATGGACTCAATTTCCGAAGATAGAAATTCTTTTAATATAGTTAAGGATTCAGGATTAGAAACTCCTTAGAGTTAGGTGAAAATAAAGAAGAGGAAGGAGCGCTGCAA
This sequence comes from Diabrotica undecimpunctata, assembly GCF_040954645.1. Lineage (NCBI taxonomy): Eukaryota > Metazoa > Arthropoda > Insecta > Coleoptera > Chrysomelidae > Diabrotica > Diabrotica undecimpunctata. Next base: position 82,442,679 of record NC_092809.1, on the reverse strand, counting down.
TGAGTGTGTGATCTGGTCAACTGGAGACTTTGCAATCAGACTTCACGGTACGACCCGTAAGCTTACAAAGAAAACACTATAGTCTGTCAGAGAATAAAAATATTTTAAAGGATGTATTTTCATGGTTAATTAACAGAGAAGATTGCACTTCGAAGTTCATTGTTTACGTACGTACGATTGTTTAATAAAAAAGCAAAGCAAAATTAGCTGAAGTCTTCACATAATTGTCATTAGCTACCCCTCATATACCTTTTAGAGACTTTAAATACCTGTTTAAGATTTTTTCAGCTTTTTTAGAGTTGTAGATCATAAAAAGTTATGTAATTTTTGAGAAAATCCAAATTAAAATACATGAAAGTATGAACCGAAATAGTTGCAAAAAAAAACCTTATTTTTGCAGTTATTTATAAATTATAATAACTCTTTTTTTGCGCAAAAACATGTAACATAGCTCCTTGAAATTATGGAAATTAATAAGTTATTAAAGTGCGCTAAATATCAATCAGAGCAAATAGTTTATAGGTTATTTAATCTGTTTATAAACATTTATAATAACGTTGATATCGTTTATTTCACACACAGTGTGAAAAACACACTTTCTAAAAAAAAACAGAATCTTCTATGACCATTACTAGGCAAGAGAGCATTTTATATTTAAAACCAAAGCATTTTATTCTTAAAATTACACTTCCATTGTCTATTAACAGTAAGAGCTGAAAATTGAAGGGACCCTAAATGAAGATCTGAATTGTGCGTTCCAACTTACATATGGCATATGCGGTAAAGAAGTAAAAATTTATAACCCGTTAAAATGATGGTATTCGTAAAATACCGCTTCGGAAAAGTAGAATGGAGAACCATTTGAGCTCGGTTTTTTTTTAGATTTGAACTTTTTCAAAATGAAGCGCGATTGCAAAATTTGCAATATCTTGGCTTCTGTGGCACGTAAAACCTAAATTTTTTTTAAACTGGGATAGGTCAACAAAAAGTTGTTTACATAATCGCTTTCTACGATAAACAAACCGTCACTATTTTTATTAGTTACATTACATACCATTATGCAAAAACAAAGTTATTAAAATTTTTTAATTTCTGCAAAATCAAGGGTTTTTTGCAACTATTTTGGTGAATTCTTTATATATTTTAATTTAGAAACTCACAAATGGAAGAACTTTTTGAATCTACAATTTTTATTTTAACTATTTTTCTCTGAACTGGATAAAAAACGTTTATAGCCAAAATCACCTGTATGTCTTCACAGATTTATTATTAACTAACCCTCATATATCTTTTAGAACCTTCAAATATCTGTATAAAATTTTTACGTAAAACCAATAATTTTTTCCCAGATGGATCTTTGTATAAATTAGTTCTCCGATAAAGATGAACTTATTTCTACTTTTCAATACAATAACTTAAAATAGCTAAAGAAATACAAATTTAAATATCTAATACTTTGTTTATGTTTATTAACTTGATATTTATTCACTAATTTGTGTTTCCGAAATTTATTATATCATAATTATAATACCAACGAAAACGTAAAATTCAAATTAATGCATCTCGAATATGACGCGTGCACCGTGGCGATAATAAAAAATAATGAATGAAAAAAAAACATTTTTTCAAGTTAATTACGTAACGGAAACGGTGTAAAATAAAAGAATATAAAAAAGTTTCTATTTACTTACTAGAGTGTAATATCCATCTTTGACAAGCCGAAGGATTTTTGTCGGAAATCTGAACATTCTTAATCCATGAATATTGTATTTTGATAAACCACATTTGTAATAACAACAAATATTTCCGGCCATCTGTAAAAAACCATTTATTTATTATGGAAGTAACATTATTTTAATTTAAAATCACTTCTTTCATATATATATATTTTTTTTTTTTTATTTAAATTAACGTGCATGTGACATCTATGGTCATTAGCACGAGTTACGATTACATGGTAATATCATATTAATTACAAAATAATGTAGTTTACATTAACATTTAACATAAAGTAGTAGTTTACAAAAACATTTAACATAAAGAGAAAATAATAAAAACTTATAATATAACATTTATATTTTGTTGAGCAGTTGACTTTTCTCGAGGAATTTGATAACCTTGTTGATTTGGTCAGTGCTGTTTAGGACCTCTTTGAAGTTAGTACTGATATCTAGCTGTTGGCGTATTTTGGCATAAAAAGGGCATTCGATAAGTATATGCCTGATTCGGAGAGTCGTATTGCAGTGCTGACATTTTGGTTGTGGAGATGATGTCATCAAGTAGCCATGAGTTAGACGGGTATGTCCTATACGCAATCTCCGTATGATTGCCATATTTTTTCGAGATAAACTGGAATAGGTAAGAAGGTTCACTGAGGGTTTAATTTCATGCAGCGCTGAAGTAACATTATTCCAGTGAATCTGCCAGGTGGATAGATTTAGCTTCTTCAGTCTGGCTTTGAGATCGTTGCAAATTTGTATATTCATAATGGTGTCCGTGGATGATGCGGCTTTTTTGGCAAGGCAATCAGCTTTTTCGTTACCACTAATACCAACATGGGATGGTACCCATATCAGAGTGATAGTTGTATTTTGGTTTATAAGAAGCTGATATGTGTCATGAATATCTTGGACGATAGGATGGTTGGTGGATATAGCATTAATGGAGTGTATAGAGGAAAGTGAATCAGAGCATATGGCTATGTGTGTATTTGGATATTGTTGGGCATATTTGAAAGCATGTGAGATAGCTAGTAGTTCACCAGTGTGGATGCTACACCAAGGAGAAATTTTAGATAGATTGATAGGCTGTTGTACAGTGGTTACAGAATATCCAACACCACTTTCAGTCTTTGACGCGTCAGTGTAAAGAACTATGTTATATTTATTTTTGTTTATAAGTTCTAGAAAGAGAATTCTTAATGTACTAATACTGGTATTTTCTTTGTTAAACTTGGTGAGGGAAATATGATGTGGGAGTATGTTCGTCCAATAGGGATTATTGGAAAAAGGTAGAGTTCTGGTTTCAGACAAATTTATATCTTTTAGTAACGGTTGTAGAAGACTAGGAATAGGATTTATAATTAAGTTACATGAAGGGTTGTTATGGGGATGGTATGATGATGTAATTAAATTATATACTGGATTGGACGGATTGGAAGAAATTGCAGCAGCATAGGAGAGAAGAAGATTTTCTCGCCTAAGCCACAGAGGAGGTTCATTAGCTTCACAGTAAAGACTTTCTGCCGGACTAGAACGGAATGCTCCAAGACACAGACGAATAGCTGTGTTGTGTACTGTATTTAGTGAATTTAAGATTGATTTAGTACCAGACATATAGACAAAACATCCATAGTCTAGCTTGGAGCGGATAAGTGATCTGTAAACTTTCAGTAACGTGGTTTCTTCCGCGCCCCAATGATAATGTGAGAGTGTTTTGATTATATTTAACCTTTTTAGGCAAACTCCTTTAAGTTCCTGTATATGTTGTTTCCAGGTTAATCTTGAATCAAATATCAGCCCTAATATTTTGCAATTATTAACAACCGGTAATTTGAAGTTGTTGATAATGATTTCAGGATCAAAAGAACTCATTCTTCTGCTAAATTTAATTACTTTGGATTTAGAGTGGGAGAGGGTAAGTCCTAGAGAAGCTACTTTGTTTTGTAATTCATTTACTCCTAATTGTAGAATTTTACTAGTAGTTGCGTTGGATTTACCATGACAGTACATTATTAGGTCATCGGCATATAATACGCATTTGATTGGTGGAGCTATATTTTCACTTAACTTGCTAATCGAAAGAATGATAAGGATGTGCTTAAAACTGAACCTTGAGGAACTCCATCATGTTGGATGTGTGAAGAAGAAAGAAAGTTATTGGCAGAAACCCTGAACGATCTAGATGTTGGGAAGTTTTTGATAAATGCGTATATGTTGCCAGTAAGGTTACATTCAAAAAGTTTGTCAAGAATTGCATTTCTAGAGATGGTATCAAATGCGCCTTCTATATCAAAGATAGTTGCTATCAAATCTTGCTTGCAATTTATTGCGTTGGAGATATGGATTTGGAGTATTACCAGATTATCTCTTGTGGAGCGCTGTCTTTGGTAGCCAGATTGTTCCTTTGGAATAATCTTGTGTTTTTCAAAATACCATAAAAGACGTTTGTTGATCATTTTTTCCCTTAGCTTACACATAGTGCATGTGAGAGAGATGGGCCTGTAAGATTGTGGAACGATAGTTGGCTTATTTGGCTTGAGTATTGGTATAACAATAGATTTGCTCCACTGAGATGGAAATTTATGGGAACTCCAGATTATATTGTATAAATTAAGGAGTTTACTAAGACCATAATTAGACAAGTGCTTTAGGAATGCATAAGGAATATCATCGGGCCCAGCTGCAGTGTTTCTACTATTCGCTAAGGCAGACATTAGCTCATGGATAGTGAAAGGAGAATTAAGGGATCTACTATATTCAGACGATATCAAACGATTTGTGTGTGAATATAAGTCATGATGAGATAAAGTAATATTATTGGTTTTATTCCTGAACTTTTCTTCGAAATGTTTGGCAAAAGCGTTAGGAATAAGTTCGTGTGAAGTGATCTCTATACCATTTGAAATTAAACAAGTAATTTTATTATTAGTTTTGTGACCTTGAACTTGTCGTATTTTTTTCCAAAGTTGGCTAGGATTGGAGTTTTCATTGATAGATGATACGTAATCTTGCCAGGATGATTTTTTACTTTTTTTAACTACGTGTTTGGCTTTGGCTTTGAACTTTTTGTAATTTATTAGATTTTCAAGGCATCTATTTTTTTGGTACTTATTTAAAGCTTTTTTGGATAGACTAATCGCCTCTTCACAAGAAGAGTTCCACCAAGGAACTGCTTTATGATTTGGAGAGAATGATGTTTTGCCAATGTGAGTCTTAGCAGCTGAAAGAATAGTGTCTGTTATTGACGTTAACAAATAGCCTACATCATTGATTATTAGATGATCATGAGCGAGCAAGAGAGTGTCAACAGCTTTTGAATACTCTGGCCAGTTAGCTTTATTTAGGCGCCAATAGCTTTTGGCAGAGGCAGTCCCGTTACAATTGTTGGAAATTATTATCGGATAATGATTGCTATCAAAGAGATCGTCAGCTGTTTGCCAGGTTAAAAAAGGTGCAGATTTAGGGTCACTAATACTAAGATCTATAGCAGAGAACGATCCAGAGGAAATATTAAAATGAGTATTAGATCCTGTGTTAAGAAGACATGAGTTTGTGCAGTTAATAATATTTTCAACTACTTTTCCCCGTCCAAATGTTGATTGAGAACCCCACATACTGTTATGTGCATTGAAGTCGCCTGTGAGTATAAACGGCTGTGGAAGTTGGAATATAAGGTCTAGGAGCTCTTCTTCTTTTAGAGAATGGTTTGGGGGAATATATATGGAACATATGGTAAGTTTATTTGGGCAATATGTAGTTATGGCAATTGCCTTAAGATTCGTTATTAATGGTAGCATTGTTGAGAAGATTTCGCTGGACGCAAATATTGATGCACCTCCACTAGCTCTGAAGCAGTTCGTCCTAATGAAGTGGTATCCTTCAAAGGATTTAAGATGAGGAATATTAGTTGTATTAAAATTAGTCTCTTGGAGACAAAGAAAATCTGGATGGTAAATTGATAAAAGATATTGAATGTGTTCAAGGCGCGGATAGTATCCGTCGCAGTTCCATTGTAAAATAGTGAATTTAAAAACTTATTTACTTAGTAGAAAGAATATACCTTGTACTAATAACGTAATTTTAGAAAAAATCCATATCATTGCAGTTAGAGTCACATGAATTATTGGACGTAAGGCTGGTATGTTCGTCAGCTTCTATAGGATTTAATGTGCGTTTTAGCTTTTTTGTTATTCTTGTAATGCAATTTTTAAGTGATCTATCGGATACAGTTTGGTATATTTGTGTAAGATCTTCGAGAAGAGAATGAATGTTCGTGGTGAAATTATGAGCTTCTTTGAGAGGATCACTACTCCCAAAGGAATTTTCTAGGAAGGCAATAATTTGTAATGCTGATAACGAAAATTTTTCTGGATTAGCACAAATTAATTTTTCAATACTTGAATGGGCAGATGGATTAATTTTACCAATTTCTTTGTCATCAGTTTTTGTTTTCTTTTTAGGAGCTGATTTAGGAGTTGCGAAGGTTGTTGTGTTTGATGTGTTATTAGAGTTTAAGTTTGCTGGGCTAGCGGTAACCAGTAAAGAAGAGACTTGTGTCAGTGGAATGAGTTCCTTTTATGCCAGAGTTAGAAGGGACAGATAATGGTGTTATAGACTGTTCATTTGGGTTTGTTATGTCAGTAGGTAGGTTATTTGAATAGATTTCTTTTTTTGAGGAGGGTAAAATAGGAGATATACTAGAAGGAGGATCAATTGGCATTTGGCTAGAAGTTGTATTTGGAGAGGGATTGCTAGATATTTCTTGAGGGTTAGGGCAGGAGTCTGCGGTGTGTCCAGATTGCGTACATAAAAAGCATTCTAGTTTGTCCGAAGTAATAAAGATCCTATAATTTGTATTTTTATATGAAATTACAATTGAAGTATTTAACTCAAAGTATTCTTTATCTGGTATCACAAAGACTGAGCGTCGAAAACTGAAGATGTGAGCATATTCGTCTTCCGGTGAACTACAACGGATAAGCGAGATAGGGGAAGCAAGTTGTAATCCAAGTTCATTTTTAAGTGCTTGCTCTATGAGTGCATTCGGGATCGAAGGGCACACGTTAGAAAGTAGTAGCCTCTTTGCAGGTGTGATAAGTCTGCGAATAGATATTATTTGATTTCTAACAGAAATAGTCGGATTATTTTTTAGAAGATTATCTACTACGGTTACGGAAGAAAGATAGATGCATACACGCTGGTTAGAAATACGTGAAGCAAAGGTTATTTCTTTAGGGGTAACGATTTCGCCGATTGCCTTTATGTAATCAAAAAGCGCTACATCTGGGATAGCGTTCATAACAATGGCTTGAGTTCTACTGGGACATGATGTTGCTGTTATAGATTTTTTCTGTGTGATTTTGGTAACTGCAGCGAAGCTAGGTTGAGCTGTGTGTGATGATGATGCCATAACTTGATTTTGATATTTTGGATGTCAAAATATTAAGTATGGCCAGAAACGACTGGCCTAATTTTATTTGTCGAAAATATTTAAGTGATATCGACTTACCAATATTTACTTGATAACCAATCACATTAAACTAACAAGTTTTTATTAAAAATACTATTAGTAGAAGCCTGATGTTCACTCGTTGGCTTCTGAAATAGGAATGTAAATATTATTGAATGTATGTATTATCCGGTAAAATTTATTTCTAAATACCTAATTTGTTCATTTCTCATACAATGTTTATTTATGTTTTAAACACATATAATTAAAATGTTTTACTTACCTCGGACCAAATTTTTGTAATACACTTCCAAATAAAATAAAATATTTAAATTCTTTAGATATAGGAAGATTTAGAAGCCACAGTACGTTTATGTACAATTTTAGTTGACACGATATTTACTAGTTGATAGTAATAACTCTATTTTAAATGAATATTTTAAGTGATTCAAGGTCTGTTTTTTGTAACATTTTTATTTGTAAGTAAACCTGTTGCTACTATGTCAGTGAAATATTGCAACGCTGGTGAATTTAATTCAGGGGATCAAAAATGGGACGTTTATTTAGTCTTTAACTTTTTCACATAGCACCATCTAGTATAATGTATCAAACAAAAATGGTGTATTAAAATCTATTGAGACAGAAAGAGTGATGACATCTAGTGACTGTCTCAATTAGAATCAAACAAATTTATACATTGCGTTGGCTAACTAGTCCTATTTAAACAATGCTTATAATGTAGTAAGTTGTGGTTTATTTTGTATTATTTGTTTTATTAAAATTCTTTCTGATTCGTTGTGCATCAGCAAGTAAAAGTATAAAGTATACACATTTGTTTACAACTACATTGGTTTCATTTATAACAAATATGTCAAAATGATGGGTTTAAAAATCGAGAGCAACAACTATAAATATTTTGAATTCGAAAAGAAAATTTTAAATTACGCAAAATCTATCACTTCTAGTTATACGACATCCATATATCATTCGAAAGTGGAAATTTTTGTTAACATAATAATTTATTAATATACAGGGTGTTCCATTTAAAATAAGCCTTATATTACACATTGAATAATCCAATAATGAAACTACAAATTTTGAACACCCTGTAAATAAATGTTAAATAATTAATCATGAAATACATTTAACCAATATCCAACTATTTAGAGGTATAACAAATTTTATTAGAATTTCTTAAATAAGTTAGGAATGAGTCTTCGTTTAAAGCTTTACATTTTAAGAATATTCCACATAACTCAGAACACTCTGTACATAGGTATAGGGAAGTCTTATGAAACTATAACCGATATATATATATATATATATATATATATATATATATATATATATATATATATATATATATATATATATATATATATATATATATATATATAGATATATAGTAAACTCTTAAATATTGGGGAAATCTGCAAGAAATACTCTAATGTGTATCAATTGTTTCGCCGAACGTTTTCGCCAAAGAGAATTAATTTGGCTTCTTCAGGGCTGAAAGAGAATAAATTATAATTAGCTACCATATATTATCTATTAAAACATTATTGATCTTACCGTAACTTAGAATTGTAGAGTTAGAATATTAAAAAACTTTGCTAGTAACATAGTGGTGTTTTTTTTTGTTACTATGTGCAAAAAAAAGTTTTTTATAAGGATTGAAATGTATGGTAGCTTCGAACTTGACACGTAAAGGCTTACCCAAGGTTAATCGAAAAACCCAATGCAACTACATTTAAAAGGAGGTAATTCTTTGAATTGTCGGCAATAACTAAATTTTTGATTTTTATATAGTTAAAAGTGAGGTTCTGTTTAAGCCAGAACGCAAGCGCAAACAAATATTTTTCATTACCATATTTCAGAGATATCACTCCGGGGTTAACAAGGATTCTGAAAAGTGTTGAAAATAGCTTTGGCAATAATAATAACAACATTAAACTTAATGTGGCTTGTAGATCAGCCCTAACAATTAATAATCTTTATTCTAAGATAAAAGATAAGACTCCCATAGATAGGCTTAGTAATATTGTCTACAACATTCCATGTCTCTCTTGCAACAATTCCTACATCGGTCAAACATCTCAATTATTGAAATCACGTATTACACTACACAAAAGTGATTCTCGACTTCACCCTGACCGTTGTGCATTAGCCAAACATGTCCATTCCACTGGTCATCTCATGGACTATACTAACACCACAATTCTCCACCGTGAGAACAATAAATCTAAAAGAGAGTTCATTGAAATGTCTTATATTTTCCTTAACGATTTCTCCATTAATGTTAAGAGTGACATCAAGAATCTAAGCGATATATACCACCTTTTACTTAAATCAGATACCAAGAACAATACTATATCACAGATAACTAACTTGACTGACATATCCATTAACAACTAACATACCTTTATAATTAATTTTCATTAACAAAAAATATATAACATTCCCTTGCTTTTCTTAGATACGTCTCAATAAGATTCAATAATACATGAACAATATAATATAATTAAATAAAGAAAATCAAAATAATATTTCCCTTTACTGGGACTTAAATTCATTCGTTTTTTACCAATGAACCTTAACGACATAAAGATTCATACGACCTACTGAAGTTGTCTGCGCTTGCGTTCTGGCTTAAACAGAACCTCACTTTTAACTATATAAAAATCAAAAATTTAGTTATTGCCGACAATTCAAAGAATTACCTCCTTTTAAATGTAGTTGCATTGGGTTTTTCGATTAACCTTGGGTAAGCCTTTACGTGTCAAGTTCGAAGCTACCATACATTTCAATCCTTATAAAAAACTTTTTTTTGCACATAGTAACAAAAAAAACACCACTATGTTACTAGCAAAGTTTTTTAATATTCTAACTCTACAATTCTAAGTTACGGTAAGATCAATAATGTTTTAATAGATAATATATGGTAGCTAATTATAATTTATTCTCTTTCAGCCCTGAAGAAGCCAAATTAATTCTCTTTGGCGAAAACGTTCGGCGAAACAATTGATACACATTAGAGTATTTCTTGCAGATTTCCCCAATATTTAAGAGTTTACTATTTAACTAATCTGCAAAGATTAAATTTCTTTTCTTTATATAGATATATATATATATATATATATATATATATATATATATATATATATATATATATATATATCGGAGAATGATCTCGTAATTTTTACAGTAGAGTGATCTCACATCTCACATCGCAGCGACATAAAAACCAAAAAAATAAATGCATGTGCGCTGACAGAATATGTGACGTTACATGATCACGTTAACACATGCATGTAATTTCGAGGATTTCTGTATTTTGACAAAAGAAAAAAACCATTCAAAATGTGTTTTCTTGGAAATGTGTTTCATAAAATCCAATACGTCTTGTATAAATAAAAAGTCTGACATAGATAAACTGAGCAACATTTATTGTTATTTACTGACAAAACATCAAAAATAAAATAAAGATTTACTTTTACATATACACACCATAATACACCTGAATGCAAAACATGTTGCATACCATCAAGACAGGTTTAATATACTACTTCCATTAATAAAACATGAAGAACACCTAATTACATTTTAATCATACTATTAACAACACATCAATAAAATATGTCACAAACGAAGTTTTATTATGATTAACTAAATTTTAAAATGTATTTTGTTCAATATTTTATGTTATAGTTTATATGTATGTTATTAATGTTGAGTGTCATAGCTTTATATAAATAATCTTAACGACTAGTAAGTTGCACTGACAATTTGTGATATATTGTAAATATTTACACTTTCTTCTAATTACAGTGTCGTGAAAAAGGAATAAAACAATTCCGAAAGCTAGACCAAAAGTCAAAAGAGTGTTTCTGTAAGGTTTTTACCCTACACAACGGACTCGAGCGATTTATGGACTCAATATACGGAGTCGTAATGTTTTTTATGCATTTCTTTTAACTGATTGTTATTTTCTACCAAAATTTTGTTAAATGAGAAACTAGAGAACTGTACCTACTGCACCAATACATTAAAAAGATTGTGGGTATTATAAAATAGATGCAAATCTTAATACAAAATGAGTGCGTAATGTCGCTTTTAATTCAGTCATTTGCCGTGAAGAGAGTTTTATGAGTATACTGAATGTGTATATCACTCATGTGTTAAACCATATTGCCATATTATGGACTCAACTTAGCTGGTAACAGTTTTGTTCAACTATTGAATCATTTTATCTGGCTCAAATTGCAGAGTAAGATTTTTTACGTTTATCTGGTGATATTATCGTTAATTTTTATGTGTAGAAAAATGTATTGAGTGTATATATTTAATAGAATAAACGAAGATATTTTGTTTCACAGAAATTACTTCCAAACTGAAATTTTTATAAAAGAACACGTATTTCTATTTATATACTCGTATAGAATAAGCTATTTATTTTTAATTCAATTGAAAAGTTACATTGAGATTACACTTTTGAAAGGACGCAATTTATTTTTTTTTATGTGTGGGGTTGGTTAGTATAAACTTCAGTTGAAGTTTGTGCAGTCGCAACCCTTGTTTACCGGCCGCCATCTTGGAAAAAAAGAGGCAAAGGGTTTTCGCGCTGTACCTCGTAAATTAGCAACTCTACAGAAAATTTTATAAATCATTATATGTAGCAAATTAAATTTTCTACAACTTTAATTCCATTACTTTTTATCATAAAATAAAAAATCAAAAAGTTATAAACCAAAATAACCAAAAAATTTTGAAAACATTTTCTATTGGGCCTAAAATTTTTTCTGGTGATTTTACAATAAAACTGTTCGGGAATCCTTATTTCTTTATTTTATATTGAATATTATTATAATACTTAATTTATTTCGGGTAAATAAGTTTTAGATTTTAATAAATTATATTGCCTTGAAATGATGCAGAATAACCTTATGTGCTTATTGGTCGCATTGCATTCAAAGCACGATATAATATGATTTTACTACGACGCATACAAATCGCTCATATATCCAAATGGGCATGCCCCAATGAGTAGATTTTAACCGAGAAGGTACGACTTACCGTTAAGAATTCGTAACGTTACGTATCTGGCGGTACCGTCTCGCGTCCAACAAGAATTTCATGGAAGGAATCCATTGAAAGGATTGAGCATTGATGAATTGAGTAGTCACCTTTGGGTCTGCATAGTTAACCAAATCCTAAAGAACACCAAGTTAAGGTAAGCGATTTTGTGCATAACTTGTAGAACCATATTATTTTAAATTCAATCGTAAATTTACCAACTCGTTTTCATATTTCCTACAATTACTATTCATTAATGATCCTTCGAGCCGGATTGAGCTTAATTCTATTAATTTTAAATATAAGTTTATTTATGCATTATTTTAAAATCTTATAAACTTCAATAAAGGCAACCATATTGTCTTTTTATATTAGCAGGCAGTTTTTTGTATTTAAAAAAAAAACTGGACAATACTAAAACGACTCGATTGTGGAAAGTAAATTTTCGAACGTATTTTTGAATCGAGAAATTGAACGGTACGCAGCAGTCTGTCTCTCTTTGCTCTTCTATTCTTAGTGTTAATTACGGTTACTTTTTACTTTGTTGGGATCGTGTTAATTAGGTTGGTTTATTGTTTAGTTTTAATTTAATAGGTTAATAAGTTACTTGTTATTATCCGCTTATTTATAACAAAACAACAATTATTTAATTGACGTTTATTATTTTGATACCACTTGTGTCTTTACTTACTTATTTTTTTATTTGCTATTTATAATACATCACTTGGGTTCAAACTTAAATTTGTTTTATTGTGACAAATCAATCACATTTAAGTAATTTTATTAGAATATTTGATAAATTAACTTCATAAAATGTCTGATAAATTAACAAAGGCCAATTTAAAGTGAACTACCGCTTTTAAAAGATTACAGGAAACTAATGAATGTGATATTAGTGTTGCTAATGACGAGTCTTTAAAACCTCTATTCTTGCTAGAGCAAATGCTATTGATGGCACATATAATGAATTTCAAAGTAATCATAACACTGTCATTTCGTTAATCGATGATGATGAATTTTCTTCCTATGATGAGATGAGATTAAATGCTGATAAAGCCTTTTATGGAGTTGTATCACTAAAACATGATTTTTTTATTGAATGACTCATCTTCTCAATCGGCAAACATGTCTACTGTAGATAATCCTAATTCTTCTAACCGTAGAAGCATCGTAAACCTTCCAAAACTTTCCTTACCTCGTTTCGAAGGCAATTATAAGGATTTTTCTACTTTTTATGATTTGTTTAACAGTCTAATCCACAATAATTGACATATCTAATGTTGAAAAGTTTCAGTATCTTCTTACTTCTTTAGATAAAGAACCCCTAGGTTTAATCAAAGATATTCCTCTTACTAAGTGCAATTATATTGTGGCATATGAAAAACTGGAAAAACGATATCAAAATAAATGTATCTTAGCTAGTCATTATTACAATGAAATATTTAATGCTTCCTCAATTTCAAAGGCAAATTCTTTTGAACTAAGAAAACTTTTAAGTATCGTTTCGGAAAATGTGGCTGCTCTTAGGGTAATGAAGCTGCCTGTAGATCATTGGGATTTTTTAATAAATTAATCCTCCTCCTTAATAAATTAGATTCAAAAACCAGAACCGATTTTGAGCTGGAACATAGCCTTAGTCAGGAATTGCCAACTTATAGGCAATTAATGTCGTTTTTAGATAGGCAGTGCATCGCACTGGAGTCTGTTCAGTATACTGCTTCTTCATGTAATTCATATAATCCAAAGAGTCCAATAAAACAGTTTAACAATAAAAAACCCTTATCTAGTTTTCTGGTGGAATCCAGCCCAAATACAGTGGAGCAGTCTAAGTGCATCTTATGTTCTTCGCCTCATGCCTTATATAAGTGTGGAATATTTCTTTCTAAATCCCCTCAAGAGAGGTTTTCTATTGTTAAGCAACATAAACTTTGCGTTAATTGTTTAGTTTTGCCGCACTCTATGAGGAATTGTGGATTATCTCATAAATGTCGTGTTTGCAAATTTCCACATCATACTACATTGCACTTTGATAAAAATCGAACCATACAGCTTCTGAGCAGAATTCAAACGTTCAGGTTACTTATTCAAATCCCTCTGTGGAGCCGTTAGTTGGTTGCAACCCGGCTACGAGTTCTTCTATTACCAATACCCTTGTAACTACTTACATCAATGCTGACTGTATTACAAGCACCTTATCACTTCCTCAGTCAACTATTTTATTGTCAACCTGTGAAGCTGAAATAAAGGATATTCGAGGTAACTTTACCACAATCCGTATTCTACTTGATACCGGTTATATGGCGAATTTTATTTCTGAATCTTGTGCTCAACGTCTTGGACTTTCAAAAAGAAATTTTTCGATTCCTGTTGAAGGTCTCAATGGTGGTATAGTGCAGTGCACAATGAAACCGTGTAGACAGATCGATCCAACATTTTCATTTGAAGCTATTGTTCTTCCTAAAGTATGTTCAAATCAGCCAAAATTCCAAATTAATCCTTTGGAGTTGACATATCTTCAAACCTTAACATTAGCAGATCGTAAGTTCCACATACCTGGTCCTATAGACTTGATAATTGGTGCAGAACTCACTCCGTTTATTTTAAAATCGGGTAGAATTTTTGGAAATCCAAATCAACCAGTGGCATTAGAAACTGTTTTTCTAATGCCACTGGTTGCTGGTAAAATAAATTGCCTAATGATTCTTCTACGAATACTCTTATTAATTATCATATGTCTCTTGAAACAAACATCGACATGCAATTAAGAAACTTTTGGGAGCTTGAGGAGATTTCCAAATCATTACCTTTTTCCCCTAAAGATAAAAAATGTGAAGAAATATATAAGTCTTTAACTGTCAGAGATTCTACAGGTCGATTTTTTGTCCCGTTACCTTTTCGTCAAGAAAAACCTAAATTTCTTGATACTTATTCCGTTGATTGAATAATTCAATCAACGGTTATTCTCAAGCCTATCGACGTTTTTCGATGCTTGAAAATCGGTTTAGAAAAATTCCGGATTTACGCACAAAATATTGTGATTTTATGCAAGATTATTTAGATAAGGGTCACATGTCTCTCATTCCTACAGAGCATAACCATTCTCCTTCGGCCTATTATATAGCCCATAAACGGTGTATCTCTAAATGACACCTTACTTGTAGGTCCAAAGCTTCAGAAAGACATTGCTAGTCTTTTACTTAGATTTCGATTTTATGCCTATGTCTTTGTTTGCGACATTAAGAAAATGTACAGACCAGACAAATTAATGTGATTTCCGACTATTGGAATTATCAACGTATTTTATGGCGTTTCTCCCTTTCAGAACCTCTTCAGGAGTATCATTTACGCACTGTGACATATGGTATATCTGCTTCACCATATTTGGCACTACGTAGCTTGTATGAACTCGCAGCTTCTGAAGAACATAATTTTCTTTATGTAGCTAAAGCATTAAGAACTCAATTTTATATGGACGATGGTTTACTGGGGGCTAATGATATAAACTCAGCTTTGACTCTTCAATCTGAATTAATCGCAGTTATAAAAAGAGGAGGTTTGGAACTTGGAAAATGGGCTAGTAATCACCCTGATCTAATTACCCATATTTCTGCCTTTGATTGTCAGAACTCCTCTTATAGTTTTGATAAGGACGAACCTTCATTCATCAAACTTTTGGAATTAAAATGGGATCCTACATCAGATATATTTTCCTATTCCTGTGTCCCTTTTGATCGCTATTGTACCAAGAGACACATTTTGGCTGAAATTAGTAGGATTTTTGATCCTCTTGGATTTGTTTCACCCTGTCTTCTGCTTGCAAAACGTCTGCTACAAAGATTGTGGGAGCTCAAGCTCCCTTGGGATGAAATATTATACGACGAGATTACCGAAATTTGGACAAAATTTAAAACTGGGTTACCAAATCTCGCTGATATTAAAATTGCTCGTTATTTGCTCGAAAGATATATCTCGCATCGAGTTACATGGTTTTTGTGACGCCTCTCAAGTAGTTTATGCCAGTGTTGTTTACTTTCGAATTGAAGAAACCATGGGTAATATGAAAACCTTTTTGGTTAGCGTTAAGTGCAAGGTTGCTCCATTAAAGACTCAGTCTATTGATCGTTTGGAGCTTCTGGCAGCAGTTCTTCTGGCTAACTTAATTAATTTTGTTCAAAAGAGTTATGAGGGCTTAATAATATTTGACGCTGTATACGCATGGTCAGATTCGGTGATAACTTTGGCTTGGTTGTCTTCATCACCAAGTCGATGGAAAACTTTTATAGCTAACAGGGTGAGTCACATACAAGAAACTGTCACTAGTACTAGTTGGCATCATGTGGTATCTTCACAGAATCCTGCCGATTATGCAAGTCGTGGTCAAAGTCCGCTTCAGCTTTTAAATACTTCTATGTGGTGGTCAGGCCCGCCTTTTCTTTTTCTGCCTAGAACCACTTGGCCTTGTCAACCTACAACTAAATCTTATTCTGATTTCTCTGAAAAAGAGGAAAAACAAGTTGTTCTTACAATTACAGTCACTAATGACAATTTTCTATTAAATTTACTCCACCGTTGGTCTTCTTTGCCTAAAATTCAAAGAATTTTAGCTTATGTGTTAAGGTTTATAAAAAACTCTAGGTCTAAACAAAGACTTAACGAAAACAGAATCCTTACTTCACCAGAAATAAATTGTTCACTTATACCGATTATTCGATATGTTCAGCTGGATGTTTTTTCTGATATTTTCCTTAAGATTGATCAAAATCAGTTACTGCCAAAACCTTTTCGTAAATTAGCACCATTTGTGGATCCAGATAATTTACTTAGAGTTGGGGGTCGCCTTAAAAGATCTTCTTTTAGTTATGATATTAAACATTATAAACATCCTATCCTTTTACCGAAAAACCACAGACTTACAGAATTGATAATAGAATCAGTTCACAGCTCACATTTTCATCCTGGTTTAAAAACCTTGCAATACTTGTTACTTCAACAATATTGGATCTTATCCCCTAAGGCAGCAATTTATAAAAGCTTGTCAAGATGTGTTACATGTTTTAGTTCTAAACCCAAGTCCTATAATCCGTATATGGCCGATTTACGCTCGTTCCGCGTTTCTCAGTTAAAAGCATTCTCATCAGTTTGCATTGATTTCGCTGGTCCAATTTCACTTTCGATGAGCAAACATATAGGAGTGAAAACCTTTAAGGGTTATGTCTGTTTATTCGTTTGTACCGCTACTAAGGCTATTCATCTGGAGGCCACATCTGATCTTAGTTCAC
This sequence comes from Diabrotica undecimpunctata, assembly GCF_040954645.1. NCBI lineage: Eukaryota > Metazoa > Arthropoda > Insecta > Coleoptera > Chrysomelidae > Diabrotica > Diabrotica undecimpunctata. Next base: position 82,425,157 of record NC_092809.1, on the reverse strand, counting down.
AGTCCTTCTTAGCAGCTTTTAGGCGCTTCATTGCTCGAAGGGTCAGGCGCAAGCATATTGTTACTGATCAAGGCACTAATTTTAAGGGTGCTAATAACCAATTAATAGAACTTGCTCAAAATACCGCTCAAAAATTAGACATTTCTTGGAATTTTAATGCTCCCGCTTCTCCTCATTTCAATGGATTGGCCGAGGCTGGCATCAAGTCATTTAAATCATATTTTTACCGAGTTATGGGAAATCAAATCCTAACATTTGAAGAATTCTATACAATTCTAACACAAATCGAGGCTATCCTTAATTCTCGTCCCTTGTGTCCCATTAGCACAGATCCGAATGATCTGCAGCCACTTACGCCTGGACATTTTTTGGTTTTCGAGTCGTTAAATAATCCGATTCCTGAACCCAATTTAGATCATTTAAGTCTTAACAAATTAAGTCGTTGGCAGTTACTGCAACGTATCCAAAGCGATTTCTGGAAACGTTGGTCTTTAGAGTATATTAACACTCTTCAACAAAGACACAAGTGGACAAAACAGTCTCCTCCGGTTTCTAAATGGGATCTGGTAATTATTAAGAATGATCAGCAAGCTCCTTTGCAATGGGAACTTGGTCGTATTGTTAACGTCTTTCCGGGACAGGATGATGTAATTCGCGTTGTCGAAGTCAAAACTTTTCGCGGCACGATGAAAAGACCGGTGGTCAAGATTTGTCATCTTCCCGGCAATTAGGGTAACTACCTTTTTTTTTTAATTAGGTTTAAATTTTGTTTGTTTTATTTTTTTTCTTTTTCTCTTACTTTGAAAACATTCGTTTTGGTAACTACCTTTTTTTTTAATTAGGTTTAAATTTTGTTTGTTTTATTTTTTTTTCTTTTTATCTTACATTGGAAACATTCGTTTTGGTGGGGTAAATGTTCGGGAATCCTTATTTCTTTATTTTATATTGAATATTATTATAATACTTAATTTATTTCGGGTAGAATAAGTTTTAGATTTTAATAATTATATTGCCTTGAAATGATGCAGAATAACCTTATGTGCTTATTGGTCGTTTTTCATTCAAAGCGCGATATAATATGATTTTAATTCGACGCATACAAATCGCTCATATATCCAAATGAACATGCCCCAATGAGTAGATTTTAACCGAGAAGGTACGACTTCACTTCCAGCCTTCAACGAAAACGGTTAAGAATTCAGAACGTTACGTATCTGGCGGTACCGTCTCGCGTCCAACAAGAATTTCATGGAAGGAATCCATTGAAATGATTGAGCAGTGATGAATTGAGTAGTCACCTTTGGGTCTGCATAGTTAACCAAATCCTAAAGAACACCAAGTTAAGGTAAGCGATTTTGTGCATAACTTGTAGAACCATATTATTTTAAATTCAATCTTAAATTTACCAATTCGTTTTCATATTTCCTACAATTACTATTCAAAAACAATAATTTAAAAAAACAATAAATTTTAAAAAAATATTTTTTTATTGTGGAGCTGTGTTAAAACTTTTGTAAATGGATTCCGTTATAAAATAAATAAACAAATAAAATGATACCAGAGCAATATTATAGAAGGTTTTTCATAGAGTAATTTTTACTACAAATTTGTTTAATTTCATTCATTTTCTAGTTTTTGCAGAGCTCCAATGTTGATTGGGTTCTTAAATACTCGCTATTTTGAAATAAGGGGTGTAAAGGGTTTTTGCGCTGTATCTCGTAAACTAGCAATACAACAGAAAATTTTATATAAAACAGTAGTTATAGCAAATTATATTATCTACAACTTTATTCGTATAACTTTTAACCGACAAATGGAAAATAAAAAAGTTATAAACAAAAATAACTATGATCCTAGAACAAATCTTTTGGGTCTTATAACTTTTTTCTGGTTATTTAAAAATAAAATGACATTAAATCGACCTTAAGCTTAATTTCTTTATTATATATTTTTTTAATTCATAAAATTTATTATTTTGTGAACATTCCTATGGGCTCTCTCTCTTCAATATTTTCCCCTCGGAGGGAGTGTATTGGTCATCGTGATTCCTATGGTATCATTAGTTTATTATCGACCTTTTTCCCAACCACCTATGAAGTAGTGTCTGGAATTTTTTGAACAAATTTTTTTGAGCCTTTTTCTGGTCATTTTGCAATAAAAGATATCAAAGCACTATTATAGAGGGTTTTCAACGAATAATTTTTACTGCAAATGTGTTTAATTTCATTAATTTCTTTCAGTTTTGTAGCAATCCGAAGTTGACCGGGTTCTTCAGAATATATAAGAATATGATAAAAATGAACCATTCGACTTAGTTTCCCGTAATATATTTTCTTACTCATATCTTTTTGAATCAATTTATCATTTTCTTAACATTTCTAGGTTATTATTATTTGATTATCGACCCTTTTTGCCAACAAAAAACTTTCTCCGTCTCATGTGCTTGCGTTGCACGAAACAGCACCAATCGACAGAGATAACGTTTAATAAGAGTACCGTACCAACATTATCCTAAGATCAATTTCTTGGTAATGTAGAGAACCAAACAAACCTAATAGATCTTCACAAAACTGCTCTATCAGAAGTGGGTTTTAGTGTCGTCCAGGCAGAATCTTGTCTTGCTCATGGCATTAAGGGTTAAGCAATGTAATGTTGTGTGTCCAAAGCGTCCATTTTTGTTTCAAACTTTCAACAGAGTGTAAGTCGCATCAATTATACTGCCCTTTAAGTTTTGTGTATGGCGACGTTATTGCAAAGTTTTGCTGTTTTCCCATGCTTTTTCAAGTTGCCACACAACATCAGTAGCTTACAAGATCGGCAAAATTCATTAAAATTTTACAGAAACATCCTTAGTTAGCTAGCGGAACAACATTATTTCTCAGTGAGAAAGCCGAGCTATCTTTGCTCACTGTCGTTGGCGAACATTTTTTCATCTCTTTATATAATGGAAACAAAGATGATTCTCTGACAGCATGAGATAAAAACAATTTGCCAAGACAGTGACCAAAAATTCTTTTAACTTATCATTAATGCGCGTTTCCAAAGTTTATCAGCAGAAAACACTGCGATCCTGAAGTTTGGGGCTGGAAAAACGTAAAAAAATTTGGATACCAATCAAAACTTTCAAAAGTCTAGCTCCCTCTAACTTCTAAAATAAATTTTCTGCAGATGCAAAGCAAACTGTAGAAGTTTGTGTGGTTATCAAAACGCAGGCCTCAAATGCCCTGAAGTGTGCCTTAATTGTTCTGGTGAAACCTGCAGTAATATCATGGAAATATCAAAATTAATCTAAAGCTTCTAAGAATTCGAAGATGAATTACCCACAATTACGACAATTCTAACTCCCGTTTTTCTGCAAATATTCCTTTTCGATACTGAATTAGAAACACAATCTAGACCATCAAAGAAAATAAACAAACAGTAGCTGGAAAACAACTTTTTAAATATATAGTTATGCTTAATATTATCTCACTTCGAAATTGTCTGTGGATTAAGCCTAATGGGGATATCACTTAAAAACGCGCCTTCATACTTCACTTTACCTCATAGATGGTCGGAAAAAAATATGTAATTAAACTAATAACCACAGAACAATGTTAACAAAATAATAAATTGTATAAATAAAAAATATATAAAATCGAAAACTAAACCTAATCGTTTTTATCTTATTCTTACGAGTATTCAAGACCTTTGGAGTGCTGAAAATCCAAAGAAATTAATGTAATTAAACAAATTTGTAGTGAAAATTATTCTTTAAAAAACCTCCTATAATATTTATTTAATGTCATTTTGTTGTAAAATGACCAGAAAAAAGTTAAAAAGGGCCAAAACAAAATTTGTTAAAAAATTTTTGTTTTTTTTTGTTTATAACTTTTTTATTTTCCATTTTACGATTAAAATTAATAGGAATGAAGTTGTAGAAAATTTAATTCGCTACAAATAACGTCCCATATAATTTTCTCTAGGATTGCTACTTTACGAGATACGGCTCGAAAACCCCTTGCTTTACTTTTTCCTAGATGGCGACCGGGGGACAAGAATGGCGACCCTACAAACTTACACCTAAATTTATACTAACCACTGCACACACCAAAAAAGATAATTGCGTCCTTTTAAAAATGGAATCTCAATGTAACTTTTCAATTAACTATAATGTCTTCTTCTTTTTTTTTTCGATATATGCAAATTGCCCGTTTTGTTCCTATTCGTGTGGATAATTTCGTTTTATCTCTTTCTTTCCAGGGCTAATCTGACTATAATATCCTCTACCATTCTGCTAATGTGACAGATTCATTTTCTTTTTCTTTCCTGTACCAATTAATTAATATTGTTTATTCTGCATGGGTTTCTCATAATATTGCTTCTTCTTTTGTCTAATAGTCTTTTTTCGGTCATTCTTCTTAGTATTCCCATCTCATTTGTCTGCAAATGTCTGTGCTTGTATCTGATCTTGTTCCTGCTGTATATGTCATGACAGGTCGGATTATAGATTTGTTTATTTATTCTTGTTTGTCTAATTCTAACTGTCTGTTTCACCGTATTGTGTCATTGTAGCACACTGCTTCTTCACTTGACTGTGTCACTTATCCCCTTACTTTCAATTCCCATATATTTAAATTTTAATACTTGTTTCATCAGTTGGGTTTTAATTTATATTTTATATTTTATATTAATTTAATATTTAAGTTTTCACTTTGTTGGTTCCTTTCACAATACTAAACTTTTTATAATAAGTGATAAAATTTTCATATTAAATCGTTTGGCTTTGGTATTAAACTGGTGTAGTGTTCTTTGGAGATCATCTTCATCATCTGTTATTAAAAATGCGTTATCAGCATCGCATATTATCTTTATCTCCTTGTTTGCCGTTTAGTATGTTTTTTTTTTATTTTTACTAGCTTAAAAACTATTAATATTATATTAAATATAAAAGATTAAATATTACAACTGGACTTCCATGTCTGATTCCAGTTGTAGTGTTTATAGATTCTATGTTTTCTATTTGAACTTTTACTTCGGTTCTGTTTCTTACATGTCGGTTCTCTATTATTTTTATGATATCCAGTAAGATTATCTGTTGTACAGATGTGTATCGCATCCGATAGTCTCACTCTGTCATAGTACATTTCTAAATTAACAGAACATAGGTAGGCTAGTTTATCATATATGCTTCTCTGCACAAGAAACTTGTTGTTCGTCAAAGTTTGAAGTTTTCTTCAAATTATTTGATATTATTTTTATTATTAATTTCAAAATAGTACTTAACAATTCCTTTGTAAGTATTTGGGTCGCATTTTACACCTGTTGTTAAAAGAGAAATCATAATACTCGTTCTCCACTCCTCATGTATTCTTGATGACCTTAAACCTTTATTAAATATTATGGGTAACTGTTGTATAAGCCATATTTTATTAATTCCTTTTATTTTTCAACGTTATGATGACTTCTTTTATCTCATGTTTCTATCATTTGCGTTAACTCATTTGATGTTATATCGGGAGTTTCAAGAGTATGTTCAGTTTCCGTTGTTCGGTTTATTTGTCTAATATTATGTTTTTCATTCTTTCTTATTGATGTGAATACCTTATATTAATTCCTTAATTTCTATTCTGTGTCCCTTTTGTGAACTTTCACATGTTTTATTGTTTTCTTCGGCCTGATTAGCCTATGTGCTGTGTTACGAACTCTCTTATATTCATAAGTCTCCTGCGTTCTTTCAGATCTATATTTCATAGAAGCATTGTTTTTTTTTCAGATATATTTCTATACTTTGGGTAAGCATTATAGTGTACTTTTTCTTTTATTTAAGTTTATGTTTATTTTTATCCCTCCGAGTGGCTTGTTTGTTTTATGTTGTTTTAATTCTTTTCCCAACTAACTTAGTTATCTTCATCCCACGTGATGCTTTGTTGTTAAATTTTTTTATCTAGCCTACTTTGATATAGTTTTTTTGACAAATTTTTCTCTATTAATTTTAGTTTCTAGTGTTGGTGTTTTGTGTTTATGTTTCTTAATCAAATTAAGATGAATTTCTTGCTAATTGGCTATGCCAAAGCCATTATACAATAAAAAAAAAGATGAATTTCTTCCAAAACTAAATTGTGGCCAGTCCCTAGGTTAGTTGAGATTAGGCTCCGTACATCTAATACTTGTTAGCATTGTTTATTTCTATTTGTAAGAATATGGTCTATTATTGATTTGTGTCCAGTTGTGTTAAATATTCTTAAAAAAGTATTACATTAACTTAATTAACCAAAATTATTATATTTCTTTCAATAAATATCCGGTTTAAATTTTTAGAAATGATAACAATACTTTGTCATTTTTATTCTCATGATTACTTCATTAATTATTATATACATATACATGTATATGTATATATATATATATATATATATATATATATATATATAATATATATATATATATTGTTATGATGTATTATTTGTGAATGATGTTTTAATGAGCAATGAGTGTTTTTAATAATATATATATATATATATATATATATATATATATATATATATATATATATATATATTGTTATGGATCAGTTTATCGATCAGAAATAGAATCAAAAGTTTTTTTATTATTTTAATATACCGCGGGCATATAAGTTAAAATACAACCCTGTACTTATTTGTAATAGTTAGAATAAGAGAAAACATTGTTCCGTGACGGGACCCTAACGAGTTTTTCCGTGAAAGACTGAGTGAATAGTGAAAGGACAATGGAACCCGTATAATTATAGATTTAGGAATAAACTTGTAATTGTATTTTGCGGTGGGCATTTTTTGAAAGAATAATAAGAATTAGATTTAGATATGAGATAACAAGAATTTGGAAACTTATTTCTGTTGAAAAAGGCAAAATTGTTAATAATTTCTGAAAAGTAATTTGAGTGAAAATAGTTTATTTGTTTTAAATATCATGTTGGAAATTTTCTAAATCGAAAATAAGTGGGAAAGATGAATGCTTATGATTGGTTAAAAAGGAATGGTGGGAATGAGAGAGTTGAGAAGGTTGTCTGGGAGAGATTGAAAAATTTATTATGTTACCGGCAGACCAGAAGAGAAGACGTGTTTTCGTGTAGTCAATCTGAGTACCAGTGTTTTCGTTTGTTAGTGAAAAAGGTGGAAGCTGAGAGCAGATCAAAATCGAGAAGATTAATACCTCTTTTAAGTCTGCATAGTCCACGAGATATAATTGAGATAGAAAGGAGAATTTGTGAATAAAGAGTACCGGTCAAAAGAGGCTTGGGCTTGTGTTTTTCGGAGGAGTAGTTTGCTGGTATGCGGTTTGGATCGATGCTGAGAACGGGAAAGATTTGATGGAAAGATTTGATGGTAGCCGGACATAATCAATCAAGGAAAGAACTGTGGTTTGATCGAGAGGAGACATCATTGGTGTAAAAAATAAAGGTCAGTCAAATAATTTGAATGAAAGAAAATTTTAAGATATTCTAAAGATAAAATCAAATATAAGCATATGAACTAAGATTCCAAGTTTCAAAGAGTTATTTTTTTTTGTGAATAAATTATATTTTTATATGGTCATTTTTTTTTAGTAGATATTATTATAAAACAGATCAATAGATAGTTTGTAATTAAAATTAAATTTAGAGTATAGGAGTTTGTTGGGAAAGATAATTGCCCACAAAAGTTATTTATTAATATTCATCGTATTGCTTATTGAAAATAAATAATAATTTGTGTGCATATTTATGTTGTTTTAATGTTAGTTCCGTTTCCTGTTTTATCCCGATTATGAGCAACTAGGAGATACTGAACCCACTAGAAGAGATATATAAAGTAAACTGATTAAAGTGAAATTAAAAAGGCACCCTGAGAATTTTTAATAGTAATTGATTTGTATGACTCTGCATAAATTAGTGAATTAATTAAATAATTGGATTAATTCAATTAGTGTTAATTAATAATAAAACATCATAAAGCAGATCACAACATTATATATATATATATATATATATATATATATATATATATATATATATATATATATATATATATATATAGGTATATATATATATATATATATATATATATATATATATATATATATATAGGGTTTTTATCGCGGTTCTCAAAGAATTAGTTTGTAAGCACTTTTTTAAATTATCTTTATTATATCTGTTATAAAACACACATATATATTAAACATGGCCAATGTAAATTTAAAATAAACTATCTTTAAATTGAAATTCTTATGAAACTAATTAAATTATATCAACAAAATTTTGTACCTTTCTGTCACTGAATGCCTAAATGAAACTGTTCTCCAAAATAAAGATTTTAATCACCACTCAATGTCTTCCTTCTCAGCTTCGGTTATCCTTGTTTTTGTGAAATTACTTTTTCCAATTATCAGCTTCCACCAATTTAAAATATTTTTCTTCTTAATAGCATTTATATTTATTCTTCTTTTTAATATACCAATATCCAATCACCATTTATACATAACATAATTTTTAATCTTCAATAATATTCTTCTAATATACTTTCCAATACTATCAAATTTTAATACTAAATCACTGATTATTGCATACTTTATACTTTCTTACTAATTCTGACTAACTAATCTTGAACTTACTGAACACTTTACTTCACTAACTGTAACTAACTGTGTCTGTCTTCTTAATAACTAATTGTCTGACTGCTTACTGACTGACTGACCCCGACTCCAAATCACCGAGTATTTATACCTTTTCAATGTTCCAGAACCATCTGGCAAGAAATCCTATTCAAATTGTTCTATTTCCTCTATATGAATGTTCTCGAAAAAGTATATCTTCGATCCACAGACAAAGGTTAAATTCTGTATTCTAGAGAATTCTTTACTTTTCTATAGAGAATTTTATTGACATTTATGCTTTTCAGATCAGAATATAAACTTATATGTAAATAAAACAACCTTAAATTAACAAATTACACTACTTCAAATCCGCAATTATATGTAAACTAAACATTTTAAATTAACAAATAACCCTACTTTTACATTCGCAACTATTATTTCAATGTCTGTCACTTTCAGAGTATGTATATCTGGTTGCCTATGCACATGGCTCACTTAAATATATTTACAATATTATAATTATTAAAAAAAAATCTTTTTACACTTATTATATGCTAATTTCTTAAAAATGCCCTCACATAAATAATTTTTATAATATTCCCTAGTATATAACTTATTAAAATAACCAAATACTCGTATATATATATATATATATATATATATATATATATATATATATATATTGTTATGATTCATTTTATCAGCCAAAGATAAAATTAAAAATTACTAAATAGACCATTTAAATAAATTTTCAAGATATCCTGGAAAGTTGTTAAGCTATGTAAAATTGAAAATAATATTGGTTTCCTTTTAATATATTTCAAAGTACAAAATATAATAATACAAATAATTCAACTAATAAACTATAAATGATATTTCGAAGAAATGAAAGTCCATTATCCTGGAATACCTGTAGTAAACAAAATTTAAAGATATGCATAAATTATTTTCTTTATAAAATATATTCGAGTGACGTGAATAATGCGAGCGGGGTTTTCAAATAGAATTGTACGTCGATATACAGTGAATAAGACAATAGAATATAAATATTTATATTATCTATTTATTATATATATATATATATATATATATATATATATATATATATATATATATATTAGCTCGTTAATAGTTTTACGGAAATTTATAATTGTAGGTAAAATTGTTGTTTGTTATCTAAATAGTAGATGGGGATAAGTGTGGCGAACTCTGATTGGAGGAGATTGAAAAAAAGTGGGATAGGTATGTAGGAATGAGAGTTTAGCTAGATTTTTGAGGAAGAAAATATAATCAGTTGTTTTCCCAAGGGTGCAAGGCTAACAGTCGTTGTTCTCTGGCGGTTCTCCAGAAGTAGTAAGCAGTAGAAGTGAATGTTTGTGAGTTTTCGTGGAGTAAGTGTATCTGACGGAAGCTGATCCAGTAAAATATTGTAAGTTATATTTTTCTACTTATATTCCAAGAGTCACTGTTCAGGCCAGAACGAGAGATTCAGTTTATCGAGAGGAGAAGAGGCTAGCATCATTTGAACGATACGTGCATTTGAAGGAGATCATTAAAGACGATAAGCTCGCAATAATTTGTTGTAAGATTGCTGATTACCTAGGGGACTGCTAAGAATAGATAGTGTAGGCCAGTGGTTCCCAACCTTTTTCCCATGATCGCCCCCTTAGACAGGTTTCACCAGTTATGAATACTACAATCGCCCCCCCCCCCCACCCAATTAAATTGAAACAAATAATGAATCTATACAAAAGGTAAGTATCCATATTTATTTATTTTTACATTTCGTAAAATGATAAGTGGTTATATGTGTGTAAAAGAATTGTTAATGGCTTCCTTGGGCCTGGTGTCCCTCACATAATTTCTTTATGTCTGGCTCAATGTTGGTTAATAACAACCTCAAATCCCCTCTTTCTATTATGTCGAGCCTATTTCTTTGTCTGTTTTTCAATATACACACAGAACTAAAACCTTTCTCCACTAGATATGTTGTGGGGAATGCCAATAATAATAATTTGATTGCATTCCACAAGATTGGATACACTTCTTTTATCCGCGGCCAAAATCTTTCGTACCCACACTCCCGAAACAAACTTTCAATTTCAACATCATGTCTCAAATCAATCAAGTTTTCTTGAAGAGAAGAACATACCGTTGAAACTTCCACGCTGAAAGGATTGATAAACCAAGTTGGCACTTTCAGACTAGTCAAATCTTGGGAATCGGGACTGCAGATCTTGCATATTTTCTTTTCTCTCTTCTCTGCATATTTTCTTCAAAAATAGATAGTTTGTCAATGAATGCTCCGACTACTCCTTTCGCTTTGGCCATATTTATGTTCTTCCCCTGTAGTTGCAGGTTCATTTTATTTAATTTTTGAAAAATATCTAGTAAAAACTTACTAAAAAAGTAAGCGATATCATTTCGCTTCTCTTGTAGTTCTGTACTCAGTGTTGGGTCAGTATTATTAAGAAATTCAATAACAGTATCCATGAGACTGAAGAACCGCCTTAAGCAATTGCCTTTAGAAAGCCAGCGGACTTCCGTATGTAGTAGCAATGTATTAAATATCTCATCATTTTCTTCACAAAGTGTACGAAATATTCGATCATTCTTTGGTTTTGCTTTAATTTGATTTACCGCATCTATGACAAGTCGAAGAGAATCGTGCAACCTCCCACTCAAATTCTTGACAGCCAAATGCTCTCTGTGAATGATGCAGTGAACACACAAAATTCCAGGTACTGCTTGTTTCAGATGTGCAATAAATCCCCAATGGCGTCCTGTCATTGCTGCTGCATCGTCAGTAGCACAGGCGATCATATTTAATAAGGGAATCTCTTTTTCCTCAAAAAATCTCTTAATGACCTCAAATATGGAAGATCTTTTTGTATCAGTAATCAGACTTCTAACAAATAGCATTTCCTCGGCCATTTCTCCATTGTCGTCAATGAATCGGACATATTGGAGCAAAGCTGTGCTGTCACTCAGGGTACTCTCGTCAAGTTGCACAGTAAACTCTCTGCTTTTCAATTTGTTGCAGAGAACATCTTCGACATTCGCTCCCATTTCATCAATCCTTCTGGAGACAGTATTATTGCTGAGAGAAACTGCATCTGTTACTTGGCTGGCCTGACTGGGTCCCAACATAGTATCAACTATGTCGTTGACAGCTGGGAGGATGAGTTCTTCTCCAATTGTGTGCGGCTTGCCACTTTTTGTTATTAAGAATGATACCTTATAGGAAGCAAGTAAACCCTTGTCGTTTTTCTTGGTAGCTTTTGCAATCAATGACCCAACAGTAACTCGCCTTTCATACTTTGCCTTGAGCTCCTGTAAACGAAAGAAATACACATTCACTTTAATTATTATAAGTAATGGTAATAAAGTTTAAAAAACGTTTTCTTTCAGTCTGACTTTTGGTAATAGAAAGTAAAAATAATTATAATATGTTGATATAGTTCGTCCCAAACCCTTCTTTCAGTGCGTCATAGTTGATCGAATTCTCTCTAACACATTAAGCTAGAAGTGAGAAAAAAACGTGAGTCTGTGATTATTATACATAGAACTTAGAAAATTATTTATCGTAAAGCTAATTCTACTTACGGGTGTATAATTGGTTGGAGTTTAGAATACGCTAAATAGATATCCAATCGATGATGCGCATAAATATAATTTGACGCAGAAGGTCTCGATCTTGACAGTACTTTCACAACGTCAACTGATAAAATAATTGTCATTCCTGGTTAGTATTATCACATATTTTGCAGTGAAAATTTAATTTTGTATTTATTGTCATAAAAATATTTTAAATATGTTGAGATATATCGAGAAAGAACAAAGACTAATATTAAAATTATTAAATTATTTTCAATTAGAAAAAGAGGGATTACTATCCTGCAACTGTCAAATTTAACTAAAATGACATGCAATAATTCTCGACATTCTTAAAATCCTATATTATGTCAAAATTAGTGACGCACTGAAAGAAGGGTTTGGGATAGACTGTACCTAGGTACAGTTACGATCACTAAATAGTTTACACTTTAATTTTTACATTGCAATACTTTTAACGTAAAAGGTGCGTTTAAACGGGGTAAAAATTTAAAAAATAGGCTCCTAGATACGTAAATCTGTAAACTATTCAGTGATTGAAAGACTTTTACTCACCGCAAAATATTGGACGTGTCTGTCTGACTTATCTGAATGAATCCTCTTCAAGTGATTCATAAGACGAGGCGGCTTCATGGATTCGTTTGACAAAGATTTTGCACAAATGAGACACAATGGTAGATTCTTATTCCCTGGCAATTCAATGAATCCATATTTCAAATACTCCGTTGAGTACTGCCGGCACTTTTTTTTAGGTGCTGACATTTTGAGAGCAAAACAAAAGAGTAATTAATTAGAACTTATTGAGAAGGCAAAGAATAAAAACACTATCTCGCAATTCTCAATAAATAATTATATTGCCACGCGTCGACGTCTCTGTCCGAATTCTAACATTGTGACTAATAATGATTCTAATATTGTGACGCCTCGTGTTCGATAAGATCTGTGACTAGACGAGATGTTTGTGTTATTATTACCTGCATTGGTATACATATATTTACTTTTTATTATGCTATGGATATCCGATCGAAAGTATTGTATTTTTTTCTCTATTCTTATTTTTCTCAATTACCCATTTCTCGTTTTCCGAATGCTAAACGCCCCCCTTATCACCCCCTTTTCTCTGTCGCCCCCCATATGGCCCCCTTCGCTCTATCGCCCCCTTGAATATCTCAAATCGCCCCCCGGGGGTCGATCGCCCCCAGGTTGGGAATCACTGGGTAGGCTACAAGGAACAAGGATTTGGACAACTCATCATCAGAGAGATAGTTTTACCATTCGTCAGTTTTTTTTTATTAACAACACATTTTTTTAACAATTGCTTTAGAAAAGATAGGAATATTTTGATCAGGAGATTTATAACAACAATTTTGATTTGAAATTTTAATTTATATTGTATATACCATTAATTTTTTGAAGGTTCACGTACGTAGAACAAAATTTCAATAATCATTATATGAGATATTTTTTATTGAAGATATTTGAGTGTGAATTGTATTTCAATATATCATGTTGTATCATATATGTTTTTTATTATTCCGGTATTCTTTGGACCTTACCTATCATATGTAAAGCATAGATATTGAAGAACGAGTAAAACCATGAGATAAGAAAATTAAATAGTGTGATAGAATCATAATTGCATCATTTAAATAAATTTAATTTATTAATTAATTAGCTAATTAATTACTTGGCGCACCTCAGACTTTTAATATCACATTAATATATATATATATATATATATATATATATATATATATATATATACATATATATATATATATATCTAAATGTGATATTAAAAGTCAGAGGTGCGCCCAGCAATTAATTAGCTAATTAATTAATTAATTAAACTTATTTAAATGATGCAATTATGATTTTATCACACTATTTAATTCTCTTATCTCAGGGTTATATTCGTGCTTTAATATCTATGCTTTACATATGATAGGTAAGGTCTAAGGAATATCGGAATAATAGTCATATATGATACAAAATTATATATGGAAATAAAATTCACACTCAAATATCTTAAACAAAAAATATCTCATATAAGGATTATCAAAATTTTGTTCTACGTACGTGAACCTTTAAAATTTAATGTTATACACTATATAAATTAAAATTTCAAATCAAAATTGTTGTTCTATATCTCCTAATAAATATTTCTATCTTTTCTGAAGCAATTAAAAAAAAACTTTATTGATAAAGAAAAACTGACGAATGTTAAAAAAAAAACTATCTCTCTGATGATGAGTTTTCCAAATCCTTGTTCCTTGTAGCCTACACTATCTATTCTTAGCAGTTCCCTAGGTAATCAGCAATCTTACAACAAATTATTGCGAGCCTCTCGTCTTCAGTGACTCTTGAAATATATAAGTAGAAAAGTATGACTTACAATATTTTACTGGATCAGCTTCCGTCAGGATACACTTAGTCCACGAAAACTCACAAACATTCACTTCTAATGCTTACTATCACTTGGGAACCGCCAAAGAACTACGACTGTTCGCCTTGCACCCTTGCAAAACAACTGATTCTATTTTCTCCCTCAAAAATCCAGCTAAACTCTCATTCCTACATAGCTATCTACCTCTCTTTCAATGTCCTCCAATCAGAGTTCCTCATACTTCCCACCATCTACCATTTAGATGACAAACAACAATTTTACCTACAATTATAAATTTCCTAAAAACTATTAACATGCTAATCGGTTTCTACAAATTCTTAAGAACTAACGGAGAAATATAATTTCTAAATTCTACCCTATTGTCTTTATTCTCTGTACAAGTCCATTTGGAAAACCCGGTCGTATTGTTCAATTCACTTAAGCTCCGTCAAATATATTTTACAAAGAAAATAATTTATGCATATCTTAAATTTTGTTTACTACAGGTAATCCAAAGATAATGGACTTTTATTTCTTTGAAATATCTTTTATAGTTTATCAGTTGAAATATTTTGAATTATTATATTTTATAATTTGAAATATATTAAGAGCAAACCAATATTATTTTTAATTTTACATAGCATAACAACTCTCCAGGATATCTTGAAAATCTATTTATATGGTCTATTTAGTAATTAATATATATATATATATATATATATATATATATATATATATATATATATATATATATATATATATATATATATATATATATATAAAAAGGGGGGTTGAGGTTAATTGGGTATACAGCTGATTGAAAGCCAAGTGTACTCTGTTCAAAAATTCATTATATTTCGCCGGCATCATCAGATGAGAGCTACAATTATTTAAAACAATAGTTTGTTGTTTATATACTTACTTAATTGAGGTTAATGGCAGTGCGATTTATTTTAATAACATCAAGTAAAAATTTTTTTGTTGGAATAATGTTGATTGTAGCTATCTTCGACATGTAACATTTACATGTCGAATTGACAGTTACCGAACTAAACGTTGTGTCTCTTTTATTTTTAATTTGAATTGTGTTTGTTTCCTATATTTTAATTTGTGAACGTAAATTATACAACTAAATGTTACATGCCTAAGATAGCTACAATCAACATTATTCCAACAAAAAAAATTTTACTTGATGTTATTAAAATAAATCGCACTGCCATTAACCTCAATTAAGTAAGTATAAAAACAACAAACTATTATTAAATTGTATTTTACCATGTTTTAAATAATTGTAGCTCTCATCTGATGATGCCAATAAAAATTGGCGAAATATAATGAATTGTTGAACAGAGTACACTTGGCTTTCAATCAGCTGTATACCCAATTAACCTTAACCCCCCTTTTTCATCTGCCAGTTCAGCTGTTATTTTAGAGGATATATACCTATATATATATATATATATATATATATATATATATATATATATATATATATATTGTTATGGTGTGTTGTTTTGTTTGAATGATGAGCAATGAGTATTTTTAATAATATAATATATAGGGTTTTTATCGCGGTTCTCAAAGAATTAGCTTGTAAGTACTTTTTAAATTATCTTTATTATAACTATTATGAAACACACATATATATCTAACCTAGCCAATGTAAATTTAAAATAAACTATCTTTAAATTGATATTCTTATAAAACTAATTAAATTCTATAGACAATGTAAAATTTAAACAAACTATCTTCAAAATTGAAATTGTTATGACACTAACTAAATTATATTAACAAAATTTTGTACCTTTCTTTCACTGAATGCCTAAATGAACTGTTTTCCACTATATAGATTATAATCATCACTGAATGTCTTCGTACTTCGGTTATCCTTGTTTTTGTGAAATTACTTTTTCCAATTATCAGCTTCTACCAATTTAAGATATAGTTTTCTTCACCAGCATTTATACATCAGCAATCAAACCAGCAAACACCATTTATATTTATTCTTCTTTTCAATATACCAATATCCAATTATTATAAGTTGATTTATACTAATCTCCAATCATAATATAATTTTAATTCCTTCCAATGTCCATCCAATATTCTTCTAATATACTTTTATAATCTTCAATAATTATTTGTGTATAATTATAAATGTGCATTAAATATATGCATAATTTTTAATCTTCATTTAACTCACTATGTTAAACAATTGGACTATCTCCAACTAACTTTCATATTTCTTATTAAACTGCTTGACTGACTTACTAAAACTGTGAACAATTGACTTCACTAACTAATCTACTAACTTTCATAATAAACTGCTTGACTTCTGACTAAAAACTTCCTTCTTGAATCCAAATCACGGGTATTTATATCTTTTTGGATATTCTAGAACCATCTCGTAAGAGATCATGTTCCAATTCCTTCTATATAGATGTTCTCGAAAAAAATATCTGTTCCATCCACCGACATAATCATTATTCCAGAATGTTCGACCGTAAACAATGGTCACACTCTGCACTCTGGAGAATTCGTTAATGTTCCATTAATAATTTTGTTGACATTTAGGCTTTTCAGATCAGAATAAACATTCAAATTAGTAACTAACACTCTAATTTAATAAAATACACATTTCAAACAATATATTATTATAACCCCACTTATATTCGTAAATATTCTTAAACGTCACTTCAGAGTATAAATATCTGTCTATCACTCACTGTATAGTTGGTTGCCTAGTCACATGGCTCACTTACATATATCTACCACATTATAATTACTAAAATACAACTTTTTACAATTATTATATGCTAATTTCTTAAAATGCCCTCACATAAATATATTTTTATAAATTTCTCTAGTATATAACTTATTTAAAATAATCAAATACTTTTTTATATCTAATATTATGTAGTATATAACTTATAAATTATTTTCTATAAACCCCAATTGTCACAATACCCCAAAATAATATTTAAAATAAATAATTTACTTATTATTTTTTTAAATATTAATTTTCTCATACCTTATTAAATTTAATAAATCAATTTTTTTTTTATTTAAAATGTGTTAAATAGATCCCTGTTCGCTGTCTATATCAAAGCAGAGAACAACGTAGCACAGTTCGGCTATTCTATGGTCAAACTGTCATGTCAAATGGAGAATGGATTTTATCAGAGAATAAAATATAACCTTAATTAAAAATATAATCTATATTGTGTTCTGTTTATTTATAGACAAAATCTAGGAAGTATTTCCATTCAAAATAACTTTCATCAATATAAATTGGTAAGTTTTTCCACTTTATTATATTAGAAAGACATTTTTATAGCAATTATAGTATCAATTTTGTGTCTAACCCCAAATTATGATTTTTAGGGTACAAAATAATTTCCATATGTATCAGACAATAAATATGATGTCAAATTGATTCAAAATAATGAAATCTACCATCTATTTAACAAATCAAGTCTATTGAATAAAATGGATATATCAGTAAGCTGTTAGTGTTAAGTTTATAACCTAGATATATCATTACTTTTTGAAAAATTGTACATTTTTCTTGATTTATTTTTAGTCCAACTTTGTCTAATCTATTTATTATAATTTTTAGGTGTTTCTCATGATCTTCAGCCGTTTTAGAAAAAATTAATATATCATCAATGTAGTGAATTACAAAATGTTCATATTGATCCAAAATATCATGAAGACATCTACATAGAGCACTGCAAGATGATTGAAGTCCAAATGGTACTACTTTGAATTGATATACTACTCCATCTATCTGAAATCCTGTATACTGTCTACTTTTTCTTTCTAGAGGTATTAACCAGAAACTATGCTGTAAATCGATTTTAGTGAAAAATGACATTCCTGTAATTCTTCCTAATATTCCATCTATACTCATTGGTGCTTCAAATTGCTTTTCAGTAATCTTGTTAATATTCCTTGCATCCAAACATAACCTGATTTCACCTGATCTTTTTCGTACTACTACTATGGGGTTAATAAAACGTGTGTCTGCCTTCTCAATGATCCCATCTTCTAACATATTATTAATTGTTTTGTTTACTTCTTCTCTGTATTTATATGGTATTGGGTATGATTTTGTTTTAAAATCTTTTTCTTCTTTAACTTTTATACTATGGATATAATTTTGTGCAATTCTATTTTCTTTATTGACAAGTCCCTTGTGTTGCTGCAATATGGAAATGACTATTGATTTATATTCTTCAGGGCAATTTAAAACTTTTATCATATCTTCTTCTTTACAAATAAAATTATTCTTCATTATGTACTCATTATTCCTTGCTTCCAATTTTACGCACTCCGCCTCGTAGGCATCCATCTGCTTAAAATTTCCATTCCTTAAATATTCACTACAATAATTATTCTTTACATTCTTTTGGGACATTTCCCTATCATCAAAATACATTTCTTCTTCATAAACATCATTATTTTCTTTTAATAATATCCTATCAACTCTTATTCCTTCTTCTACCTCATCTTTCTGCATAAATTTAATTATTTGCCCTTCCAAAGTTACCATTTTTTTTTCAAAATCTATCTTTACTTTCTTCTTTTCCAATTCATCATTTCCCATTAATATATCAACACATAAATCCTTGACAATAAATCCTTGCATATTAATTTCTTTATTAAGAATATTAATTTTAAAATTGGCTAGTTTATCAATTTCACCCAACTTCTTATTATTTGCACCAACAATTTTAATTTTTGGAATCTTTATTAAATCTGATAATTTTAATGTATTAAAAATAAAATTCTCCGAGACTAAAGTACTTTCTGAACCAGTATCTATCATAATCTTAATCATTTTATTTTTGGCCAAAGCATTTATATAAATTAAATTAATAGATTCAATAATTTTCTCTTCATCTAAAGAAATAAATTCAGAAGGTTTTTCATAATAGCAATGGCCTAACTTGTAATTCAGAAAGTTTACTGCACAAAATTTTGATTATTAGAATTGTCAGATTGTATCTGACCACTTGGATCTGATGTCCTATGTCTTTCCCTACTATGACTTCTACTCACATTTTCTTGCCTTGTACTATTTCGTTCCCTGTCTTCGCAGCTTCTATTCCTTCGAACACAATTTACCTGTCTGTTATAGTTAGGTCGCTCTGTATTTCTTCTATTGTTAAAATCTTGTCTATTATTATTAGTACTGTTATTAAAATGTTGTCTATTATAACTAGTATTGTTATTACAATTTTGTCTAATTTGATTACTGTTATTATTATTAAAATTTTGTAAATTATTACCATACCTAGTATTATTGTTATATGATTGTCTATATTGTTGATTATCATTTTTATTATATTGAAAGTTATTATTGTTTTTTCTGTTGTTATTATTACTTGTCATATTGCCTCTTTGTATTCTTTGAATAAAATTAATAAAACTATCTATTGTTTGAATATTTTGTACAGTTACGGTTTGCACAACATCAGCATCAAAATGTCTAGATACATTTAAGACTGTTTCATCCTCTCTAAGTGGTGGTTCTAAATATTTTGCAACTGTTATCAATTTCAATGCATAATCTACCATATTTGATTTTAAATTTTGATTATACTTTCCAAAATATAGAATTTCTCTAAACTTTGCTTGCTCTAATTCACCCCAATAATAATTTAAAAATTTATTTTCAAATGTTTGAAAGTTATCTAAATCATTTTCAATACTAGCAAACCAAGTTGCTGCATTGTCATTTAATGTCATTCTAATATAATCTTTAATATCATTAATATTATTCACAAATCTTAATTTATGTTTTAAACTATTTATGTATACTCTAGGATGCAAATTTTTTATATTACCAGAGAATACCCAGTCTCATTTGTTAAATTTAAGTAAGGTCTCCCTATGTCTCTCATTTGTGAAATATCATCTATTCTCTGTTCCACATTTCTTATTTGATTACAATTTATTTGGATATTTTGTTGTATATCGTCTAATTTTTCTTCTGTGTTTCTCCTGTCTTCGTTAATTTTTACTTCTTAGTTACATTTTTGCAACTCTATTTTCTGTTCTATTTCTATCTTATTATCTTGAATAATCCTCTTTACTTCTGTCCTCTCATTGTCTATCCTTTTCTTGTAGTCATTCCGTATACTTTTTATTTCATTTGCTACTTTTTTCTCTGCAGCTTCAAGTTTTTTATCCATTTGTTTTACAATTTTATTATTATTATCTTCTATTTTCTTTTCTAATTTTCTATAATTCTCTTCCAATTTCTGTTCCATTTTTTTTATGTCTTCTTTGACTTCTTTTGAATTCTTTCCAATTTTTTTATGTCTTCTTTGATTTCTTGTGAATTCTGTTCCATTTTGTGTTCTATTTTTTTCATATTCTCTTCCATTGTCTTGTTCATCTGCATCATTAATGACATCAAAGCTGCCATATTGACATTTTCCTCTCTTTCTGGATTCATTTCTGCAGTATCTTGTGGAGCTTGTACTAAACTCTCCTCTTGTATAAGTTGTGTTTCTACTTCCACATCTTCTTCATTCTTTTTGGTTCTTGTACCTTTCTTTCCTTAAGACATTTTGAGACTTAACTTGTTCAAATATAATTAAAATTAAAATCTATACTTTTTTCTTTCTACTGATAATTAATTTAATTATATGAGAGCACTTATCTTCCCAAACTAATTCTTTTAAATAGAGAGCCACCGCGTTGGGTGCCAAATTGTTATGGTGTGTTGTTTTGTTTGAATGATGAGCAATGAGTATTTTTAATAATATAATATATAGGGTTTTTATCGCGGTTCTCAAAGAATTAGCTTGTAAGTACTTTTTAAATTATCTTTATTATAACTATTATGAAACACACATATATATCTAACCTAGCCAATGTAAATTTTAAATAAACTATCTTTAAATTGATATTCTTATAAAACTAATTAAATTCTATAGACAATGTAAAATTTAAACAAACTATCTTCAAAATTGAAATTGTTATGACACTAACTAAATTATATTAACAAAATTTTGTACCTTTCTTTCACTGAATGCCTAAATGAACTGTTTACCACTATATAGATTATAATCATCACTGAATGTCTTCGTACTTCGGTTATCCTTGTTTTTGTGAAATTACTTTTTCCAATTATCAGCTTTTACCAATTTAAGATATAGATTTCTTCACCAGCATTTATACATCAGCAATCAAACCAGCAAACACCATTTATATTTATTCTTCTTTTCAATATACCAATATCCAATTATTATAAGTTGATTTATACTAATCTCCAATCATAATATAATTTTAATTCCTTCCAATGTCCATCCAATATTCTTCTAATATACTTTTATAATCTTCAATAATTATTTGTGTATAATTATAAATGTGCATTAAATATATGCATAATTTTTAATCTTCATTTAACTCACTATATTAAACAATTGGACTATCTCCAACTAACTTTCATATTTCTTATTAAACTGCTTGACTGACTTACTAAAACTGTGAACAATTGACTTCACTAACTAATCTACTAACTTTCATAATAAACTGCTTGACTTCTGACTAAAAACTTCCTTCTTGAATCCAAATCACGGGTATTTATATCTTTTTGGATATTCTAGAACCATCTCGTAAGAGATCATGTTCCAATTCCTTCTATATAGATGTTCTCGAAAAAAATATCTGTTCCATCCACCGACATAATCATTATTCCAGAATGTTCGACCGTAAACAATGGTCACACTCTGCACTCTGGAGAATTCGTTAATGTTCCATTAATAATTTTGTTGACATTTAGGCTTTTCAGATCAGAATAAACATTCAAATTAGTAACTAACACTCTAATTTAATAAAATACACATTTCAAACAATATATTATTATAACCCCACTTATATTCGTAAATATTCTTAAACGTCACTTCAGAGTATAAATATCTGTCTATCACTCACTGTATAGTTGGTTGCCTAGTCACATGGCTCACTTACATATATCTACCACATTATAATTACTAAAATACAACTTTTTACAATTATTATATGCTAATTTCTTATAAATTTCTCTAGTATATAACTTATAAATTATTTTCTATAAACCCCAATTGTCACAATATAGATATATATATATATATATATATATATATATATATATATATATATATATATATATATGAAAATTACTTAGTTCTCGGGAAGAACCGCGTATTTATTACTCGACGTTTCGGCACCCATTATCAAGAGTGATACGGTTATCAGTTAGACAGTATCGTGTTCTATATTGCAAGAACTGTCTCTCGGCACTGAGGTCTCAATTTGCCTACTCCTCAGTGTCGAGTGACAACCGGTCTTACCCTGTGTGGCTGCTTTTATACTCGCTGTATGCGCGGGAACGGTATGCGCTGACGTGGTCTGAACTGACGTGGCCTGAGCGGTGTGGGCGGGAGGTCGCTGAAGCAGGGGTCGCCATGTTGCCGGCAATCGTTTCGCGTCATCGCGCGTGTTCAAGCTGTTAGGCCGTTTTTCGGTTTCGATAGCTTCACGAATGATTCTCGGTTTTAAGGAGCGGATGGTTTTTGCTTTTTCGAAATCTATTTTGTGGCCTGTTTGAATATGATGTTGGGCTAGGGCTGAAGTAGTATCGGAATGTTTGACAGATATAGAATGTTCGTAAATACGGTTATGGATTCGTCGGTTTGTCTGTACGATGTATGTACGTGGGCAACTGGAACAGGGTATCTCGTAGACACCATGGTCTTCATTAGGGATTTGGTCTTTTACAGATCTGACGAGACTGGACAACTTGAAGTAAGTAGTGAAGATGGTTTTGATATTTAGAGGAAGAAGAGTTCTACTGATCTTATAAGTTGGTCAAGTTTACGTTTCTGGGTTTGGGTTTTGTTGTCAGAAAACGTAAACTGGACCAACTTATCTCTCAACAAAATCCAAAGCCCATTTCGAATCAACAACCTTCTACTGTTGTCCGCAATTTCTCAGTATCCACATATCCGATTCAGCTACCAAAGCTCTATCAAAAGGCTTCAATTTTTCTGTCACACCTCTTTCAATCCCAACTAAGAAAATCATTTGTCAAACTGAAAAAGCTATTTCTCATCTTCCTTCCGACCAAGCCGAAGTTGCCAGACAAGATGTCGCCAGAATTCTCCTTACTTCCAAACCCCCACTGTCAAATATCATTCTTTGAAAAAGACGCGCCCTCAAAGAACTTTATAACAACCCTGAGATTGTCATTCTTCCGGCCGACAAAGGTAATGCCACCGTCATTCTTAACTCTTCTAATTATTTCGACAAAATGTTCGAACTTCTCAATTCCACAGAATACAAACGCGTCCCAAACGATCCAACCACCTATCTGGAAAAAACGACAAAATCCATCATAAATAAGTCTACTCTACCTTCAGACATCAAAAAATCTCTCATACTCAGAGAAAAATCATCCCGAATTCCAAAGATATACGGCCTTCCAAAAATTCATAAGCCCAATGTTCCCCTAAGACCCATCGTCAGTGCATACAACTGCCCCACTCAGAAATTGGCAAAACATCTCGCTTTATCCTTACAACCATTAGCCGAAAAAGCTTCATCTTTTGTCAAAAACTCTTTTCATTTTATTGATCTTCTGAAAAATATTTCTATTTCACCCTCAGATATACTAGTTAGTTTTGACACTGTTTCTTTGTTCACCAACATTCCCATCGATGAAACCATTTCCATCTTGGATTTTAAGCATCAAATCCCACAAGACACACTATCTTTTATAAAATATTGCATGTCTAATACATACTTTTCATTCCAAAATCATTTCTATCGTCAAATCAAAGGTGCCCCAATCGTATCTCCCCTCTCTCCCGTAATAGCTGATATTTTCATGGAACATTTCGAAACAGCAGCCCTGTCCTCATTAAATCTCAAACCCACCTGCTGGTTACGGTATGTTGATGACACTTTTGTCATTTGGCCTCATGATAAAGACACGTTAGATCTCTTCCTCTCCCACCTGAATGGAATACATCCTAGTATTCAATTCACGATGAAAGTTGAGTCTGAAGCGTCTTTGCCATTCCTTGATGTTCTTATTCAGAAAAACTTACCTCACAGTTTTTCTTATTCCCTGTACCGGAAACCTACTCATACAAAATGATATCTTAATGCCCAGTCACATCATCACCCCGCCCAACTCAATTCAGTTGTCAACACTCTCATTTCTCGTTCCATAAGACTGAGCGACAACAATCATAGGTCATCCGAAATTAATTTAATAAGGCAAACACTCTTACAAAACGGCTACCACAAAACCCAAATCAATAAGAGCATTCAAAAACATCTAAACCCCATTCCATCCAAAAAAGAAACCTTGCCGCCGGATCAACCCAAAATCTTTCTACCTTTTATTAAAGGTGTCACTGATAAGATCAGTAGAACTCTTCTTCCTCTAAATATCAAAACCATCTTCACTACTTACTCCAAGTTGTCCAATCTCGTCAGATCCGTAAAAGACCAAATCCCTAATGAAGACCATGGTGTCTACGAGATACCCTGTTCCAGTTGCCCACGTACATACATCGGACAGACAAACGGACGAATCCAAAACCGTATTTACGAACATTCTATATCTGTCAAACATTCCGATACTACTTCAGCCCTAGCCCAACATCATATTCAAGCAGGCCACAAAATAGATTTCGAAAAAGCAAAAACCATTGCCCCCATCCGCTCCTTAAAACCGAAAATCATTCGTGAAGCTATCGAAATCGAAAAACGGCCTAACAGCTTGAACACACGCGATGACGCGAAACGATTGCCGGCAACATGGCGACCCCTGCTTCAGCGACCTCCCGCCCACACCGCTCAGGCCACGTCAGTTCAGACCACGTCAGCGCATACAGTGAGTATAAAAGCAGCCACACAGGGTAAGACCGGTTGTCACTCGACACTGAGGAGTAGGCAGATTGAGACCTCAGTGCCGAGAGACAGTTCTTGCAATATAGAACACGATACTGGTACGTCTCGAGTGAGGGGAGTAGGCAGATTGAGACCCCGAACTCGAACCGAACCGTATCACTCTTGATAATGGCTCCAAAATGGGTGCCGAAACGTCGAGTAATAAATTCTCAACGCGGTTCTACTCGAGAACTAAGTAATTTTCATTCATCTGACCGCGGAAATTTATCCGAACATATATATATATATATATATATATATATATATATATATATATATATATATATATATATATATATATATATATATATATATATATATATATATATACATCCCGCTATCATTTAGAGCTCTTTTCACGTTGCAGTAATTTAGCATCACCAAGAAATGCTATCATTTTCTATTTATAAGTCGTGTATGTTCGTTTAGTGTACCTTTGTAGGCTTGGCACCGTTGTCAGTTTTTCAATAATCCGATTTTTTTATATATTAAATTTTTTCCTTCAAACCATCACTGTAACCTCGGGAGGTAAAATTACTGTATTTGGTATCATTTTAAAGCCAATAGATGTTGCCAGTGTTAATACTTAGAATAATATTTGAAAACATAAAAATATCGATCCGTTTGGGTCAAGTTCAAATGAAGATATTGAATCTACCTGCCTGTCGGCTGGTTTCAGGCGGCTGGGGTCAACCAACAAGTTTTTTATATCAACGTTCAGTTGTTTTTATTCAATTTAGATATTTTTTCCCAGAGAGTTGTATAGGGGAATATTTTACATATTTCAATTTCCAAGCTGTTTATTCGAAGCTATCAGTGAATAGTTTAAGATAAATATTAGGTTTTTATGGGATTAAGTCAAAAATATTGGTCGTGATTGTAATGAGAATCACATTTTTAATTATTTAATGTTTGACATTTTGATTTCTACTCAGGAAATCGTTCTCAAAAAACGTTTTTTGTACAAAATGTGTATACACATTTTTACATAATTTGTACAATAAACAAGGTTAACTATTGGAAATCGTATCGTTAAATATTAGTTAATTAAAAATGTAATTTTCATCTCACCAATATCGACCAATAATTGTAGCTTAATCACATAAAAAAATAATATTTGACTTTGACGATGCCATAAGAAAGTAGTTCACGGAACCTCGCTAAATAGTTTAAAAAAATCTTATACAGAAATTTAAATTCTAAATAGTATGAGGGGTAGCCGACGAAAAATTCGTAAAGACGTACAGTCGATTTTGCTTTGTTTTTTTAAACCATCTTAAAAGGCAAAAAAAAATTATTTTTTGCTTATAAAACGGGTTGTATACATTCTAAAGAAAAATAATTCAAATAAAAGTTGTAGACCATAAAAAATTTTTTATGTAGATAAATACCAAATTTAAATACATAAATAATTAAGATAATTCCAAAAAACCGTAAACTCTAAGATATTATGTTTGTAGTAATTTATAAATGTTAATAACTTTGTTTTTGCCTAACGACAGGTAATATAGCTACTTGAAATTATGGCAATTGATGAGTTATTAAAGTGTGCTAAATATCAAGCAGATCAAAAAATATTTTACCATTTATTCAATTTGTTTATTACAGAAAGCGATTATTTAAACAACTGTACTTGTCCAAACAGTATGACTCTACAAGTATTTTGAAACTTGCAATCGATTCTTTGCACTTTCAGTTTTTTAGGGTATATTAAAAAAACTTTAACATATTATTAAATTTTGCATTAAAAACCAGTTTGAATAGGGGACTTTTTAGTTTTTAGACCACTTCACGTTTTTTTAGTTTCTTTGACAAGTGAGGATTGTCTATTCGGTTATTTCTTAATATGGGCTATGAGCAATTGTCTAGTCAAGTCAACACTATTGTAGAAGTTGCCCATACTTTTCCAGTAGTCATTCAGACGGTTCATCTTAATTGTCCCCATATGGAACATAAGCCCGAGAAAAGTCTTAAATTTTGTTTGTGTTGTCTCTTTCCAAAACGCAATCCTCGATTTTTCTGAACGACTTTGTGCAAATATTTCGTCAGAGTCAATCAGAGTCACTTCCACCATTCACTTAATCTACATCGTCCTCGCCAGATGTTTCTAACAATGATTGTAATTCAGCAGTGGTCAATCTACGTTTATGTTCACATCTAGCTTTTTTAGATGTCGAAGGCATATTATTTACATCCATTTTTTTATAAATACTATAACTCACTTTTACGGAGGTAATTAACAATAAAAACGTTCTACTAGAAACTATCAACTTACGACTTCCAATACTATAAGGGCACTTGAGAAACAATACGTTTTTACTCAATAATAGTTCCTGTATAAGTAAAATTGTTTTTTAATGTGCTTCATGGAAGCACACTAGACATATTGCAGTTTTGCCATCACATTCTTCAGAGTATGTTTTAACTTTTTTAACTTTTCTATCGGCCTTTCTACTAGTCATGCTTCTTCTTAAAATTTTGTAACATCTTGTACACTTTCATTTTTTTGTATTATCTACATCGCTTTGCCTGAGATGGTATTTTTGGGTGTAACTGGTCGTGAGGGTTACAACATTGCTTTATTTGCAAATGCCTTCGTGAACTCCAGTCTGAACTCAAGGATAGGTTGTCGCTTTTTTTACGTTTTCTATTATTTAGCAACTAAGCATTGACTACTGTGGTATTAAATATTAATTTCACTGGCACTTTCCGGTACCACTTCAGAATTTTGCGTATTGGGCTTTGGTAAGAAGCCACTTGATCACTAAAATCAACACTCTTTTTCACCAAGTTATAATCGAGAATAGTTTGTGGTTTTAGTACTTGTGTATAATTTTTCTTTTCATTTGATTAAACCAAGATACAACTATTATGTTTAAATGTTGTAAGGATTAAAACTGGTCTTTTGTCGACCCATTTTATCACTTGTAAAATCAATAATGGGGTTAAGTTTCATCGTGAGTAACTGGTTGCAACTTTTTTAATCGAGATTTTGGTTTTACATGTTTTTATAGTAAAACATCTGCACATGAATAATTCGTTTCTTGAACAATGATTTCAATTCATCGACCAATATTCTAAAATAAGGTGTTATTACGTCGTCCGGAATTTTATAAACTGGTTCTCTTTCACAAAGCATTGGAAATATGGTTTACATTCTATATTTAGAAAAATCTTTTACTGCAACTCTTGTTCGACTAAACTAAACTAAATTAATACACAAAACAAATTAATCTATTTTTTTTATAGAAATTCAGTCATTGATGTCTCGTATATCCGGACCTCTTATCGCATTACAAACATAATTCTCAATTAGCAGTGCAGTACAAGATACATTTAGGTCGTATAATCTTAAAGCCGTAATAAGACCATAAGACCGTATGTTATAAATAAATATATCCCTATAAGAATTATCTTGAAAGATGAAAAAAATACAATAAAAAAGTGCAATATTAAGTGTTATTTAAAAAATGTTAAGTCATTCACGGGCGTACAGTTAAAAACAGAAGTTTTCAGTGTTCTATTGCTTGAATATTATTATCTGGTATTCTGAAAATGTTGATATTTTTTCCTGGTCTGATCTTCCTCAACTAACGTCATCTTTTTTAATTGGTGGGTTGTATTGTTCAGGTCTCTTTAAGTGTTTTTGTTGCTATCCATACTGAATGATCTTCTTTAGACAATGTACTAATGTAGTGTTCAAATGTGGCATTGCGTGCATCATGTAGCGCTGATCTTAATTGTCTGATTAGTCGATTATATTTGTATTCGTCATTAAGATTTCGGCTTCTTGGTCATTTACCTCTTGCTCTTCATTTTTCGACTATTAGTTGTATAATATAATTCGGAGTGTTATTTGTGTTTTCTTGATTTGGAATTGTTAATCGTGTAGCTCCATATGGAATAGTAGAAGATGAAAACGGCAGCATATTCATCCATAAAAAAAGGAAACGCGATAAAGATCTGAAACAACTGTTTTATGTTATAAGAGATGAAATAGTCCGAAATTACCAAAACAGATGAACAGGGCACTATAAAGAGGAAGTAGAATTAGCTATGAAACAGCTTAAATGGGGAAAAGAAGTAAGCTTAGACCAAATACCAGCAGGAATTATTTAACCGAGGAAAAAAATTAAATGGATAACAATATTCACTCCATTTACAGAACAGAAGGTGACCCGAAAAAATTGTAAGAACTTCTTTAACAGCCTCCAGTCAACAATTTCCTAATAATGTTTGAAAAACGTACGGAATGCACTGTATATACTAACCCAAGTCGTCAACATACTTGTTGTTGCAGTTATGTATTACGATCAACTTAAAGGTTATGCACGGCTCCCCTTGTATAGGTATACATGCATGCACCCGTGCGGGAGAAAAAAGATTTGTCATACCGTTACATTATGTCATATTTTAACGTTGAATATTTTATGGTCCCCTTTGGGTTATAAAACGAATGATCGACTTTTTCTCGCACATATCCCGCCTATGTTACTTTACAAAGCGAGTCGTTTGCTGGTTATTAAAGAACCGTCTATGGCCATCATATAATTTTACGCTAATATTTCACGTTCTACGACTCATTCCACGTTTGACACACTGTCTTGTTTAGTTTTCTGTCATTCTATTTGTTAAATCCTATCTCATTCTCGTCACAGCATCAAGGAGCAGTAAATGTGTGCACTGAACGGGAGGCATATGTCTAACAGTGAACGTTGGAAATTTTTCGAGTTTATCATATCTTCTTCTTTGAGTGCCTCTCCTATCGGAGATTGGATATCATTATGGCGGTTCTAATTTTATTTACTGCTGTTTTGAATAATTCGTTAGTGGTACAGCCAAACCACTCTCTTAAATTTCTTATCCAGGACATTCTTCTATGGCCTGGATTTCTGCGTCCTTGGATTTTTCCTTGCATTATATTTTGTAGGAATGTGTACTTTTCTCCTATCATCTGGTGGCCAAAGTATTCAAGTTTTCTCTTTTTTATATTCAGTATAACTTCTGGATCGTTATTTATTCTGCGTATTACCTCTTCATTTGTAATTTTATCCACCCAACTTATTTTTAGTATACGGCGATAGCACCACATCTCAAAGCTTTCAAGATTTTTAACATTCTTCTATTTAAGAGTCCATGTCTCAACACCGTAAAGCAAAGTACTGAATACATACTAAGTAGTTAACTAAAAGTGAACGTATGCAAAGAGATGTACGACGTAATCGTATGGTATTCGCTAAATCCTGTCACGTAATATGCCACACACCTCTCTGGGTTAATTCGTTTTATTGCTGCCAGTTTTTAAGGTGTTATTAGATGCCGCCATGTTTAATTATTCTCCACCATCGTATTATCTCCGTTAAATCCTATCATTTTAGGCCCCATATGTCATGATTAGACCTTTAGCACCGGAGATACGCAACTAAGGCTCTTTTGACATAATATATATAGGAGTTTGCTCCTATATATACCTTAGGTCCTTTTGACGTGTTAATGTATTTGATTTCTACGTCGTAGTATTCTATTGGTTAAATGGTATCATTTGAGGTACTGTACGTCACGATTGGACACCTAGGATCGAAGATACATAACTAAGGCCCTTTTGCCAGGCTACTCTATTCAATTTTTATATCTCATTGTATTCTATTAGTTAAATTCTATCATTTGAGGTACGAAACGTCACGATTGGACTAATAGGACCGCAGATACATAACTAAGGCCATTTTGACAAGCTGATGTATTTTATTTTTCTATCTTATTGTATTTAATTTTTTTATTTAATTGTTTTCAATTGGTTAAATCCTGTCATTTGAGATACTGTACGTCACGATTGGACTTATAGAAACGAAGATATATAATTAAGGCCTTTTTGACATGCTGCTATATTTGATTTTTTTGTCTTATTGTATTTTATTGGTTAAATCCTATCATTTGAGGGGCTGTACGTCGCGACTGGACCAATTGGAGCGAAGATACAATAGGTAGTTGCAATATATCATAACCCGTTACTTTTAACCAAACATGATGCCAGAATGATTTGTGGATGAAATATATATATATATATATATATATATATATATATATATATATATATATATATATATATATATATATATATATATATATATATATATATATATATATATATATATATATATATATATATATATAATAATTTTAACCATCTCATTGAGTAGAGTTTTGATACCGTGTTGGTATCTTAAAATATCCGCTTTCTCTTTTTATCCCTTACTGAGTTATATAAGTTTATTTCAGAAAATGTTTGAGTCTAAAATGATGGTACAGTGAAAATATTATATATATTTAGTTCAGGGTTTTACCGTTTCCTCGCTGCCATTATATACATGAAAATGTATATCCCACTTTCATTATCAAAGGGCAGAAAGAATTTCATTATCAAGAAATTTGGCATCGTTGTTGAATATAATATTACCCACAACGAAATAGTAAATTTAAGAATATATATATATATATATATATATATATATATATATATATATATATATATATATATATATATATATATTCTTAAATTTACTATTTCGTTGTGGGTAATATTATATTCAACAACGATGCCAAATTCCTTGATAATGAAATTCTTTCTGCCCTTTGATAATGAAAGTGGGATATACATTTTCATGTATATAATGGCAGCGAGGAAACGGTAAAACCCTGAACTAAATATATATAATATTTTCACTGTACCATCATTTTAGACTCAAACATTTTCTGAAATAAACTTATATAACTCAGTAAGGGATAAAAAGAGAAAGCGGATATTTTAAGATACCAACACGGTATCAAAACTCTACTCAATGAGATGGTTAAAATTCTTGTAACAAGTACAGGAAAAAAGTTATTAAGGTCTTGTAAAGTAGCGTCGATATACAGATGCTACTTTGCAAGACGATGCTAAATTGATGGTAAAAGCATAATGCATCGATGCGAAAATGATATATATATATATATATATATATATATATATATATATATATATATATATATATATATATATATATATATATATATATACTGTGTCCGTAAAGTATGGAATAAATTCGATATTTCCTAAGTGAAAATCCTTTTTAAAAAAATCTAAAACACACCGATTTTTAAATTTAATGTTCTACATTTTACAATAAAATTTCATTATACAAGGTAGCACCCTGTATTTTAGGAGATTTTTAGGTCGGTAAAAATGAGCTGGTTCCAAAAAAGTATAATACTGGATGTCTAACGGATATAATTTGAAAGATATGCGCTTAGAAAATAAATTTTTATTGATTTCTAATATTATAAAATTATAAATAAATTATAATAAATAACTTGAAAGTACTCCAGTAATAAATGATTTTATCTTAAATGTTCGAATTGTAGCCTATGTTGTATTTAACAGTATCCCAAACAAAGTTGAACAAATTCTTGTAAAATCTTGTTTATTGTTTCTTAAGAAATATTGTTTATTTCTTTACAAATTCTTGTTTTTAAGTCTTCAATATTCAAATTCTATTTTTATTTCGAAATCCCTACGAAATCAATACCATGTATATAAAGAAGTAATGCATAAAAAATTATTTATTTATGTAATAAAGGTAACAATATTTTGTAGTTTTTAAATTAAGTTTAGTTAAAAACATTGACAAAAATTTGTAAACAGGGTGAATTACAAAACAAAATTAAGATTTTCTTAATTTTTTTTTAAATGTGTCACCCTATATTTTATTTTTTAGAAATATTGTATTTATGATACTCTTTCATTTTTATATAGTACTTCCCATACCCGAACTCATTACTTTCCGAGATATTTTTAGTTTTCTTCATATCGGAATTTCATTCAATTTTTATAAGTAGAAATAAGTATTGAGTATTAAGTGATAATACAACAAAATTATTTTTATTCAATTAGTAACTAACAATATGCAATATGCAATATGGTATGAACCATAACAATATGCAATAAATGTATCAATAAATGTGATATTCCTAAGATATAAGATTCCTTAAATTTCTACAAGATAATATGTTTTGTATAATAATACAACAAGATTATTATAGTCCAGCCAATCAGCAGTTTCGACACATAATTCAGACAGCTCGTCATCAATTATTTTTTTTATAAATACTATAAATTTTTATTTTAAAGTCAGTTGTAATTATATTAGATAAAGTGCTGTTACTCTGTTAGTTGTACCTTTAAAAGGGCCTTTTTAAAAAGTACCTTCGGGAGTGACCCCTTTAAGTGGCGCATTCAGTGGATTAGAGGAAGAGTCTCCAGAAGATCTTCGTCGTTTTCAAACGTTTACCCGCTACCGAACCGAAGTCCAGGGAAAACTGCAGCTGTTTAACCCACGGATTTCAGGCAAATTGGCACAGAAACATATTTATGAAGAAAGTTGAAAAAAATAAGTGTGATAGAAAGAATGATAAAGAATAAGAAAAAAAAAAACTTGTACCAAAAAGGAATGCATCCAAGCATCATCCTATGGCTGTAAGCAAATTTCATCTTATTTCTAATTCTAATATTATTTCACAAGTATCATCCTTTAGAATAAGCAATTCTCATTTAACAATTTTTAGTTGTGAATCTAATATAGAATCTAGTGAAAATATTAAACCCGATTTACATTTAGTTGACAATAATCATATTTTTAAGTCCAAAAATTTGTGGCAATCCAAATGAACTCCACAATTGTATTAATGTTATTTCCATGCTTCTAGACCATTTCTGGGATCATACAAATCCCGAAAATTTTCAAAATCACATGGTTACTCGAGAAATTATGAACAAAATTAAAGGAAGAGCCAGAGAAATTATTTCTGTATACGGCTGTAAAGTCTGGCCGTCAATAAAATCAATTCTTGTCCAAAATTTTGCAGACCAACGTAACGAAAACTCATTAACTAGAGATTTAGTCAATCTTCGTTAAGCTCCAAACGAAAACTCTCATCAAGTTCATGAAAAAGTTATGAGTTTTTTAAATACTATTTCAAATCATATTGAATTGCACATAAAGAACGGGGAAGTTAAAAGAAGTACAAAATAATTTTTCCAACAAGCTTTAACCACATTTTTGGCAGGCCTAAGGAAACCCCTAGGATCAACAATTCGATCCATGATTCCACCGAATCTTGCTATCTTGCTATCCAATATATTCAGGAAGAAAATAACATTAGATATCTCCAAAAACTCATAGTTATTCCTTATCATCTTCTAATAGACCATCTGCGACTTCACAAACACAGAGATCCAATTTAACTTATACACCCGCTCCTACATACAGCCTCAGGTGCCCAAGTCCCAATGGCCACAGCCATTCTTTAGGCCAAATCAAATACCTTTACAACAACAACCATTCAACAATAGTCCAAGAGAGACATTTCAACCCCCTAGATTTCAACAAATCACTCCATATGTACAAAATTTTAGGGCTAATCAATCCAATTTTCATAAACCAGTTTCATCCCAATCATATAAGAAAACACCTATGAGCGTATCTACACGCCAAACCGGCTTTAGTAGACCCCAATCTCAAAGAAACTTCCGCTTTTAACAAACAACCAGCCCCCGATTCACCATAGAAGAACTCTCGAACAACAAGAGGAAAATAATTACGATGAAGGTATAGACACATACCCAGATTACCCTTATTATGAACAAGAAAGCCAAGAATATGAGGAAGATGTAAATTTTCAAACGTTTCCAGAAGAAAAAGAAGAAACGTAGTAGAATTACATTCCCATGCTGACAAAAGAGAGTTACATTAAAATTTAAAATCCCCATCTTAAACTTCTTATTGATACATGAGCCACTAAATCTTCCTTAATCCTGATATAGCCAACAAATTCTACAAAAACAATATTTAACATGAACCATTTATCATAACATCAATTTTTCAGAATCATTCACAAGATTATTGTGTAGAAATTCTAATTTTTTCCGAATTTAACTGCGATATTAACCTAAAAGTTTATCATTTCAAATTTCACAAAACATTTGACGGTCTTATTGGCCTTGATAATCTTAAACTTTTGAAAGCAAATCTCGATTTTACCCAAGCTACTCTTACTACAGAGCATTCCATTCTTCCTATTAACTACTATGTCACAAATAAAGCCCAATTCTATAAAGTCCAACTAGAGTCCCAAAAAATTACCCAAGTCAGATTGAGAGTAAAGGAAACATCAGGTGCAATCGATATCCCAATACAAGAAGTCGAAAGTGCCATCCTAAGAAAAACTCTCACCGTCGCCTGGACCGAGCTAGTCAATAACACCGATGAATACCACCAAGTAGCATTAACTGATCCCATTAAAATTTGATCAATAAATCTCAAAGAATATCATATATACACGTCAGATATCATACCTACCAAAGACAGTAATCTAAGAGATGTCGATCCTCTCCTTAGAATCGATCATCTTAATACAGGAGAAGAATCTCACCTAAGACAACTGTGCAGGAAGTTTGCAGAGATATTTCATCATCCAGACGATCCTTTAACATTTACTAACCAAATAAAGCACCATATACGAACCAAAGACAAAGTTCCAGTTTATATCAAGTCATATCGGTATCCACATATCCATAAAGAAGAAGTACGTAAGCAGATCACTTCGATGCTAGATCAAGGAATCATCAGACCGAGTCAATCACCTGGTGATTTGGAACGACCCCAATATGGGTCGTTCCAAAGAAACCAGATGCCTCAGGTAAAATTAAATGGCGAATAGTTGTCGACTACAGGAAGGTGAACGAGAAAACCATCGATGGCCGATATCTAAGAGATCATGGACAAACTAGAACGCTGCCAATACTTCTTAACCCTAGATCTAGCCAGCGGATTACATCAAATTGAAATGGCTGAAGAAGATATCCAGAAGACTGCATTTAACGTTGAAAATGGCCACTATGAATACATGAGATGCCGTTCGGACCCAAAAATGCACCCTTAACATTCCAGAGAGTAATGGAGAACTTACTAAAAGGACTTATAGGAGAAATGTGTCTGGTCTACATGGACGACATTATTGTATTTTCAACCTCTCTTAAAATCGAAAGAAGTCGATTTCTAGGCCGCGTTGTAACCTGCGAGGGAATTAAACCAAACCCGTCTGAGATTAGA
Source organism: Diabrotica undecimpunctata (assembly GCF_040954645.1). NCBI lineage: Eukaryota > Metazoa > Arthropoda > Insecta > Coleoptera > Chrysomelidae > Diabrotica > Diabrotica undecimpunctata. Next base: position 82,388,467 of record NC_092809.1, on the reverse strand, counting down.
GCCATTATAGACTATCCTATATCAAAAACAGCAAAAGAAATTCGAGAATTTTTAGGATTACTTGGTTACTATAGAAAATTCATAAAGGACTTTGCCAAAATTACAAAACCACTTACCATATGTCTTAAAAAGGATGCAAAAATTGAACACACCGAAGAATTCTTAAACTGTATCAAAACCGGTAAAAGCTTATTGAATAATAAACCACTTCTGCAATATCCAGACTTCACTAAACCCTTCAACCTTACGACTGATGCAAGCAACTTCACTATAGAAGCCATCCTATCACAAGGTCCAATAGGAAACGATAAACTCATCGCCTATGCATCCAGAACTTTAAATGAAACTGAACTGAAATATTCGACTATCGAAAAGGAGATGTTAGCAATTGTGTGGGCTACTAAATACTTCCACCCATACCTTTTCGGACGAAAATTCAAAATTTTATCCGACTATCGACCACTATAATGGCTATTTTCACTTAAAGACCCAAACTCAAAGCTTGTCAGATGGAGACTAAAGCTGGAAGAATTTGACTACGAAGTAATATAGAAAAAAAGCAAATCCAACCACAGAAGAAGACATCCTTGACCAAAGCCAAGAGTCCTCAGAAACAGTACACAGAGTATTGTTCATCCCTCACAAAACCTCCTCAGGGGATGGAGAAATAATGATACATTAACCTCGATTGTCAGCGGTATTGCAGTTCAATAGTCCAGCCAATCAGCAGTTTCGACACATAATGCAGACAGGTCGTCATCAATTATTTTCTTATAAAGACTGTAAATTTTTATTTTAAAGTCAGTTGTAATTATATTATATAAAGTGCTGTTACTCTGTTAGCTGTACCTTTAAAAGGGCCTTTTTAAAAAGTACCTTCGGGGTGACAACCCTTAAGTGGCCATTTGCGTCAGGTTCAAAGGTAAAATGGTAGGATTTGAAAAATGACAGCTTTCATATTATTAAACCATAAACAGCAGGCTTTAAAATTGACAATTTTCATTACTATGCATCAAGCAATCCATATTTTGTTAACAGTCATAGTCAAACTAGGTGGTCTATAAATGTTTGGTGTCATATGTGCCATATATCTGGATTTTTTAAATATTAATTTGCCAATACTACTGCAAAATGTACCGCTTAATATTCGACAACGAATGTGGTTTTTGAGCACCACACTGCTTCTATTCGCAATCATCTAAATATTCTAAATCACAACTTTCCTGAGAGGTGGATAGGCAGAACCGACTGTTTGGCCACCGTGTAATAAATAATGCTTCACTTATCGTCCCGTATGGTAGATTTATTTAAAAGACACTAGATACTCATGATTTAGTTTATTAGTTATCTAAGTACAATACTAGATAGTACTCAGTTGACTTGACAATACTAACTTAGACCGTTTTCTTGATTCTTCATTCTTAACAATAATGATAATACCCTAATACCATGATTTCCAGCTATTTAACTCACGTGGGTTTGTTGATATATTATTGTTTTTTACTTGTTTAATTTGTACACATTATTTAATAAGCTTTTGATTACATTGCAAATTTCACTAGGTCAGAGTGTGTCCTCGTTACAACGATATTTTCAATGTCGTAAACAAATAATATATTTTCGCAAATGTGTGTCACGTAATTAAAAAGATTACTTAAATCTGATGCTTAATTAAATCCTGTTACATCCCTATCCCTCAGAAGAAAAATTTTCTGAGTGCTGTTCGTTTTCAATCAATTACATGAACTGTTTTTACTCTTCCCTTCCGAAAGAAGAAAATTTTTCGTGTCATCATCAACGGATTACTGTACATATATACATTATTTACATTCAGTATTTACATATACATATTTATAGAATTATATACAAATTTTTGGTACATATTTCCTTATATCTAAAATTTTTTTTTTCAATTTAGTAACCTCGCCTAACCTAACATCAGCATATTATAAAGTTACCATGATTGTTCCCTTGTAATATGCTATTTATTATCCTTTATTATGCCTTAGATTAGCTTAATATTTTACCTACGTTTTTTTTAACGTTAAATCATTTAGGTTATATTACATATTATATCTTACCCCCTATTATGTTATTATGTGGTTGATTACATATTAAATCTTATCCCCTATTATGTGCACATAATATTTACAATAACCTTTACATATTTTAAATAATAAATAAAAATTAATAATAATAAAATCTTATATTAATTCTTGTATTAATTCTTGCATTAATTCTTGCATTAATTCTTGCATTAATTCTTGGTACCAAGTAATAGTTCTATTTTCACTTTTCATTTACACTATTAATAACTTTGACATCTCACAATAAAGGTTTGTCGTTTTATTCATTTATTCATTTATCCCTATTTCGTTTGTTTAACTACTACTATAAAGTCTAATATTTTTCTTTTTGTTATACACATTTTAAATATATATTGTACGAACTTAAAACTATATTTACACATTATATACATTTAAATATATTTTTATATTATTTGCATTCAAAAGTACATTTATATATTACGAGTATATTCATTAACTCTACTTGTAGCAAAGTATTGTTTCCTTAATTATTCTAGCTATAAACTCTGTGCCTTGGTCTGCTATTATTTTTCTGGGTACTCCATACCTCAAGATAAATTTTTCTACCAATGATTTGGCTACTATTTTGGCTTATTTTATTTTCTATTACATATTCTTCTACGTAGTTGCTTAATTCGCATTGTACGTCAATATATCTGTTTCCATTTTCATCCATGTATATTTTCGTGGGTTCCTTGTTTATGATTTAGTGCTTATGCCTTTGGCAGTCGTCGCATCTCTTCACATTTTACATATTTCTCAACATTTCTTCGTAATTCGTTCCAGAAATAGTATCAACCTATATTTCTGTATTTAATATATCCTATTTATTCTTCCATATCCTTCCTCTAACATGTGGAAGTCATTAGTTATAACTCTTCTTGATCTGCTTATCTTGTACTATATTATGTATTGATTGTATTATGTTTATCTTGTACTATACAAGCTTTTATACTTTCCTTAAAAAAATTATTATTTTTCTCTTCGTATTTCATTAAGAATTAGTTGATTCTTTTTTCATCTCGTTTTATTCTCATTTCATTATTATCATTTTCTTTATAATCTTCTGCACTCACATTTGTGAGACAAAATCTCAACAAGTCTCCTAATGCTATCCCTGAAGCATAAATCCTTAAAATAAATTTGTTTTTCTTCGATAAATCGGGGAAATTCCATAACCGGGGCTTATTAAATTTTTTTTGCATTCTGCGTAGGTGTAGGATACTGTTTATTCGAAAACTTATGTCCTAAGATTTCCTCTTTTAGAAAACATGAACATATATCTGTTCATCGATTTTTCTTCTTTGTCAAAAAAAAAATTCCATACTTGTTAGTTCTTCTTGCATCGTAAATAAAATTTTAAATATACGGATCTTAATAATAAAATAATTAACCTGGTCAGTTATATTTTACTCATTTCAAGTTTATGGACATGCTTACTACGTACATTCCAACTGTATCAAATATCATATGTAATGTTTTTATAAGGAATACTCTTGCTATCGTAATAAAATATTAAAGGTATGGTTTTTTTTATTGTTTGGTTTCTCGTCTTTTACAAACTAACTTTTGCTTGTACATCTGGGTCTTTTCCTAAATAAAACGTCTGCATATTTTGCATTTTTTCTATGGGCCTTTTTCTTCAAATATTAATGATTTTTACTGTGCTTAATAGTTGTTTGATTCTTTTTTACTCTTTGTCTTGTTTCTTCCATATAAAATATATAATATTTTTTCCTGGTTTTGTATCTTCGGAATTAAACATCTAATTTATATGTCTCGATTATTTACATTTATGATTCGTATAGGTAACATAATTTTAATCGGTTTATCTATTAATCCTACTCTAAATTCCTTCTCAACTTCTGGTTTCTCTATTACTGTAACTTTTTCTTCTGTTTTTCGGTTCGATCTTAAAATTAATTTCGTCAAATATGTAATAATACTGACATAATTATACTTTTCAAAATAATCTGTTCATCATTTTTCGCTTTTTCTTCTCTTGCATATAAATAAAATAATTGTAGGGAATCGTCTTTCATTGTGACAAACTTCCTTTTCAATAATTTTCCATTTACTTTATTAAAAAAAATCATTATTCAAAATTCGTTCCGCAATTTTAATCCATTCTGTAGTTACTGTATTGTCGTGCTGGAGCCGCAAGACTCTCAGCGGGTTGGGATTCAAGTACCACCCTAGCTTATCCTCTTAGCAGCCTCCTGCTCGACGTAGGTTTCAACCATTAAGGTCGAACCATATGCAGTTTGCCTACATTTCTGTCAAAAATCTACTTCTGTCACTGTATTCGCATTCGCATGCGGTGCGTAATATGCTCTTGCTGTGCCTCTATTTCTGTGGCATCTCACCTGTGTCCATTGACTATTCTTTGTTCTTCATTGTGATTGCCAATCTGCTCTGTTTCTATTACGATATATCCTCGTATTATGTCTTTCATATTCCCTTATATTTCTATAATTTTTGTTTCTATATTGTTTTCTTTCGTCGAATTTATTTTTATAATATCCATATATTGTATTCTTACTTTCTTTTCTCATATCAAAATCGTATTTGTTCCTGTAATTTAACACTTTTCCTTGTGTGCTATCTTCTGTCTCGTCGATCGATAAAAATTTGTACATTATCTCTTGTGTGGTTGAAAAGTTACATGCTTCCAAAATAAATTTAGCTTTTTCTGTATTGACGTTGCGTTTCATTGTAGCTACTACTGCCTCTGTTGTGTATTTTTTCGCTAGTTCCAATGACATTCCTTCCGCTACGTATGCAACTTTTAGCTGTTCGGCTAATTCTTCAACTTCAGATGCATAGACCTCTGCATCTTTATGTCCTTGTCTTTTCTTCGCCAATTTAGCTATTACCGTCTTTGGACTGTCGCCTCTCAGTTCTCTCTTCAGTACCTCTGCTATTCTTACGATTGTATCCTCTGTAGTTATAACGTTTCTGGCCTTATTAGTTAATCTTGTCTTATTAATGTTGTCGCTGTCTCCTCGTATCCAATAGCTGTTTTCTCAAGGAGTTCTAGTGCATCTAAAAATGACTGCAGTTTACCTGCTTTTCCATCAAACTCGCTGGGTAACACCTTGCTTGCGATATTTAAAAATTCGTTTGTTGTAAGAGCCATACTTATTTCTTGCTCTGTGTCGCTATGTTCTTCCTTCTTTATAGGTTGTTGTTTCTTTGTCACAGGTAGAGAAACTGGTTTAAAATCTTTTACATTTTGAGTATATTCTTTATCCGAAATTTCCATAATGTTATTATCATTTAAAACTTTTCCATCTCTAGTGAGTCCTTGTATTTGCAATGATTCGGCCGTTTCAATGAAGGTATTTAAATCTTCTTGTCTAATTTGTACTTCTCCATGGTATATAAATTGTAACAAGTCTCTTAGTGCTTCGTAAGTCACGTTTGTCAAAATTACTATAGGATGTTGACAGGGATTTGACATAAAAATTTCTTTAAAATATGGGCTACAAACCGAAAGAACCATTTTATGCGCTTTTATGCATTTTCCTTGTGCTGAAATCGTTACGTCTACAAAATCTTGACTCTTCCATAATGAATTTATTCCTGAACTCATATTTTCGTGGAAATTGTTCCAACATAATGAAAATTTTTCTGACGCCATGGTCAATTGTCTTTAAAAGTTCTTTTAAAATCTTTTCCTTCCTTATTAATGTAACGATAATTCTAAATATCCTAATTAATTGTAGCTAAATAGTAAAATAAAAAGTCATATCCGATTTCTTCGTCTATATTAATTGAAGAATTTGTCATCCAAGCATATTCATGTCGTAATTTAATATTTTCCGATCTGTCGGTGTATTTTCATGGTCAAATATAAATATTTTTAAAAATATACCTTTAGTAAATAAAAATGTATGACACATTTGTTTCATTAAACAATAGCGTTTGCTATATAAATAGTTATTTAGTGAAAACTTAAAAATAAATTTTATACTCTACTTTTAAAAGCAAAAAATTGTATAGTCAACATTCTGACTTGACCTAGCTTAAATGATATTCAACTAATAATTAATAATTTTTATCTGTTAGACTGTATTTATATAAGGGATAAAAAAAATAAATTTACTCACACAATACATTTCACATATGGTTCTTATCCATTCACCTTTGTCCATTCTCCATTTATCCATTTTTCCATTTATTTTCATTGTCCTGGGCCGGAATGCTGTCGCGGGGCTCCCGGCGGGTCTGGTTCGGAATTTTCTTATCTGTTGTTGCATTTTCCCATTTCTAAATTGGTACAATGGGTTCCATATAACATCTAGTATGTAAATTTAAATCCATTGTAAATCCATTTAAACTTCCAGTGTGATTTTCCTCTCATCTTGAGCTTCTCTGGATGAAGACTCCTGGTTTCTACCACTTCAGGATCGCCATGTAATAAATAATGCTTCACTTATCGTCTCGTATGGTAGATTTATTTAAAAGACACTAGATACTCATGATTTAGTTTATTAGTTATCTAAGTACAATACTAGATAGTACTCAGTTGACTTGACAATACTAACTTAGACCGTTCTCTTGATTCTTCATTCTTAACAATAATGATAATACCCTAATCCCGTGATTTCCAGCTATTTAACTCACGTGGGTTTGTTGATATATTATTGTTTTTTACTTGTTTAATTTGTACACATTATTTAATAAGCTTTTGATTACATTGCAAATTTCACTAGGTCAGAGTGTGTCCTCGTTACAACGATATTTTCAATGTCGTAAACAAATAATATATTTTCTCAAATGTGTGTCACGTAATTAAAAAGATTACTTAAATCTGATGCTTAATTAAATCCCGTTACAACCGCGATCACCGAAATTCTCCAAAATTGATTTTTTCATGTGGGCTATAATAAAAGACCTTGTATACCAGAAGCCTCCAACAACGCCAGATAATATGAAAAATAAAATAAGAGAAGCTTTTAATAAAATTTACTTGTTAAGAACTATTGACAAATGTTAAGAAATGTGGCTCGGTCATTTGAATATCGGTTACAAACTTGTATAGACGTTGAAGGTGGACATTTTGATCATTTACGTTAGACTTAATTCCTTAATATCACAATAATGTTACATTCATTATATATTATTGTGGTTTATATTTTTTGTTAGTTACTTATTGAATAAAAATAATTTTTTTATATTATCACTTAATACTCAATACTTATTTTTACTTACAAAAATAGAATGTATTCCCGAAATTTGAAGAAAACTAAAAATATTTTGAAAAATAATTTAGGTATAGGGAAAGCTATATAAAAATGAAAGAGTATCATAAATACAATATTTCTAAAAAATAAAATATAGCGCGATCTATTTAAGAAACTTAAGAAATCGTAATTTTGTTTTGCAGTTCACCCTGTATACAAATTTTAGTCAATGATTTCAATTAAACTTAATTTGAAAACTACAATATATTGTTTACCTTATTATATATATATATATATATATATATATATATATATATATATTGAAATGATATTGTTTAAAAAAAAATAATTTATAAGTTACACACTAGATAATGTTAGATATAAAAAATATTTGGTTATTTTAATAAGTTATATACTAGAGAATTTTATAAAAATTATTTATATGAGGGTATTCTAAAGAAATTAGCATATAATAAGTATAAAAAGTTTTTTTTTTAATAATTATAATATTGTAAATATATTTAAGTGAGCCATGTGCATAGGCAACCAAAAATACTTTGAATAAGTGTCAAGTTAAATAATAATTGCGAATGTGAAATAAGGTTATGTGTTAATTTAAAATGTTTAGTTTACATATAGTTACGGATTTGAAGTAGTGTAGTTTATTAAATTAGAGTGTTTAATTTACATATAAGTTTATATTCTGATCTGAAAAGCCTAAATGTCGATAAAATTCTCGATAGAAAAGTGAAGAATTCTCTAGATCACGGAAGATAAACTGTTTGCGAAATAGACTATTTCAGAAAATTCAGATACGTAGAAAATGGAACAAATCGAATATGATTTCTTGCCAGATGGTTCTGGAACATTGAAAAGGTATAAATACTCGGTGATTTGGATTCAAGATGGCCAGTCAGTTAGTAAGAAAGTTAGTTACAGTTATGAAGTCAGTATAAAGTCAGTCGGTACTATTTTCAAGATAGTTCAAGATAGAATACAGTCAATCAGTTGGTGAAATATAGTGAGTTCAATGAATGAAATCGTAGGCTTCCACGGCCAGAGTCAGAATTATAGTTTATTCGTCTTCCGGGTTTGGACCGTGTCATTTGTGAGTGACCCAAAAGTGGGTTCATCTCGACGTTTCGCTACAATTGTATGTAGCTTCTTCAGGAGAACAAAAAAGGGGCATCGTTACCTACATGCTTCATCACACCACCATCCTGCCCAAAAGAATTCTGTGATCAACTCTCTCATCCATCGGGCCATTTCGATTTCTGAACCTGACAACCTTAGAGAAGAACTTGGCCATCTGCAAAAAACCCTTGTCGCCAACGGTTACTCCAAGTCCACAATTCAAAATATTACACACCGACATCTACATCCCCCTTTACACCCTAGGACGACAAATTCAGAATCTTCGGGTAATACTCCTGTGGCTTTTCTTCCGTATATTCGAAGTGTCACTGATAGGATTGGCAAAATTCTTCGCAAGGAAGGTATCAGGACTACTTTTCGACCACCCAAGAAAATCTCACAATATGTACCCTCTCCTAAAGACCCATTACCGCCCCTATCTTCCTGTGGTGTCTATTCTATTCCTTGTTCATGTGGACAAGTGTATATTGGCGAAACTGGTCGTTCCGTCAAAACTCGGATTCAAGAGCATCAAAGATGCATTCGATCAGGTCTTTTCTCCCATTCTGCAGTTGCAGAACACTGCCAAGAAACCGGTCATTCCATATTGTTCGAAGAAACTCATATTATTTCTAAGAGCCCCTTCTTTTATTCCAGGAAAATCCGCGAATCTCTAGAGATCCGAAAAAATCCACATAATATCAATCGAGAGGAAGGATACTACTTGTCTCCCATCTGGAATCCCAGTCTAGAGCCGCCGTCCGGTCCCGCTACCACGATGCAGCCACATGATTGGCCAGCGCGCGCTTCTTGACGTTCGCGCCACGGAGTGTGCCGATACGTCCCGACACGACAGGTCACCGCGACTATAAATAGAGCGGTAGCGGAGTAATCGTCGGATTCACTCCCTGCCTCTCGACGCGTTAGTGTTCTGAGCTGTTGGACGTGAATCCCTGTCCTGGCATTTGGTTTTCACCTCTGGCTGCGTTGAGTAGTTGAGTTACTGTGACCAAATGCCCATCTTGGTAGTTAGTATTCGCCTCTGGTTGCGTTGAGTAACTGAGTTACCGTTGCCAACTACCCATCTTCCTGTCTTTTGTTTCTTTTTCTTTCTTTTTTGTTCTCCTGAAGAAGCTACATACAATTGTAGCGAAACGTCGAGATGAACCCACTTTTGGGTCACTCACAAATGACACGGTCCAAACCCGGAAGACGAATAAACTATAATTCTGAGTTCAATGAAGATTAAGAAACAGAATAAAGAAAATATTATTGAAGATTAAAATTTATGATATGTATAAATGGTGATTGCATAATGGAAGGAAGTATTAATTGAAAATTAAAATTATATAATATATTTGGTGATTGGATATTGGTATATTGAAAAGAAGAATAAATATAAATGCTGTTAAGAAGAAAAATATTTTAAATTGGTAGAAGCTGATAATTGGAAAAAGTAATTTCACAAAAACAAGGATAACCGAGGCTGAGAACAAAGACATTGAGTGGCGTTTAAAATCTTTATTTTGGAGAACATTTTCATTTAGGCATTCAGTGAAAGAAAGGTACAAAATTTTGTTAATATAATTTAGTTAGTGTCATAAGAATTTCAATTTTAAAGATAGTTTGTTTAAAATTTACATTATCTGTATAATTTAATTAGTTTCATAAGAATTTTAATTTAAAGATAGTTTATTTTAAATTTTACATTGGTTATGTTAGATATATATGTGTGTTTCATAATAGATATAATAAAGATAATTTCAAAAAGTGCTTACAAACTAATTCTTTGAGAACCGCGATAAAAACCCTATATATATTATTAAAAACACTCATTGCTCATCATTCATAGTAGAAAAAGATGGCGGCGTGTGATACAACCATGTTAACGACTGAGTTAAATAAATTAAAGAAAAATGAACTAATCGACATAATTGTGACGTTAAAAGTGCCAGTGAATGTTGCAAATCCACAAGTGATTGCCTATATAAATAAAATTGGTGAATTTATAAACAGCAAGAGCGACAATAAATCTTATGATTTGGTAGATAACATAACCTGTTCTCACTGTGACACATTATCAGACAGGACTATTACCATTAAAAAGGAACTTGACGCTGTAAGTAAACTTACATATCATCTAGAAAAAAGGTGCCAAGAACAAGAAGATTTAATTTTTCTCCTAAAACAATTAAAAGAGAACTCAGATTTACCAAAGATACATATAACGCCATCTACTAGTACTATTACGAACTCCAAAACACATTATACGACCAATTTAAATATTGCCGAAAAAAGAAAGAAGAACACAAACAAAACTTTATGGACAGAGCAGCAAAAAGTGAACTGGTAATTACTCAGAAAAAGCCTGACGTAAATAAACAAGGGAATTCCCAAACAATAACAAAAACAGATGTTTCGAAAGGACTGCTTTTTGAACAAAACAGATTAAAAATGGATCAGTTCATTAATTTAGTACAAGACGAAAAACCGACTAACGATGAAATACATATAAATGAGGCGGAAAATGATCAAGAATGGAAAACTATTAGGCCTAGGCGACATCAGTTTAATGGACGAAGAAAAATTATAGTAGGTAGCAATAGAGATAGCGATGAGGTTAAGGGTGTACCAAAAATTTCAACTCTACATGTTACAAGAATTAATAAAGAAACTACAACTGACTCTCTAACCGAGTTAATTAAAGTGAATTTTCCTGAAGCAACATGTGAAATGATTCAATCAAAACATCCAACAATTTACTCATCGTTCAAAGTAAATATATGTTCAGGGAACTTCAACAAGGCCATGAATCCCGAAGTTTGGCCTCACGGAGCTGTTGTAAGTCGTTTTTTTTACCGCAAGAAAAAACAGACAGAGGAAGCTTAGTTTTTGATCCAGATATTACATTATTAAATATCCCAAGTGTTAGTCAAAAAACTGGTTTCAAATTGAATAAGTTAGAAGTATTCAATTCTCCAAATTTTGACACAGTTGGTAAAAATTCTTCAACTTTCAATCAAAAAAGTTTTGGCTTAGTTCATCAAAATATACAATGTATATCAACAAGCATTGAAAAACTAGAGTTCTTCCTGCAGTACGAAGGTCTACATAATATATGTGTCTGTTTAACTGAGCACTGGAAATCTAAAGAACAACTAGAACTACACCATATAAATGGATTTTCTCTGGCTTCTTCTTACTGCCGTGACCAGGGGGAACATGGAGGGTCTTCAATCCATGTGAAAGAGGGTGTGGTTTGGAAGGAACGTTCTGATATATGTTCTGAATCTGAGAAATATAATTTTGAAGTGAGTGCTGTTGATATAGACTATTGCCTTTTTAATTGTGTTGTGTTGTGTATTTATCTGCCTGGACGTGGCTCTATTGATGTTTTTATGTCAAAACTGGATCTAATACTTGATGTCCTAGTCTCCGAAGGTAAGGCTATAATATTTATAATAACAGGTGATTTTAATATAGATTTCAAATCAAATACACTAAGTAAGCAGAACTTGGTAAATGTTTTAGATTCTTATGGCTTAACCGTAACTGTAAATGATTATACAAGAGTTACTGCAACTAGTAAAACTCAAATTGATTATATTGCTACAAACATAAATCACCCACAAAAAACAATGGTTGTGGAAGGTTTTATCTCTGATCATCGTGCGCAATTGTTCCAATGTAGCATTAGCACAGACAATGATGCCTATATATTCATCCGTTCATATAGTAAAAGGAACATAAATCGTTTTGTTCAAACCCTTGAGTCAACAAATTGGTCAGAAGTATTTAATACAATTTCTGCTGAGGATAAATCATTAGATTTTTTAAATACTATTCAAAATTACTTTCGGTCCCATTTTCCACTACTTAAATGTAAACCTAAAAAATGTACACGTTCGAATCGGTTTACGCAGGAACTGTACAATTTAAGGGATCAGCTAAAACTTTTAGAAACGATCTGTCAGAAAAATAGTAATCTTAGGCCAGTCCTTCATTTGGCAAAGGCAGAATATTCAATTAAATTAAAAGCAGCTAAAAGTAGTCACTTCATGAGACAGTTAAACGAATCATCAAATAAAATGAAATGTATTTGGCATTTAGTAAACTTAACAGTCGGGAAACAAAATAACTCAAAAGTACCTAGTGATGATAACAGTAATTTAGCAGACAAATTTAACCACCATTTTGTTGAAATGGCTCCAAAGTTACTTGCCGCTTTGGATCCTACTAAAATAGGTGGGTTTACATCAGCATCAAAAAACCGTAATAGTTGTTCTATGTTTTTATATCCTACTAACCCACAGGAAATAACTAGTATAGTCGAAAGTTTTAAATCCAAACATAGTTGTGGTTTTGATCAGATTTCCCCTAAGTTATTAAAACAATGCATTCATGCTCTCGCAGATCCACTGACGGATATTTGTAATGCCTCTTTTCAACAAGGAGTATTTCCTAGTATGTTTAAACTATCTATTGTAATCCCTTTATTCAAAAGTGGTGATAAAGATGACCTTAACAACTATCGTCCCATAAGTCTCCTATCTGTGTTTTCAAAGATAATTGAAACTCTGGTTTATACTAGAATGAACGCATTCCTAAAAAAGCATAGTGTCTTGCATAATTTTCAACATTTTCTAAGTCTACAACTACAGCTCTTGCAAATTTCGTCAGCTTAGTGTTGGATGCTTTGGACAGACGAGAGAAGGCATGTGGTTTATTTCTCGATTTGTCCAAGGCTTTTGACACTTTGGATCATAATTTGTTGCTAATAAAACTTGAGGGTATTGGTATTCGTGGTGTAGTTCTAAAATGGTTTACTTCCTACCTAGAGAATAGAAGACAAAAAGTAAAGATAACATCTAATGAACTTGTAAACGAATCAAACACATTGGATATCCATTATGGTATCCCTCAGGGTAGTGTATTGGGTCCTCTACTTTTTATAGTATTTATTAATGATATGGCTTTGTTAACTAATTCACTGACTGGGGTTAACATCATCAATTATGCGGATGATACTAACATTCTAGTCACAGGAACGTCTGATCAAAATTTGCAAAATAAAACCACACAGATACTATCCACCATCAACAGTTATTTCTTATCCAACAAATTAGTTTTAAATAAAGAGAAATCAAAGTATATGATTTTCACGTCAAATAATTTATTAAACCATCAAGCCACTATAGAAGCAGCAATAGATAAAACAGACTGCACGAAGTTGCTGGGGGTACTTACTTCTAGACAGTAATTGTAAATGGTCAAACCACATTTCTAATTTGAAATCCAGATTAAGTAGCGCATGTTATGCATTGAGAATTCTTTCATGTCTCTTTCATACATCAGTATTAAAAACAGTATACTTTGCCCATTTTTACTCAATAGCCAAATATGGCATTGAAGTCTGGGGTTGTACCTCTGAATTAGAGCAGATATTCGTACTTCAGAAAAGAGCTATTAGGATAATGTATAAAATGAAATTTAGAGATTCTTGTAGAGGCATCTTTAGACAAAACAATATTCTTACAATTCCTGGTCTGTATATATTTTCGTGTATAATGTATTTACATAGCAAAATTTATGAATTTAATAAATTTCAATTTAACCATGTTTATTCAACAAGATTCAGAGACAATAACTTTATGCTTCCACAACATCGTTCTGTTTTGTTGGAAAGTAGCACACACTATGCAGCCATAAGTTTCTTTAACAAATTACCAATAGATATACGAATGAATTTACATCAGCCAAACTTTCGGAGGTGTGTACATCAATACATTTGTGAGCTAGAGCCATATTCTAAAAATAACTTTTAAGTATGTTTTATCGTGTTTATTAATTTATATACTTTTAAGATAACTTTGTAAAATGTAACTTTGACTTGTCTCATACATGTACTTTGTATAATGTCGCATGTAATCAATAAATTTGACTTGACTTGACTTGACTTGATTCACAAATAATACATCATCACAATATATATATATATATATATATATATATATATATATATATATATATATATATATATATATATATATATATATATATATATATATATATATATAATAAATAATCGTTTATCCATCACTCTTTATATACATGGTGTTATTACATTACAAATTATAAAAGACTCTGTATAGTAATGCAAAGCCTACTATTATAGGAACAAGAATTATTAAAGGAATATAAATATGAAAAAATATATAGGATGTCCCATTTAAAAAAATGTATGTTTGCTATACCACGTAGTTATTAATCGCCCCATAGAATTCCACATATTTTCTAAGTATGGAGAATATCATTGCCTACACTTTTTCTAAATAACTTTTTTGAATATCTTGTACCACAATGGAATTATCGACAAATGTTGCACTAAAAACTCACCCTGCATTATATACGAGTCGTAATGAAATCAATACAACTATTAAATAAAAAAATCAAAGTAGAATCAGTGATACGTATATGAAAATCAGTAAAATTTTGTAGAAACGATAGAGTCATAATTTGTAAACGAACACAAAATGTTTCCTACGATTAAATATTTAACACGCTATACAACACGGAAAATACTCCAGTAGAAAACAATTGTAAACTTGCAATGAATAACTGTATAATAAGGTAACAAACATTAAAATATATGTGCAAAACTAGGGTACATGTGTACCCAAACCTGCATTTATACCCACTTGTAGGACGGCTTTGACCGCGCTGCTCAGCAAACTACCGACTTGGTGGAGCTTAAAAAAAAAGATGATATGATGGCGGATAGATTCTTTTCAGAATGCATGCATCACGGAAATCTCAGATGGGTGCGATTATTAGCGCCAATGTAGCTTAATTCTTAAATCAAGTGGTAATTTCTTTGTATTTTTCATATTTGTCATTCGTAAACAGAATATTTTATATAAAATACAAAAATTATACTATTCAATTAACAAGATTTTATACATAAAAGGAAATTTCAAAACGAACAAAAATTTTGCAGCTTCTAAGAATTCTTTGCATATTAAAGAATTCATAAACTTAAATCAGGCAGAGTCGTTATCAGACGCCACATGCTGCGAAGAAAAGTCTTTGCACAAGGCTTGAATTTAGCATGGACCTGAGGCCCAGTGAATGGTACACAATTAAAAGATAAACGAACGCGCTTGTGTCGATAACACGAGTCTTATGTCACTATCCTTTCCTACTGCAATAGGTGGAAGAAAATATGCATTTTTGATAAGGTAATTATACAGCACGTTAGGAACAATATGTACTTGCGGAAAAGTCGACGATTGCTGACCTGACAAACTAGGTGCAACTATACTACATATTTGATATGTAGATGTCCCGAAAGAATTTCGATCTGAGAAAGATAGTATTGCGACATATTATTTTGGAAATAATGGATTTTCATGTTCTGACATAGAGCAGGAACGTTTGAGAGAGGACTTTCCCCCACATGTATCCTGGGAGAATTATGATGGTATACTTTATAGTTTGGCGAATCGAGCTCTCACAATATAAGTCCCATCACCGTAAAAAATAGATCTTCTAAAGAGAATTTTTTTTGCTAAAGAGATTACCATTTCGTTTTTTTCTTATTTTTCTTATGTTTAATCATGCCACATATTGCTAGTGCTGAGTTATAGGTTATATCTTCAATTTTTTTTCATAACAAAATTAGAACTTCTTAGAAATCTGTAACAATAGATACCTAATTATTTGATAAAAGCTTGCAGTCTCCCTAGAAGGCGAAAATATTTTTTGTATCATTATCTTTTCTAAGAGCACTATTTAATATTGGTGGTATATTATATATTTTGTGTTACACTTTGTACATGGGATATTGCAATACACAATGTTTTACCGATAAGACACTTTTACACATATCACACACAAATGTATCAGCACGTTTCAGAGTTTCAGTAAGTAGCCATGTGTTAACCGAGTAGGACCAATTCGGAGGCGAGTGAAAAATAATTGTTCTCTTCAATTTTTTATATTTAATACTAATTGTACTACTTGGCTGGGAGTACTTTCGTCTATCCTGCCATATTGTAGTAGTCGTTTCTTTAAAATATACTTTTAGGTCGGTATGTAGAGATTTTATGTTCTCTTCTGCATTTGGGTTAGTAGGTGCATTTGTTGTAAATTTATCAACAACCTCGTTACCTTCGATCCCAGATACAATTCACTTCAATTTTAAGGGAAATAAGCCACAATTGAAGGTTAAAGTAAGTTTATTGACGTTTCAATTTCCACTTCGGAAATCGTTCTCAAAATACAAACAATAATAAATAAAATCAATTTATTAATGTTTGTATTGAGTGGAAATTGAAGCGTCAATAAACTTACTTTAACCTTCAATTGTGGCTTATTCCCATTAAAATAGTAATTACTTTAAAATGCCACAAGAAAATAGCTTCAGAACAATAACAATGAACTTCATTTTTCGTATTTTCTGCATATCTAATTCCTTTTTAATAATGAGTAGTGGATGATCATAGAAGAATTAGTGTAATGCCATTATTGAGCTGAGAGAATCTGTAGGTAATAATGATATTTCTCTTTTTATTTTTATTTAATATCAGAACTAGTGCTTTTTGTATGACAAACAGTTCAGCAGAGAACGTTGTTGTATGTAAAGATGAATTATAGGCTGCTGTGTAATCTGATGAATATATTGCTGTCCCAGTTTCGTCCTCGTTTTTGTGGGCATTGGTGTAAACTTTGAAACAGCTACCATATTTGCTTAGTATTTTAAGAAATTCTTGATTAATTTGACTTGCTGGCGTTCAGATTTTTTTAGGTGCAATAACTGGTATCAGTAGAGGGAAGGCGAATTATCAAAGGAGGAGAGGTTTGCATTGACGAAATATAGTAGGTGTCTTTTGTAAGTTTGTAGGCGATAATAGAAAGCATAGACAGTTCGATTTGAAGTTTGGAAATAACTTTTAAAGCGGTCAGCGAATACATTGTGTATTACTGGATTATCTTGATTCAGTCGCATAGCGATTTCCACTTGAGACAAACCTTCCTGTTTCTAAAGCTGGAACCTAGCTGTTCAGGTTGCACAGTCTCTAATCGTCGTAAAGACATATCACTAAACTAAATTTTATTTTAACTAATCTAAGTTTTATTGGAACCACGGTAATAAAAAAATAAGCTAAAATTTAAACCAGATTTTTATTTACTGAGAAAACAAGTAAAAAATGTAACAATAAAACACTGAAAACTTTGTTTTCAAAACTTCCACACAATTTATTTTAAATTCTTATCACTACAGCTGTTTCGGCTGATTGCCTTTCTCAAGTGGCAACAAGTAAAATAACCAACGAAAAAAAATTAGTATGTAAAAAGCATTTGTTACTGCAAAGCATTTTTTGACTTTATACTACGAGCACGTTCTGCTTATCGAACGCATTAGAATTGGCATTATGATAATTATATTTTATTTTTTTATTTTTTGACTTAACTGTGAGCATATTTTAATTATATTTTTCTTATTTAAGGGGAAAAAGATTTGATTGGGGTCTAGGCCAACTGGATGCATTACTTGATCGAAAAGAAATTACTGGGTCACACTTCTTAGTGCTGACGAACTTTGGAGATCACGCTCTACATCATTTTTTTCCAACTTTGGACCACGGTCAACTTCAGCAGCTTTATCCAATTTTTAAAAAAGTTCTTAATCAATTCAATGTTGACTTAAGAATGGTTTCTCAAATAGAAGCAATTAAGGGCAGCTTTCAGCAACTTTTAAGGGTTAAACCAAATCCTAATCCCACAGATCTGTTTAAATATTCAAACAATAAATAACTACTTACGTAACATATACTTATAATTACCAACTTGTAAAAAGTTTGGGATATTGTTAGAAAATGTTTAAACGCAATTTATTTTCAAACGCAAATGAGAAACAAATTAAAGTTTTATTTTAAAATAACTTAAAATCAGTGCATCTCTTTTATGTCAAAACTCTACTAACTCTTTTCTGAACAATAGAAACGTTTAAAGTTCTTAGGTCTTATAAGAGTCCTTATATCACTCGATTAATTTTTAATATAAATATTTTTTTTAGTTGTGACATCCACCTGATTCAATAACTGTTTGTATATTTTCCACAAAATTGTTAAACAAGTTTTGCTTGATTTTTATTCAAAGTTAAGCCATTATATACGTACTCTTATTATTGAATAATTTTAAGGAGTTACTATTATGTATCTTTTTACATACTCTAGACCTGGGGGGATAGTGAGGAAGTCTAGAAGTTGGATATAATTTTGGGTAGAATAAAATCGACCCAAAGGGACGTTTAATCTTGGAATTAAAAGAGAAATGAAGAATTACAGATCCAAGTATATTCACTTTGCAAACCGACACTCAGGTATTTTGAAGGACACAACCGCGAGCTTTGGGAAGTGAAATTTTATATCTAGCATGAAAGATTTTGAGATAAAAAAAATGGGAAATTGAAACGTAGCAACTGAAAGGGGCAGAATTTGGTACTAAAATAAAAAGGGCGAAAAATAAAGGGCGCTACCTTATCTTTTTTTCGAGGGACACGACGGATAAGGAAAACTTAATATTTTACATGCAAGGGGATTGGTTAAGAAAGATACAAAAAAAGGAACGAAGAGTGTGAGAGAAATTAAACAATATAAATTTCTTATCAACCAGCTGTTTTTATTACAGGTGTAAGATAAATTTAACTGGACATAATCACTTGCATCTTTTAAACAAATGTCCATTTCAAAGTTATACTTTTTATATCTTTATCTAATGTTAAATATTAACTTCTCTCGATGACCTAGTAAAAATATTTGTATGAAAGATAATCTAAGTAAAATAAACTATTTAAAACAAATTACAATTAAAATTTACCTTGGTCATTATCATATCATGATATGCAGTTATGAGAATTTACGCTTCATATAATCTACGTACAAATTTTGTGTTGTACATAAAAAAAAAGGTTATTTAAAAATACTAAAAAAATTACCTATAAAAAAAGAAGCACTGCACTAAGTAAATATAAAAAAATAAAAATAATGCCAGGTGCATTGCCTTCTATCCATCAGAGAAAAAATTCAGCATTGTGATTGAATCTGCTGTGGCAGGTCACAAAAAAAAAGAACGTGGCATATGGAGAATGCCGACAAAGGTGAATACTTCTTATAGCGTGTTATTATTATATGTAGGTTAATGAAATTTTTTGTATGCCAATTACTAAATTGTTAATATTTTTTATAAAAATACTACACATTCAAGTTCTTTAAAATTTAAAAAATCATAAATTTTTAAGTTTAATGATTTTAGTATTTTCAAAATTTGTTAAATATAATATAAAATTTATTAATTATATACATTTTCAATTATATACAATTAATTAAATATTAATCAATATAAAATATTTTATTAAGCCGCAAAAATAATCCATACATGATAAAAATGTTGTTAATTTCATATTTCCAACGAAAAAAAAATTAAACAAAAGAATTTCGGTAAATTGGCATTATATTCGCAAAATAACTGCTTGTTCCAACATATAGTTGTTATTAGGGCTCATACGGCTGGATCGCTTTGGCTTGAATTTTAAATTATTTGTATAAGATGAAATAGATTTAAATAAAATAAACTAAATTAAAATAAAATGCAAAACAATACACTACAGTACAGTACACTAACATACAGTAGGTACAATAAAATAAAATATAAAGTAAAATGTAAAATATGAAATAGAATATAAAATATATTAATAAATTAAATTAAAAACCATCTCTCAAACCATAAGAAAGCTATGTTTCCCTAACACGGTAACTCCCGGAGAGCCAAATTTGTTCTTATATGTCTATTAAAATGATATATAATAATAACCAAAATTGACAGTCTTATTTTAACCTCTGTGGAGTGCGGATGTGTTAAAAATAATTTTCTTTGCTAAATAATAATTAACATTTATCGAATTCTCATTAAAATCTAATTATCGCTTAATAAGTATTTTAGTTGATTGGAACCAAATTTGATATTTTGATAAAATTATCTAGCTTTATAAAACATAAAATATTTGTGTAAAGTGCAATAAATAAATTAATTAGTGGGTGATAAGCTGAAAAAATGGACGATGAACCACCCCTGGACAAGGGTTGAACAGTGGATGATGGAGGAGCAAGCGTAGATATGGTTACGTTTAACACCACGACAACCAACAATCAAGATGGTAAAAATACAACTGATAAAGATAAGGACACACCTTTAAATAGCAAGCAAAAAAGTAAGGTTTTCAATCTACAAAAACCAAACCTGTATTCAGATTTTGTCTACGTATTTATTGAAAATACCAATAATGAAAATATAGGTAAATTACATCCTATGGCAGTCGGTCATATTTGCATAAAAAATTAAATATTCAAAATATTGTAAGAATTGATAGAGTAAGCAAAAACAGAATTATGATTCAATTAAAAACAATTAAAGACGCCAATAAACTAGTGGCTAATGATCAATTAAAAAACGAAAATTTAATTGCTTATATTTCAAATAATTTATTATCGAGGAAGGGTGTTGTTAATAATGTTGATACTTCTTATGACGAGCAATATCTTTTTACAAATTTTCTATCTGCGGTAACTACACTGCGCGTCACGAAAAAGAGGCCACCTAAAATGTTTGCCATTTTTTAATTTTTACGAATCATACCACAAAGTGATTATCATTATATGTTTGTGTAATGTTTAAGAATATGTTCTAAAGCTGTATGCAATCATTTTTTAAATAACAAATGTCAAAAAATAACTTCTTCCAAAATAATGATTTTATTGAAAAATAAACAAAAATTAACATTGTACATTTTTTCTGTTTTCTTTATAAAATTACAATTAAGTCGTGATTATTAATACTGATGTCGTTTTGAGGAAAAGCTTCCCATTCTTCCATGAGCGCCAACCGAAGCTGCTCACGATTTATTTGAGCGGGTATTCTGTTTCTTACCCTTCGTTTGAGTTGGTCCCAAACATGTTCAATTGGGTTCAAATCTGTACTTTCAGCTAGCCAGTTCATTTTTGGCACACCGACAGTTTCCAGATATTGCGTTACCATCCTGGCTACGCGTGGCCGCGCGTTGTCTTGCATAAAAATAAACTTTTCGCCGACAAACCCAGCAAAAGGCATTACATGCTCGTCTAGAATTTCTGTAATGTATTGGTTTGCATTCAACGCTCGTCTATTAATAAATACGAGATTATAGTAAATTCATTTAACAGAAAAGTAGCGGTCAACAAATGCATGCACATAACACGCGAAACCCTATGTTTATATAATTGTACAGGGTTGTATTAAGATTCTAGCATCCTATACCATCTGAATTTGAAATGAATTAATTTATAATTTTTAGGATTACTGTTAAAATAATAGTAATCAATGATTAATCTTTCAAAGAAGTATACTTAAATAATATTTTTGTAAACTGTCATTCACACATCATTAGTTAATTGTGGTATTAATCAAAAGGCAAAAAATAGAAAGTTGTTTTTATACATTTTACGCTTTAAATCCAATATTTGGAAATAAGTAATAATATTATCATTAATGATATAAAAAGAGACCTCTTCTTGTGTAAAAGTTCGGGAAAATACTTATACATAATTATAGGGTAGATAGAGTTACCTATACATTTAACATTACATTAACATTAATAAATAAAATTTATTAAGTCGACGTTTCGATATCGATTTAACATTTATTTGTGTCAGCAGAAACGAATGTATATTTAGAAGAATTGTGACATCACTATTTTTGACTTGACGGTTATGTCGAAGATGGTTCGAGATATCAAAATGCCGCTTTCAGATTTTGATTCAGGAGACAAAACTATATATGAATCCATCGATAGATCATCCCCAAAGTATTGCATAGGCGACAACGCACAAACGAACATACTTTGCGGATGTAAAACGAAAGTTTTTCGTTGAAAATGATGAAAAAAACTTTTTACTATTACATATAAGTAATATCGAATTACGAAAAATAAGTACTGGAAAAGTAGATAGGTACAATGAGTAAAATGGGTTACAGTTTTTCATTTTTAAAATATTCCATTTTGTTAATGTAATTTCGAATTATTTCGTATCTTTTATTTATCATTGCTACTCATTTCCACATCAAAAGCTAGATCCACCTTCAACCGGATGGGGGCCTTCTTCAAGAGCCACAACCTCTCTCTTGGTATAAAAGTAAGAATGTTGCGATGCTACCTACGTCTTCTCTGTTCTTTTTATGGTGTTGAATCGTGGACCTTGAACGAAGATATATGCAGAAAATTGGAAGCATTTGAGATGTGGCTAGATCGGAGAATACTTAAAATCCCGTGGACTGACCAAGTCACCAATGAGGAGGTCCTCAGAAGAATGAAGAAGAACCGAGAGGTACTGATCTACATCAAATCTCGAAAGTTACAGTACTTTGGACACATTATGCGAAATGAATCCACATCCGGACTGTATATAGTTTAAAAACTTGTGGAAGATGGAAAATCACATATTATGCAGTAGGATGTCCTTTTTTTGTTTTTTGTTGTTTTTGTCACAGGTTCTTACAAGGTTAAGACCTAAAGGTCTTTATTTTGTAAGACCTTTTATTTACATACATATATAATGATCAACATATCACCTCACTAAAATGATAGTGTCAAAAGGAAAAGATGAAGACAGACAGTACCCTGGATGTAAGCGGAAAACTTCTTATTGGCGATATCTATATTATTGTTTTTTAACAAAACAAACTCTTTGCTGGGCCTGAGGATGAGGCAAATATTGTAAGCCTCGAAACCGATCGCTTCTGTAAAACTTTGAAAGTAAATATTAGATTGTGAGTATTGACCTTTTTAATATATTTGTTCAATTATGGACTCACACTTGCAACCCTTTTATCATCATAATAATTATTATAATACAGTCAAAATAATATTAAATTTACTTACTTCAGTTGAGAGAAAACAGCAAACACCTTAAAAATGTTCACAGTTCTAAGTTTATTTAAATAACACTATAATTATAAACCAACACTATAAATATACCAACACACATATATAGAGCTATTAAAAGTAAAAATTATATTTATATAATTCAACAGACATAAATATGATTCGTAAGGATTACTGAATCCATATCTGTTAAAACTGCAAATTATGCGTCTTTGTTAAGAGGTGTAGATTGTCGTTACTTGTGAGTTTCTACTTGTTACTTTTGATACGCTTTTGTATATAATCAGTTACAGTATAAGTGATTTTGTAACAAGTAGATACCTCTTCAGCATCTCTAGATACTTGGAATGAATATATCACGCGTCCCTAGTTTGTTTATTCTACTTTTCTGTTAGGCGAATATGGTATAGTACGGTTCTCGAATGAAATTCCTGCCCAAAACATTACCGAACCTCCTTCAAAAGCAACACGTACTCGTCGAACACAAGCAGCATATCGTTCCCCACGTCTTCTATATGTTTTGATGCGACCATCTAAGCCATAAAGAACCATCCTGGACTCATCACTAAACAAAACATGTTTCCAATCTTCTACCGTCCAATGCTCGTGGTTTCTAGCAAACTGTAGTCGGCGTTGTCGATGTGCTGCTGTTAACAAAGGTCATGTTGCTGGGCAGCGAGCCCTTAGACCAAATTTGCTCAACCTTCTTCTCACAGTAGAAGTCCACCCGAGAGCATTTTGAAAACGGTAGATTGATCTAGCCGTAAAGAACCGATTTTGCTAAAAAATGCGTTGTAAAGAACGGTCTTCTCTGGTCGTCGTGATTCTTCTCGGCCCTGATCCTGCTTGTCGTTCGTGAGATCCAGTGTCTACGAATCGATGGTAAATGTTTTGAACCATACAACGACTGACTCCAAGCTGTCTGGCCACTTCTCTTTGACTCATTCCATTATTAATCAAAGTAACAATTTAAGCAGATCTAACAAATCTCTTTGAACAACTGTACACTAGTGAAAGGTTTTTGAAAAATAGAATAGCCATATTCCAAGAAAAATAAGGTACAAACAACACGTGCATTATCCGAAGTCGTAAAACTGATATCAATTCTGCAAATTTATTACCCTTAAGTGTTCTGTCGGCACCGTTTCTGGTGCCTAAAAGACGCTAAAATTGTTTTTGCGTTGTGGGAATTTTGTTACAATAGAATAAATTGTATAAACTTAAAGTTATTGAAAAATTTTACAAAATTCTAGGTGGCCTCTTTTTTGTGACGCGCAGTGTATTACTGAGATTCGGAAAATCAAGCGAAAGATTATTTCTGATGGAGAAACAATATTTGTCCCTCGACAAACATTATATATATACTTTCGAAATACATTCGAGGGTAACATGTTACTCTCAAACATCTTCATTAAATCTGTATCTTGTCCAGTTGAACCTTATATTCACAATGTTACACAATGTTACCGGTGTCTTAAATATGTTCATGTAGCGAAGCAGTGTCGTAACACAGTGGCTCTTTGCATAAACTGTGGTAAAACAAAAGATGAAACTCATTCATGTCGGGATCCACAGGATAATTGTTGTATTTATTATTATTTCCATCTCTCTCTGTTGTTCTCTGTTGTTCCATTCTCCATCGTTTAGTCCTCTCTTACTCATGGCGTCGTCTACTTCGTTCCTCCAGGATTTTCGGGGTCGTCCTCTTTTCCTCCTTCCTATGGGGCTCCATTCGGTTATTCTTTTTATCCATCTGCTGTCGCTAGCTCTTCTTACATGTCCATACCACTTTAGTCTTTTTTGTTCTATATATGTTAGTATGTCTGTTTCTATTGATGTTCTTTGCTTTATTTCGTCATTACTTCTCCTATCCATTCTTGTTACTCTGCAGCATCTTCGCAGGCATTCCATCTCTGTTGCTATTATCTTACTGCTGTTTTTCTTGTTTATGATCCAATTTTCGGCCCCATATGTCATAATACTTCGCACTAATGTTTTATAAATCTGCGTTTTTGTCTTCATATTTAGATGTCTATCCCACCATACTGAGTTAAGTTGTCGGATTGCTGTTCTTGTTTGTCCTAATCTTTGTGTAATTTCTTCCTCTGTTGTTGCCTTTTTCGTGATTATAAACCCCAGGTATTTGAATTTATCCTTTCCTTTGATTGTTACGTTGTCATCAATCTGTAGATCTTCTATGTCTTCTTCACTTGTAGATAGGTACTCTGTTTTCGCGAGGTTAATATCTAGGCCAGCCTTGGTATATTCTTCTTGTAGTTTCTTCATCATGTAGCTGAGGTCGTCTTGGTCTTGTGCAATCACTACTTGATCGTCTGCAAAACTTAACGTATATAGGTATTCGTTCCGTACCGGTACTCCCATGCCTTCCCATTTTCTTTTCCATGTAGTTAAGGCTTTCTCTAAGTATATTTTGAATAGGGTTGGAGATGTGGAACAACCCTGCAGGAGCCCTTTTGTTGTGGTGAAGTCTCCTATGATTCTTGTTCCCATTTTAATGTAAAACAAATTCACATTAATCTATCTCTAAATCGTGTCCAACATATATAAAACAAAGTGAAATAAAGAAGAAAATGGCTGAGGAGAATTTAACTTTTACGGAAGCAAGAAATTTAAAAAAAAAACATCATATGCTTCAGCATTAAAAGTTAACAATAAATTTCAAGCTTTATCTTATTTATCAGAGGAAGAGTTTCCCCCTTTGCCCACACGAAGGCCTAATATCAAAAATCCTAGACAACCTTTTTCATCGCAGTCAACTAATTCTATTACCTTACAAACAGGGCGAAATCACAACGCTAGTCAGTTAACAGAAAGCGAAAAGCCACATCTTCCATTCAGATATCAAATCCCCCTCCAATGTTCCCATTTAATTTTGGACCCGATAAACCTATTAATATACCACCAACAGAAAATTTTGAATCTGATATGCCAGATGAATTTATTAAAGGATTTTTCACTGTCTTTCAGAAAGTACTAAGTGAAGTAAAATCTTTTGAAGAACTCTCAGCCATCGATGTAAATTTTATTAAAAATATTGCGTTTAATTGTAATGAAAGTATACCTGATAATGACGACATATTCTAATCTTAACCAATTAAAAATTTGTCAGTGGAACGCACGTTCCGCTGTATCCAATAAACATAGCTTAGTAAAAATATTATCAGATTATGATGTTGATATTGCTCTTATATCAGAAACATGGTTTAAACCAAAAGTATCTTATACATTTTATGGATATTCTATTGTGCGAAAGGATAGGATAGATGGTATCACGAGTGTCGCTATTCTTATAAAAAATAATATCAGCTTCAAAGAAGTATTTCTTAATAATGTAGTAGACGGTATGCAAGTATGTGCAGCAGAAATTTTTGTTTCTAAAAACTTATCCATTAATTGTGTTTCTGTGTATTGTCCTCCAAATGTTTCAGTTACTGTACACAATTTTTCCAATATTTTTAATGATATAAATGGTACATCAATAATTGAAGGAGATTTAAATTAGTAAAAATAAAGTAAATGCATTAAATCAAAATAACCTGGTAATTTTAAATGATGGATCACCTACAAAAATATCTCGGTCGGGTCAAAATTCTTCTGTCGATTTAACACTAGTATCTCCAGATATCGCGGATAAAACTAACTGGACGGTGGTAACAGATACTCTTGGATCGGATCATTTTCTCATTCTTATGAAACTTAGTATATTGAGGGAACAGCTTAGCAACACAGTACAACCAAAAACCAAATGGAACACTAGAAAAGCTAACTGGATGGAATACGAACGAATGTGCATTTTATATTTTAATAATAAACCGCGCAACTACTAAATGTAAATGATAAATATAAATATTTCATGGAAGGCATTGAATATGCTGCTACATGTTCAATTCCAATCAATAAGCCTTGTAAAAGAGCCAAACTGTCACCACCTTCTTGGTGGGATGATGAATGTGATGAAGTCGTTCGTTATAGAAAAGAAGCTTTAAATAATTATATCAACAATAGTAATATAGAAAATTATATACAGATTAAAGAAAAAATGGCAACATCAAAAAAGTTTTTAAAAAACAAGGCTAAGAGTTACTGGATTAACTACTGCGCTAAACTTAACAAAAATACTCCGTCTAAGGAAATATGGCAACAAGCAAAAAAATGCAAAGAATTCCCGCACCTAAGCCTAAATGTAGTAACTATGACTGGACAGAAACTTTTTTGCAAAATATCACACCATGTTCAGCAGATCAGGAAGTAATGGATTTAATAGATAATACAGATGTTCAAAATGATATATTTAATTATCCTTTGAAATTTACGGAACTACAATTTGCATTAAAAAGTACTAGTAACACAGCTCCAGGTATAGATCAAGTTACATACGATATGTTGTGGAATTTACCAACTGTCGGTAAATTATTTCTTTTGGAAATTTTTAACGATATTTGGTTATATAACGCTGTCATTGAGGAGTGGAAAAATGTTTTAATTGTACCAATCCCCAAACCACACAAAAATCCCAACCTTGCAGAATCTTACCGGCCTATTTCCTTGTTGTCCTGCGTTATGAAAACTTTTGAACGGATTATTAAACACCGGTTAGAATTTCATTTGACTAGCACTGCCTTTTTTCCGTTGGAACAATTTTATTTTAAAAAAGGGTTTAGTACTATTGACGTAGTTTCTTATTTAACAACAGACATTCAGTTATGTTTTTCAAATAACTATTACTTAGATGCTGCATTACTCGATATCGATATATTATCTTAAGAGAAAAATTGCTTCAGGCAGATATCCCTGCGAGAGTGTGTAATGTCTTATGCAATCTTTTAACACAAAGAAAAGTTTATGTAAGGTCAAACAACAATTCTGTAATAGGTCCCAGACGATCATCCACAGGTTTACCACAGGGCTCCGTTATTTCTCCCCTTTTGTTTAATGTTTTTACAAAAGAAATACACGAGGAAAAAAATAATTATAATATTATACAGTATGCTGATGATTTTGTCGTTTATAACACTAATAAAAAATTAGAAGTAGGCATAACTGAGCTCACGTCACATATACAACTAACTACTTTGAAATTTGAATCGTTAGGTTTTTCTTTAACCCCTCAAAAATCTAGTGTTACCATCTTTACAAGACATAATCTACCCAATATTGATAACATAAATGTAAATGGTACCTTATATCCAGTATCAAATAAGGTAACTTATCTTGGAATTATTCTTGACAAGAAGCTTAGCTGGAAACCATTTATACAAAGTATAGAATCAAAATGTTTAAAAGGCATAAATTTTTTAAAATTCATAAGGAGAACCTGGTGAGGAGCAGATCCAAAATCGTGTTTAACTTTTTACAAAGCCTTTATTAGGTCCTTCTTGGATTACGGATGTATGTTATATGGATCAGCCAGTCCTTACATTCTAAAACGACTGGAAATAATTCAAAATATTTCCTTAAGACTCTGTTTAGGTGAAATGTGTTCAACGCCTCTGGAACCACTTTGGATTGAAGCACTAGAACCACCATTATTTTTACGAAGGGAATGGTTAGCAGAAAAATTTGTTATTAAGTCTTTTTTTAAATCGTACTCTGTTAGATAAAATAGCCTTATTAAATAACCACGATTTAACTAACACGTACTGGACAAAAAACCTTCTCCTCCATTATGTATGGCTTTTAGAAATACAAGTAAGTAGTTAAAATAGTGATTAAAAAAGAACTATTTCAGTCGAAAAATATGAATTCTTTGTCATGTTGGAACCACTAGAAATTAATATTCCTGTATACAATGAAAATTTTGTTGATAAGTAAAAATATATTAAGCGCCTGCATATCAAATCTGTCAGATTTTCTGGAAATATATACCGATGCATCAAAACAAAATAATGGTACGGGATGTGCATTCTATATACCATCAACAAACGTTCAAGAAAAATTTAAACTTAATAATAATACTTTAATTTTTTCTGCAGAAGCGATTGGTATTATTAAAGCCTGCGATTATGTCGAAAAAAACAAGTTCAAAAAATACATTTTTTGAGTGATTCCTTATCTGTTGTTAAATGCATCGCTAATCCAATTAATGTGATGGCTACTAATACAAATCCTTTTATTAGAGAATTAAAAGTAAGAATTCATAAAATAAAAAAAGTCAATACGAATTAAAATTCACTTGGGTAAAAGCTCATATAGGACTTCGTGACAATGAAGTTGCAGACTCCTTAGCCAAAGAAAGCGTTACAACTGGAGAATATATCAACAACATTTTAGGTGCTCAAGAATATTTAATGATATATATATATATATATATATATATATATATATATATATATATATATATATATATATATATGTATATATATAAGGTTCTTGAACTCCCAAGTGGAGCATAGAGCTTCAGTGAAAACGCGCCATCGGGTTCTATTTTGGAGTAAGGCCTTCACCTCATTCCAAGACTTTCCTTGACCTCTTATCTCGTCCATGATGGATCTTCTCCAAGTTTGTACTGGGCGACCTCTTTTTCTTTTCCCTTGGGGATTCCACTCTAGGGCAGTCTTTGCGATACTGGAACTATTTTCTCGGAGTGTGTGACCGATCCAACCCCACTTTTTGGACTTAATTTCATTTTGTACCCTCTTTTGTTCGGTCAGGTGTAGCAGATCTTTGTTTCTGATGGTGTTAGGTCAGAATATACAAACAGTTCTTCGTAGACATTTGTTAACAAAGACCTGCAGTTTGTCTGTGAGGGTTTTGTCACTTTCCAGGTTTCACATCCGTAGAGTAGAACAGACATGACATTTGATCGGAATATTCGGATCTTTGTCCTTGTAGTATACTCACCAGATCTCCAAACAGGGTTGAGCGTGCTGAAAGCTTGTTGGGCTTTTCGTATCCTCATACGAATATCGTCTTCTGTACCTCCGTTTTCTGTTATGACACTTCCAAGATACGTAAAGTTTTCCACATTTTCAATCTGCATATTGTCGATAGTAAATAGCGTATTGTTCCTTGCATTTATTCTCATGGACTTGGTTTTACTAATATTGATTTTCAAACCTATTTTATTGGCTTCAGTGGAAAGTGTTGTCAATTGGTAAGAAAGATCTTGGAACCTTTGACCTAATAGGCAGATATCGTCCGCGTATTCTAGATCGCTTAGGCGTGTGGTTAACGTCCATTGTATCCCTCTTGTGTCGGAGTCTAGTTTGGAGAGAACATAGTCTATAGCTATGTTAAAAAGAAACGGAGAAAGCACGCATCCCTGTCTAACTCCAGTAAGTACGTCGAATTCGTCACTGTTGATCCCATTCTGTGTCACGCTGCATTTCGCATCAGTATATAGTGACTTTATAATAGAAATTATTTTTTGCGGGATGTTTCTTAGCTCTAAAATTTTCCATACAGCAGCATGAGACAAGCTATCAAAGGCACGTTCCATTCAACCGATTGTTCCATTATTACCCTCACAGTATTAATGTGGTCTATGCAGGAGGATTCTGGTCTAAAGCCTGCTTGATTAGCTCGAAACTCAACCTTGTTTGTTATTCTTTTCAGTATGATGGTCGTGAAAATTTTATTTATGACAATAAGCAAGGTTATTCCTCTCCAATTTTTGCACAGTGTGAGGTTGCCTTTTTTTGGAAGCTTGATAATGTTACCTTTTTTCCAGCCCGCTGGAATGTGGTTTGTTTCCCACACCTCACGGATTATGGGGAGCAAAAGTTCAGCAGTTAAATGCGGATCAGCTTTAAGTATTTCAGCATCAATGTTATCGATTCTTGTGACTTGTTGTTTCTTAGAGATTTGATAGCTGCTTTTATCTCCGTTTTGGAAGGGGCCTCGCAAAAAATATGCAAGTCTATATTCTGCGGGTTTTCGACAATTTCGTCTGCGTTATCTCTGGGAATACCTAGCATCTCCTGAAAATGCTTCTTTCATCTCTCTACTCGGTCATCTGTTGTAGTAAGTAATTCGCCTGTCTTAAATCTTACAATGTTCGAACAGTTGGACCGTTTTTGTGTTAGTCGTCTAGTAATTTGGTAAAGCTCCCTAGTTCTGTTGTGTTGTGCAGCTGTTTCTGCTTGTTTTGCCAGTTCTTCGACCCACCTTCTTTTGTCTCTTCTTGTTTTTCTTTTAACTGATTTATTTTTTGTTTGATATTCCTGTTGTCGGTGTGCTCTCCTTTCTACAGTTCTTGCTTGCAGGATATCTTTTTTTCGTTGTTTTCTTTTCTCGATAAGATTCCATGTTTCATCTGATATCCATTCCTTTCTATCTTTTTTTTACCCGTTTGTCTTCAGCTATTTCTGTCAAAACATCTGCGAAATCTTCCCAGCTATTTATTTCACATTCTCTTGTTTTGAGTTGAAGTTTCTCTCTAAACATATGTCTTCCTGGGACCGTTTTTAGTTTATCTAGATTGTATGTTGGTGTTTCGCGTGGTTTTGTTTTTTGCCATCTTGATTTTAATGGTACCAATTACGAGATGATGGTCACTTGCGATGTCTGCTCCTCTTTTATTACGTACATCAAGAAGAAATGATCTCCATCTTATTGATATAGCGATGTGGTGTATTTGATTTTCTCTTGTATGGCCAGGTGCAGTCCATGTTACCTTGTGAATATTTTTATGTGGAAAGATCGTTCCACCAATAACTAAACTATGACTGGAACAAAAATTTGTAAAGCGCTCTCCGTTTTCATTCATCATTCCTAGGCCATGTTTGTCCATTACGGTTTCTAAGTTAATATTGTCTTCTACAACTTTAGCGTTCATATCGCCCATCACTATTAATATATCACCTTGGTTTACTTGTTGGGTCGTTTGTTCTAGTTGTTCGTAGAAAATGTCTTTGTCTTCGTGGAGAGATGTGTTTTTGGGAGCATAGCATTGAATCACTGTTATCTTACGGTATCTGGTATAAAATCTGGCAGTCATAATTCTATCATTAATGGGTTTCCATGAAATAAGGCTTTTTTGGCTTGTTTGTTGAGTAAAAGACCCACTCCGCTCTCATCGCTCCCATTTTCTTTACCACTGTATAATAGGAGTTCTCCTGTTTGGGTATAGTGTTCACCATTGCCCAACCATCTTACTTCCGATAGACCGACAAAGCTTAATTTGTACCTATTTAACTCTTTTACAGCTTGAGCTAGTTTAGAAATCTCATACAGACTTTTAACATTCCAGCAACCAAATCGTGTCCGTGTTTTCGGTGATGCCAAGGTCGTCAACATGTGTTCCGTCCGATTTGTTTCTACCAAAGTTTCAGTAATAAGGTCAAATTTAGGATGGGTAGGTTGTTATTGGCCTTCCGCATCCGAGTCTGGTGTCGGGGCTGCCGACTGTAGCTTCCAGACAAGCCTCAGGGAGTAGTGGACTTGGAGATGGCAACGACATTTCCTCCGTTCAGGATGATAAGGTTATACCGCCTATACTCGGTCGTCAGAGCCTCGTTTGTGATAACAGGGTTCACCAACGGGAAGGTGAGGTTGACTGTTGAGTAGGAGAGGCCATTTGAGACGCATCACTACCCCGTTAGAACCCCATTTAATGATATCTAAGAGTAATTTTAAGGCAAAATGAGAATTGCATTGGAAAAACTATTGCGCTAATAACCTCACACGATATACACTATTACATCCAAGTATTCCGACAGATTTGTGGCACCAAGAATTTGATTTTACAAGAAATGATATTCTGACCATTTGTAGGCTGAAATTCGGACATGCAAGCTTTCCTCAACACTTATATAAAATCGGTGTAGTCAACACCGAACTTTGTGAAACTTGCAATGTGGTTTGCGACTTAGATTACATTTTTTATGCTTGTAGTAAATTTGAAATACAAAGACAACAACTTATTAATAGTTTATTATTGTAAAAATTATATCCCCCTTTCAATCTACTTTATTTGATATCATTGAATATGTACAAGGTATATAAAATTATTCTTAAGTTTATTAAAACGTGTAAATTAAAACTTTAGTGTAGGTGTTAAGCTCGTTACCTCTGTTTAATCGCCAAATATTTTACCTTTTTACCTATACTTTCCGTGGTCTACACTTTCTGTCTGTGAGTCACCTTGAATGACCCCTAGGTGGGAAAAGTAATCCTAGTTCCTCTCCCATCGTAGTCTTCTTTTAATTTCCAGAATTGTAGTGTATTTAGTTTAGTTAGAATAGGTTAATTTAAGTGAACATTATTACACATTTGCTGCTGGCTGGATGGGCACTTAGCCTGATTGCCAAGAAAAAAAAACAAAATTGAGTAATTAAACATAATAATGAAAATGTAAATGAGGAATAAATTCTTTATTACATTTAGCAAATTCTAAAAATTACTCAAAATCATTAAACAAAATTTTTAAGGAAAAAAATTAAGATTATTAAAATTAAAAAAAACTCAAATGTGTGGTGGTATTATAAAAAATATAGTAGAACTATTCAGTAATAAGCGGGTATAAAATTTAATCAACCTACATAATATGTGTATATTAATGTAATGTATGGTAGGGGAGAGTAGGGTAAAGTGGAATAGCTAAACTTTGAAATTAAATAAATTTTACATTTTTTGAAATAAGATTTTGTAAAAAACATATCTTATAACCGCAACGTTTATGATCATTATCTCGAAATATAAATTAAATTAAGTCAGTAAATTTTTTGTTATACGAGGGTTTGTCAGGCATTGTCTTTTTTCACTTTGCCCCACACGGTTGGGTAAAGTGAAATAGTTGGTGGGGTAATGTGAGATATAACTGGCATATATAAAAAGTCTTTAAAATGAAAATTAAAAAAAAAATAACACAAAAGTACCTATTCTAATATTCGTTGCAAATGATTATTTTAAAATAATAAAAACATATAAGAAAATTTAATTATTCGATGGCGAAGTCCAGAAAAATTGCTGGGAACGCCGACAATTGTACTTTTTAAAATAACACTGTCGTCAGGTATATCTGGAAACACAAATGAGTCCTGGTGATTTCTGTATGTCATATGCTTCTTCCTCGTAAATGTTTTCTAAACACTGCCCTTTAATTTTTCCAACAAATTTCATGGCTGTTTCCTTTCTTATCTCTGTTAAAATTACCACGACCTAATCATCTTTTTCAATATTCTTCTGTATTAAAGTAAATTCCTTATCTTTTCGACGAAGTAACTCTGTTGTTTTGAGTTCATTATCTAGTAAAATAAGTTCTTCTGAATCAGAATCCTGGCATATATTCGTGGACTCTTCGGAAGAGCTTTCAGATTCCATCGATGTTTTTCGGGACTTCATTTTTTAAGCTTTACTTTTAATATTTTCTTGGCTCAAATTTCGTTTAACATTTTTTACGGTTTTTGTATTTGGTTTTTCAAAACTCTGCTTTAGCTCTAACAAATACGGGGAAGATGTTAAAATAGCAGTTTTACCATGCCTACGTTTTCCACCCTTTTTTGTCAGTTTTGATGTTGCTTTTGGTAATAGAAGAATATAACTTGGACATCGTAATTCTTTTAAAGGAGATGTGTGTGAGCTGTCGGAAGTGTTCTTTACATTATAAAATAAACGACAAGAAATTGATAAATCACTCTTGCTCGGAGGTGTCTGGTCGTTTTCATTATTGTTACCTGCTGATGTTTCAAGGTTCAACTGTTTCTTTAGTTACCTGATTGTTTGAATCACGAGAAGCCGAAGGTTCACAACTCATTGGCTCAGGTTGAATAGAAGCTATTGCTGGAAAATAATCTGGGGTTTTTTCAAAAATATTTTTTCGTTCTGTTATTTGTGACGGTGCAAAATCTATGTCTGAAAATTTGGTATTATTGTATATATACCTGTTGACTTAAAACCATTTTATGCATTTGAGAGTGTGGGTGCCCTTGCATACGCTTTACCAAATATTTGACCTGCATCTTGTAATTCAATAAGTTTATTCGATTTGTTTCTCTGCCAGTTTCTAACCTCTTGAGTATAATAATTGCTTAAAGGATACATGAAACTTACGTCAAGTGGCTGGAGCTTGTGTGGAGCATTTTGTTGTCTTGCTGTTTCAATTAAAGCCAAATTTTTAACGTGTGTTGTCTAATATTAGGAGTAAAGGATCATTTTCAGTTGGATGTGTGTGTTTCAGAAAATGAGGGAACCAGATATTGCTCATTATTTCTTTATGGAAAGTCACAATACTTCCTGGAGACAATTTTATCTCGTAAATAGGATTTCTTCTCTGACAAGGAATAATAAGAAGAGGTGGAACGTAATGACCTGCAGCACTAACACAAATTTCGGCTGTAATTAGAGTGACTCTTTCACCAGATGTCAAGCTCCGCACCTGCTTTTTACCCTTTACGGATATAATTTTTGTTGGCTTATTTAGGACAGTAGTTATACCAGTTTCATCACAATTGTAGGTTTTGCTGGCAGAAAAAGCATATTTATCTTGAAGTTCAGCCAACAGAGCAAAAAATGTGTCGACAGAAACTTTATTAAAGCCAGAAGTTCTAGCTGCTGATGTGTTTTCTGGTGTTCTCAATGTCAGTTGGGGATGCCTTTTTAAAAATGGGTACAACCAGTCTTTACCAGCTAAACAGTTTTGTTTATGAAAGTTGTTTGAACTTTTATTAATTTCTGCATACGGGAAAACTAAACTTCTTAGTTCTAAATAAGAAAGACCAAAAAATAACTTATCCATACCAATAAGGTGGTCAACTAATGCTTTTTCCTGTTCCGGACTGAATACGGTTTGAAATCGGCCTAGCTTCTTTCTTGACGTATAATAAATGGTTAACTATAATTGTTTTTGTGTTTTATATTCAAAAATATGTTTAGTTAAACAAGATAGAAGATTTAGCAATTACATTAACCTGCAGATATTACAAATTGTCGCCCAAAAATGTATAAACAGTGATATTTTCAATAACACCGACAGACGACTGCCACAAAATGGTCGATAAGCACGTACTACTTCTAAACATTGACTGGATTGTAAACAGTGGCGGCTCCGTTCGCGGAACAATTTGAAAACGTGCTATTTCACTTTACCCCACTATTTCACTTTACCCTTGCCTTCCCTATTAGTATAGTATATATAGTATAGTAAAGTATAGTATAGTATAGTATAGTATAGTATAGTATAGAATAGAATAGTATAGTATAGCATAGTATAGTATAGTGTAGTAAAGTATACTGTGTATGTATAGCATAGTGTATTATTCATGTAGTGTATAGTAATGACGTGCTATAAGAAGTATTCACTTCTGTCAGCACTCCCCAAGTGCCACGCACCGTTTTTTTTTTATTAAATAAATTGTTACAATACTGAATTTAACATGCCTCGCAAATAATAATAATAAAGTAACTTTAAAAGAAACATTTAATCTGCTTATTAATTTCAGGACATTTACAATAATTTTCCATAGTTGAAAAGACAAAAATGCATTAGTGATTTTTTTTATTAAAAGAATACTATTGAAACTATTTCCTCGTAGATTTTTATATTAATTATTTATTGTGAATAAACCACAATTTTAATTAAAAACACTTACCTAAGTATTTCTGGCAATAGAAAATTCCAATCCATAATCCATAATCCCAATTCAATCATACACCATACATTTTAAAGTACAGGCAAGGTCTTTAAAGTGATATTGTCAGTATGTTTGAGATCAGTTTTTGGGACGACTTTATTGGAGGATAGAACATAGGATTACATGAAATCAACTTTAACTTAAGATTAGAAGAAATGGTACCATGCGACTGATCTTTAACATGTTGAGAATATTAAAACTGCTATATAAACAACAAGTCTTGCATTAACAATATTATTATTTTTATACTAATTAGGCATTGTTATTCTTTTTTTTTTTCAGTTTAGGCTAAATTATATAATAATACCGATATGATGTAAAATTAAATAAACGTAAAAAATTCATTCGTTGTTTTTATCTAAAAAAAAATTTGTAAAGCGATTTTCGAGTTTTTCGTTTTTTTTTTTTGCTTTTTTCAGCATTTTTCGAGATTTTCAAGCTTTTCGTTGTTTTTCGCATTTTTCAGCAATTTTGCGAACTTTTAGTGTTTCGGTGTTTTTCGGATAGAAGGAGACATACTATGGCCAGACAATTGTTACGGCCAGATTAAAATGTTAGCAGTATTATTTCTTTTGGGTACTCAATCTCAAAAGTATCCTCAAGTAAAAATTATCACTCAGAAGTTTCTACTAAAGGGTGTCACCCACATGGAGACATACATTGTTCACGCGCTGATCGAGCGAAAGAGAAACTTAACATGTCTATTTTAACGCCCTGGAACTAACTATTTATAAGATATACATATATATATATATATATATATATATATATATATATATATATATATATATATATATATATATATATATATATATATAATATTAGAAGTGATTATTTCGACCAAAAAATAATTTATAAATACGTTCGAATTATCGGGTAAAGTGGTCTGTAATGAAAATCTTTCTTTTTTCTAAGATACTCAATATTTCGCTATTTATTTAATAGTTTCCTCAGGAGTAAACTAAAACAATTTGAACATTACAAAAAATGGCGTACAAATACATTTTAAAACACTCACAGAAATTAAAAGATTTCGCAAATAAAAGCTGACATTGAAGTATGTGAAATATTGAATGTCAAGATGAAATTGTCTTAAGCACGTTCGTTACAGCTATACGATAAAAAATTAAAATTATTTCAAATGTAAAAATAAAAATAATAAAAGAAACGTTAGAAGAATGATATTTTTTTGATGAATTATTAAGGTTAGTTGTTATTAAGATAAATGTTGGCTATTTTGAATATTTATAAATTTTGTTAAATATATTACAATATATGTTACTTAACTGTCCAGTGTCCGTTTTATAATTTAGAGTGTTTTTATTTTTGTTAATGTAATACATCTCAAGAAATAATCTACTTTTGTAGTTATCAGTCTGTGCCAAAATGTGAGCTTTGTTATAGTCTAGCATATGACCAGTGTTTTCATAGTGCTCAACCACTGCGCAAGTATTTTTTTTCCCAAGTGGCAATCACTTTTATGTTGTGTGATGCGTTGTTTTAGCCATTGTGATGTTTGACCAAGTAGCTATTTTGACATCCTAAACACGGTATTTCATAAACGACATTACTTTTATATAAGGTTGATAATGGGTCTTTGATTTTTGAAAATAGTTGTTTGCTGTTCATGGTATTATATTTAGCTATACTAATATTAGGAACATTTTTGAATATGGATATGACAGAATGAGTTAGACCATTAATAAAGGGGAGTTTTTTATATTTGATTAATTTGTTGTTAGAATCATGGACGGGACCGTCATAGAAATTAGTGCTGTAAATCAGTTTTTTTTTTTAATTTGTTTAGAAAATCCGTTGTTACGAAAAATTTTGTATACTATGTCCAGATTTTTTTGTAAAAAGTTGTCATCAACAATGGACATTATCCTGTTTTTTATACCTAGTACGGTATTATATTTTTGACGGGTGGTATGGTTTGAATAGTAATTTATATACATGCCTGATGCTGTCGGCTTTTGGTACCAATCCAATGTCAAAATATTGTCATTTGTTCTTATTACTCTTGTGTCTAAAAATGGTATACTAAAATCTGTCTCAGTTTAAATTGTAAACTGAAGATGTTTATTAAATGAATTAAAAATGTTTAGTGTGGTATTGATGTGATAAGATGGAACTGCACATATGATGTCATCGACATATTTATATATAAACGGTAATTCAAAAGGTAATTGCGTATTTACATTATCTAAGAGATGATCAGTTACAATAGTTGCAAGGATTGGACTAATCGGGGAACCCATCGGTATTCCAAAAATTTGAGAATAAAATTTACCATTGAAACTAAAGTAAGTGTTGTTAAAAATGAACCTAAGAATTTGTAGAAAATTGTCTTTTGATAATGTCGTGTAGTCTTTTATAAGGTTCCAATTTGATTCTATAATGTTCGTGACCATATTTAGTGGAATGTTTGTAAATAGCGACACCACATCTAAAGAAATTAAAACATAATCATTTGGTAACTGCATTCCTCTAACAGCATTGACAAAGGTAAATGTGTCCTTAGAATTATAATTATTGTGATATTCAAAGGCATCAGTTAATGTATCAGCAAGGAATTAAGAAATGTTGTAGGTAGTGGATTTTACAGAACTTACAATAGGCCTGAGAGGAATGTCAAATTTATGAATTTTAGGCAAACAATAAAGTTTAGGGAAACATGAGTCATAAATTATCAACTTTTTTGCAACTTGTTCAGTAAGTTGATCTTGGTAGCTATGAGCAAACAGGAGTATATCGACAAAACCTTAATGTTGTTAAACGACAAATCGACATATAAGGGTTTGGACAAAGATTCTACGTCAGTGATACAAAAAAACTATAATGACCTAATAAAAACCTTAAAAAACCAAGATCAACTTACTCCCCATACAAAAAACTCCCCTTTATTAATGGTCTAACTCATTCTGTCATATCCATATTCAGAAATGTTCCTAATATTAGTATAGCTAAATATAATACCACGAACAGCAAACAACTATTTTCAAAAATCAAAGACCCAGTACAAACCTTATATAAAAATAATGTCGTTTATGAAATACCGTGTTTAGGATGTCAAAATGGCTACATTGGTCAAACATCCCAATGGCTAAAACAACGCATCACACAACATAAAAGTGATTGCCGCTTGGGAAAAAAAATACTTGCGCAGTGGTTGAGCACTATGAAAACACTGGTCATATTATGCTAGACTATAACAAAGCTCACCTTTTGGAACAGACTGATAACTACAAAAGTAGATTATTTCTGGAGATGTATTACATTAACAAAAATAAAAACACTTTCAATTATAAAACGGACACTGGACAGTTAAGTAACATATATTGTAATATATTTAACAAAATTTATAAATATTCAAAATAGCCAACAGTTATCTTAATAACAACTAACTTTAATAATACCTACATCAAAGAAATATCATTCTTCTAACGTTTCTTTTATTATTTTTATTTTTACATTTGAAATAATTTTAATTTTTTATCGTATAGCTGTAACGAACGTGCTTAAGACAATTTAATCTTGACATTCAATATTTCAAACACTTCAATGTCAGCTTTTATGTGCGAAATCTTTTAATTTCTGTGAGTGTTTTAAAATGTATTTGTACGCCATTTTTTGTAATGTTCAAATTGTTTTAGTTTACTCCTGAGGAAGCTATTAAATAAATAGCGAAATATTGAGTATCTTAGAAAAAAGAAAGATTTTCATTACAGACCACTTTACCCGATAATTCGAACGTATATATATATATATATATATATATATATATATATATATATATATATATATATATATATAAAGAAATTTATATATATATTTATATATATATATATATATATATATATATATATATATATATATATATATATATATATATATATATATATATATATATATATATATATATAAATTTCTTTTTAAAATTGTGCAAAAATTACGAGTGAATCTGGAATAACAAATCAGAAAATTACAAAAAACAGGGTATTGAGGGAGAAGGCAATAAAGAGTCTTTTATTAGAATTAAGTATTGCGGAACTTTCGGAAAATGACATTAAATTGAAAATAAAAAGTAGTAGAACAAGATATACAGTGTAGGTAAAAGTTTATGGTCGGTATGGTAAAATTTAACAGGATATCAACACATATATCAAATCATATTTTCAGCGAATAGACAAAGATAACAATCATATTTCCCCTTGGTCTCCCCTCCATATTTCTTATTGCTGTCCATTGCCCAGTACTAAGACGATTAGTTCCTATTAGTTTCGATTAGTTCCGATTAGTTCCGATTAGTTCCGATCTGAGATATACATATCTCTGGTTCCGATCCTAAGAAACTAGAGGTGGGTCGTTAACATTTTTATCGGAACCGTTTTTCGTAAACTGTAACTAGTTGATTGTTTATCAGTAGTTTCAAATAAGCGAGTACACAAAAAACATATTGGCTATTATATTGAAAGAAACTAACGAAGGATATATTTATTATAACTTAAAAAATAAATTAAACAATACAAATATTACTTACATTTACATGACACATTATTAAATCGCGAATCGTCTAAATTGACATTTAAAAACATACGTTTTTCCACTTTTCTTGTTGTTTCTTCTTTTGTTTAAAATTGAACCAGATTTTGAACATGTGTTCGCAAGGAACAGATTTTGTTACAATACTACAATATTTTATGAATATAGTGGTTAAGTTAGGATATACATGGCGATGGTTTTTCCACCACTGTAATGGACAGTTCCAATCTCCGTTCGAAATTTTTTGTGGGTAATATCATCAGACAAATACATGTCGACTTCTTTTATATCTCTAGATACAGGTGTATGTTTAGATGAGTCATGATGACTTAAGTCATCTTTATCAGTTTCTTTTTCTTGTACTGGTTGATTTTCACTGGTACAATCTTCTTTTTCTTTTTTTATAGAAGTAATCAGCTTCGTAACTCTTTCTTTTGTTTTTTATAACTAGGTATTCTGATTAATGAATGGGTTTCGATTTACGATTGATCTGCATTTTCGATTTCAAATCTTTATTGATAGTTCGTCAAAGGATTTATTTATTGTAAATATTCAATTACGAATTATTTTTCTTAGTCAAAATTATTGACCTAGTATTAGAATAATAATTTTATTTAAAAAAAATGCACATTTATAGAAGATGCAGCTTTTATGGTCCGCTTTCTGAATATTGCAATGATTGAAACTTCTCCTGACGCATTTCTGTCCGTTTCGACTACTTCTACTACAAGTACTGACATACTGCCACCGTCACCTAGGCGTCAAAAGGTGATGGATACTTCCATTAATAAAAATATTAGTTCAGAACAAAAGTAACAAATAGATATGGATTTACTAAACCTATGCAAAGACTCGTTTCGTCCGTTTTCCATAGTTGAAGAACGAGCTTTTAAAAAGTTTGCAGGGTGAATTCCTGGATATAAACCGCCAACAAGAAAAACTTGTTCATTACGTCAGGTTCATTACTTCAGGAATATTATATCAAAACTAAGCAAATTATTAGATCAAAAGTTGTTAAAGAAGTAGAAAATATCTGTATTACTACTGACCTCTGGACATATGGAGTAACTGAGAGTTACATCGTATTAACAGGACAATATTTAACCGAAAATTTAGAAATTGTGAAATTATTTCACTAATTTCAAATTTCACTTTCTAAAAAAACACATTTCAAAAACGTACCTTATCTTTATAAAGGCTTTTAAAGTATCAATTACAACATAACAAAGTTCCCAAACGGCCAATCCAAGATGTGGAAACTAGGTAGAACTTCACCTATTACATGTTAAAAAGAATGACCGAGTTGGAAGAGGCAATCTGTTCCACATTTGTATTAGTTAATACAGACTTAGACTTTGACCAAATCTAAATAATGAAGACTGGATTATTTGTTTTTAACTTTCCCAAATTTTACGGCTTTTTAAAGAAATAACAAGTACAATGAGTGGCCAAAAGTACTTGAAGGGTAATTCAGTGATTGTTATGGTACGCTGCCTGCAAGAATCTTGCAATAAAATTTTAGCAAACGGTAACCTTACATCCATAGTATCCGACGTAGTACAATTACTAATATCGCGTTTAGCAAAAAGATTTAGAGGGATAGAACAGAGTGGCACATTGTCATTATGTACATTTATGGATTTACGATTTAAAGTGCAGGGATTTTCTGATAAAAATGCAGGTAAAAAAACAAAAGAAAGAGTTAAGAAGCTGGTTACTTCTATAAAAAAAGAAAAAGAAGATTGTACTATTAAAAATCAACCAGTACAAGAAAAGTAAACCGATAAAGACGACTTAAGTCCATGGTGTATTTTTGAACAATTAATTGGACATACTCATCTAAACGTACACCTGTATCGAGAGTCCATTACAATGGTGGAAAAACCATTGTCATGTATATCCTAACTTAACCACTATATTCATAAAGTATTGTAAATGTGAAAGCATGTTCAAAATCTGGTTTAATTTTAAATAAAAAAAGAACACGGTTAAAAAGAATAACCTAGTTAGAAGAGGCAATCCGTTCCACTTTTGTATTAGTTAATACAGGCTTAGACTTGGACCAAATCTAAATAATGAAGACTGGATTATTTGTTTTCAATTTTACCAAATTTTACGGCCTTAAGAAATAACAAGTACAATGAGTGGCCAAAAATACTTGAAGGGTAGTTCAGTGATTGTTATGGTACGCTGCCTTGAAGAATCTTGCAATAAAATTTTAGCAAACGGTAACCTTACATCCATAGTATCCGACGTAGTACAATTACTAATATCGGGTTTAGCAATAAGTATTGTAAATGTGAACACATGTTCAAAATCTGGTTTTAATTTTAAACAAAAGAAGAACACGGTTAACAAGAAGTAAAGTAGAAAAACTTACGTTTTTAAATGTCAATTTAGACGATTCGCGATTTAATAATAACGTGTAATGTAAATGTAAGTACGATTTACTATTTGTATTGTTAAGTTTATTTTTCAAGTTATAATAAATATATCCTTCATTAGTTTCTTTTACTTCAATAAATATACACATAAACGATAATATCCATTATGTTTGTTTATGTACGTACTCTCTTACTTGAAACTACTGTTAAACAATCATAGTTATTGTTTACGAAAATCGGTTTAGTTGCGTTAAGAGCGTAGGCGCAAAATTTCGGGCCAATGCTTTTTAAATGTATTCATTTTTTTTTTCGAATCCTGAGAAAA
The DNA here is from genome assembly GCF_040954645.1 of Diabrotica undecimpunctata. NCBI lineage: Eukaryota > Metazoa > Arthropoda > Insecta > Coleoptera > Chrysomelidae > Diabrotica > Diabrotica undecimpunctata. The sequence continues at coordinate 82,344,234 of NC_092809.1, read as the reverse complement.
CTAACAAATATTTTTGAAAAATTTAAACGCAGAATGAAAGGTGACATTATTGCCGAGGACCGAAAGTCCCTTAGAATAAACAAAAAGTTTTTTCGAATGAGATACTTAAAATTCAAAATCACACTAAATTTTCTCTTTTTTCACCCCTGTAACTTATTAAAATAAACATTATAGAAGTTTTCGGAGAGAGACTTTCGGCCCTCGGTAATAATGTATTCTTTCGTTCTGCGTTTAAATTTTTCAAAAATATTTATTAGTTTTCTTAGGATTCGAAAAAAAGAATGCATTTAAAAAGCCATTGGTCCGAAATTTTGCGCCTACGCTCTTAACGATAAAAACATCAAAGATCCACCTCTACATCTGATTCGGTGCTTTGACTACGCGACATGAGACGTTGCCAAATAATTTCGTATGAAGGTTTATTTATTGTGGAGTTATATTCATTTTATTATTTTTATTGGAAATAAGGCACAATGTAACTTTAAAATAAGCTTATTTTGATGTTTAGATTTTAAATTCGGAAATCGTACTTAAAATACGAATCATTATTAATTTTATTTATATAAAACGATTTCCGAAGTGAAAATCAAAATGTTATATTATACTTATTGTAAAGTAAAATTGTGGCATAATCCCAATAAAAAACAGTAAGCTGTCATTTAAATCCATTTCGCCCAAATTTGATTATAGAACATTGTTCAAATGCTAAACAGACAACAGGTCAAATAAAACCAATAAGTTTGGCAACGTTGAATTTCCCCTTTTGTATTATTTCCACTCATGCAAGTTCGGCGATTTAAAGGGCGGACCTAATATACCTCTCTCTTTTTAAACAGGTGTTTCTCACTCTATCTCACATAAGGTCCATACCGACCATAAACTTTTACCTACACTGTATGGCAGAACTACACAAGGTACTTAAGTCGAAAAAAAAGTGGCACTGGTACGGATGATATTTACTTGCCTGAATTACTTTGGTTTACCCAAGCGGATTCATTTTTACGCCCAGTTTCAATACCCAAGAAGTACTCATCAAATTTGGTAAGTACAAAATAAATACTTTATTAAAATACCAGATTTGCTACAACAATTTATAAAGTACTTAAAATAGTGTTACAGTATGTAAAAACAAGCCAACAACATTAAATTAAAGTAACAAATTTCAATTATTTTCCACTGCCAAGGAACAATATGTGTAGTAATGAATTTGTCTGCGTAAGAGTCCCTAATCACTGCTGCTGTTTTTTTTATAATTGTTGTTTGATGCATGTGTTATATCAACAAGTCCTCCATGGTTTGCCTTCTTTCATGTCCCTAAATGAATTCTGCCAGACTCCCAGTCTCCTCTATCAACAGATTCTTGTGTTATGTAGGATCGTTTATGATTTGTTGTTTGATATCGTGGGATACAATGGGATAGGCTTTTCAAATATTCGAAATTTAGAGACAAGTATTTCAAAATAATTTTCTACAATTCGGCGAGCACGTGAAAGTCTATAATTAAATACCCTTTGTCGCTCCGTGAGAAAATTGTTTCGTGTATAAGGTTTCAGTATGTTGGTTCTTAAGGGTAAAGCATCATCTGCAACAATCACGCCTTCTTGGGGTATATTAAGAATATTTTTTTTAGTGCCACGTTAATTGACGACTTTGAGAATACAGATGCATCATTTACTCTTCCGTTGGTGTCCACATCTATGTATAAGAAATTATAATCGACATCAACAATTGCAAATAAAATTAAACTAATCCTTTGTTTAGTTTAAAAAAAGCCAGAGCCGCCTTCTATAAATTAAAAAAAATTCTAATTAATAAAGATATTCCGTTAAACCCTAAAGTCAGATTAATACGCTGCTACATATTCTCCACATTGCTGTATGGTATGGGGAGTTGGACCCTTACAGAGACATTAATGAAACAATTAGAGGCCTTTGAGATGTGGATTTATCGACGAGTATTGCGGATAAGTTGGGTTGATCGAATAAGAAATGAAATAGTTTTACATCGAATGAAAAAGAGCACAGAAATAACAAAAACGATAAAAATTCGAAAGTTACAATATTTCGGTCATGTAATGAGACATCCAGAGAGGTATAACCTTCTACACCTCATAATACAGGGTAAGATCGCCGGAAGGAGAGGCCCAGGCCGACGAAGAACATCGTGGCTCCAAAATCTCCGGGAATGGTATCAAGAGACCACCGCTAATTTATTTAGAGCAGCCGTAAACAAAGTTATTGTTGCCAATATGATCGCAAACGTTCGATAATCGGACAGGGTACTGAAAGAAGAAGAACGTTTGTTTGTAATTATAGTACTCTGAACCGGTCTTTTGAGGGCAGCGTATAACCACAAGCTTGCCATCCATGGCCCCACAACAATTAAGAAAATTCCATAGAGAATTATAATTTTCCATTATAACATTCCTTTCTTTAACTGTTATGAGTACCTGAAAAAAAATTTCTTAATTAATAACTAAACATAACTATTATAACACAATTAATTGCTAACTTATACTATTTACATTTTAGTATACAAATTATGCAATTTCGATTATACCGATGGAAAGGAATAGTAAAGGTTAGTTGTTTATTTTGTTAGTTATGTTTAACTATCTACATAAGTAGAACAAAATTCTGATCATGGTTTAATAAAACTAAATGTCATGATTTTCATTTAAACTATTTATCAAAAAGGTCAGGAAGAACAATTCTATTAAATAAAGATTTATAAATTTTCAGGCAATCCCCCAAATGGCCGAGGGGCATATGAATGAGGATTATGACGCCGAGGAGACAGTAGTTGGTACCGATGAAGAACGAATCTTAGAAACTGACCTTACACCAGATACTAGCGCAAACACACCATCTGAATTTAGACAAAATACACCAGTCCGTAAATTGTCAATTCCAAGAACATCAAAAAAGTGAAAAACGGAAGAATACTTCCGAAATATATTCCATGGAGATAGCAATTAATAAGTTGCAAAAGATTTCAGATGATAACAAAAACTCACAAGAACCCAGTCATCTGGAAACTGAATTTTTTTTTTTTTTGCAAAAGCTTAGCTATTCAATTAAATAATATGCCACTTAACCGAGCCTTAGTTTGTCAGTCAAAATTGCAGTCGGTAATGTTACAGGAACCTCTTTCGCAAATGAGGAAAAATAATTCAGCAGACAATGAGAAACAGTATAGTATGTAAAATTTTCCATCACACTTATCAAATTACAATATCCCTACTTCAGCAACTAATATGAATTCTGAGCAAGAAGATTCTACAGGTGCAGCATATGATGTATTATCTCCTCAAACTTCCCAAGACCTAAGCATTGATTGTATGATTGTTATACAGGGGAGAATATACTGTCGGAAGCTTTGGCTTCAATTATAATCACAACTATATAGTATGAATATTATGATGTACCGTGACGTGATGCATCTTGGAGTTTCAAGGCTTTCCCGGCAGCTGGAAATTGGCATTGAAGTTCTACAACAAACGAAGGGCTAGCGAGCAGTCATCGGAAAGCCCGAGTAGATCTTGCTTTTCTTCAGTGGTAACACCATATCTTGCCTTACCGGTACCTCCATAGGCACCCATGAATTCCTCAAACGTGAGGTCAGACACATCTTGGACTTGGTTTACTTCCACTTCTTCATCTACGTCGTGGTCACCTTCGAAAGACTCCAGCCGGTTATGGTGTACTATCATCGGCTTTCCCCTCGGAATCTTGCTTATTCGGTAGATGACATCGTTGATCTTCTCCATAATGAGTTATGGACCTTCCCAAAACTGCTGCAACTTGGGAGACCAAGCTTTTCGCTTCTTGGGATTATGGAGCCAGATTTTTCGTTCTCCTTAAAGCACCCCTTTTCGGCTTGCGTATCGTACCGTTTCTTTATTCGGTCGCTAGCGATCTGAAGATGGAAACGGACCAACTCGTGTACATTGTACATTCTTCTTCGTAATTTTATCACATAATCTTTACCTGCTGCATCTTCTTCAGGTCGACACCCAAACTCTAGATCACAAGATAGTCGCATCTCGCGTCCGAATGGGACTCTGGCTGGTGTCTTGCCTGTTGATTCGTTAACAGCAGATCTGTAGGCCATTGTGAAGAACGGAAGATATTGGTCCCAGTCTCCCTAATGATCGGACACCATCTTTGTCAAATACTTGCAAACTGTCCTATTCATCCGTTCTACCATACCATCCGACTACGGATGATATGCTGTAGTTCTTGTTTTCTTCATGCCTAATCTATCAAATATTCCTTGGAATAGATCGCTTTCGAAGTTAATTCCTTGGTCACTATGAATCTCCAAAGGCACTTCAAATCGGCTGATATATTCTTTGATCAACTTATCTGCAATGGTGGCGGCCTTCTGGTCTGGAAGTGCGTAAATCTCGACCCACTTAGTGAAGTAATCCATTACTACCAACATGTACTTGCCTCCATTTTCACTTTCTGGAAATGGCCCGGCAATGTCCAAAGAAAGCTATTCTTTCAAACGGGCTTCCAACATTATATTGTCTCATAGGAGCTCTCCTTTTTCGATAAGGTCCGTTACTCGTAGCACAAATAGTACATTTCTTACACCAGTCTTTTACATCGTCGGAACTGTTCATTCAATAAAACCGTTCCCGAATTCTCTGAAGGGTCTTCTTTACACCAAAATGCCCTCCTGATGGACTGTCGTGTAACTAACGAAGTACTTCGGCTATTCTGCTCTTTGGGATCACGAATTGTCTTCTCTTCTCTGAACCGTCATCATTTTCCAGTACTCGTTTGAGCAAGCTATCTTCCATGATAAATGAGTCCCACTGGGCCCAATACGTCTTAACTACTGAGCATAGGTTTGATATTTCTTGCCAAGGTGGTCGACGGTTTTCCTCTTTCCATTTTCGAATTTTCTGTATAACTGGATCTGTCTCTTGTTCTTCCCTTATCTTAGTAGGCGTCCAATCGCCGTTGACCATCGTTGTTCTTAGCACTGCTGCTTCCTTGGATTCAGTTTTGTTGCAGTGGGAACACTTGACTGGTCACGGCCTTTTTAAAATAGAATCAGCGTTTCTGTGTCTAACTCCGGCCCGGCGCTCAATCTTAACATCGTATTCTTGGAGTCGTTCGATCCATCTGGCTATCTGACCCTCTGGATTCTTAAACTGCATCAACTACTTAAAGGTGGCATGGTCGGTTCGGATTAATACCTTCCTTCCATAGAGGTATTGATAGAAGTGCTCTACTGATTTCACTACTGCTAGAAGTTCTCTTCTCGTGACGCAATAATTCCGCTCAGGTTTTGAAAGAACTTTACTAAAATATCCAAGGACTCTTTCCTGTCCTCCTTGAATCTGAGATAGCACTCCTCCAATTCCCACATTACTTGCATCTGTATCTAAGATGAAATCTCCTTTTGGCAGTGGATACCCTAAAATTGGTGCTGTGATTAAATGCTTTTTCAAGGTCTCAAAGGCATTTTGGCAGTCTGTATCCCAGCGGTAATCTCTTGCTTCCTCTGTAAGTCGCGTTAATGGCTTAGCGATATCTGCAAACTTCTTAATAAACCTCCGGTAGTAAGTACATAGTCCAAGAAAACTTCTCACTTGATGTTTGTCAGTTTGTTCTGGCCATTCCTTAATACAATTGATTTTTCCCTTATCCACGGCCACTCCTTCTTTACTGACTATATGATCCAGATAATTGACTTTACTTTGAAATAGCTGGCACTTCTTGTGGTTCAACATCAATTGGGCAGCTTTAAGTTGATTAAAAACGTTTTCTAAATTCTTCAAATGATCTTCAAATATCTCCCCCAAGTCGATTATGTCATCTAGATAAACCAGGCATGTTTTCCAAGATAACCCTCTCAACACATTTTCCATAGATCTCTCAAATGTCGCAGGAGCATTACAGAGTCCAAATGGCATAACATTGAATTGCCACAATCCAGATCCTGTGGTAAAGGCTGTCTTCTCTTTATCTACTGGGTCCATTTCTACCTGCCAGTATCCAGACTTCAAATCTAAAGTAGAAAACAATTTACTTCCAGCCAATGTGTCCAATGTGTCGTCGATCCGAGGAAGAGGATAACTATCTTTCTTGGTAATGTTGTTCAGTAAACGGTAATCCACACAGAACCTTGCCGTTCCGTCTTTCTTCTTAACCAGAACCACCGGAGAGACCCATGGGCTCGTAGAAGGTTCTAGCACCCCGTCTTTCTTCATTTCCTGAGCAATCGTTTCAGCTTACTCTCTTTTCGCCTGTGGTAATCGTCGACCTGTTTGACGAATTGGCTTAGCATTACCAGTATCAATTTTATGCTTAACAACGGTAGTTCTTCATGTCTTTTCTCCTTTCGGTACGATAATATCACGATACTGCCAAAGAAATTTCCTTAATTTCCTTTTCTCCATCTGATTTAGAGACTGTCCAGCAACTGCAACCATTTGGTCGAATTTGTCGTTGGAATTATCGGATGTTGTCGTCTGACGGATTATGGATGTCACAGGTACACAAGTTCCTACTTTTGTCTCTTTCTTGATGGTCACTGGGTAGTCATTGACATTGATAAGTCTCACAGGTATTTCTTTAGCCGAAGTCACCAATTCCTTTCCAATTATAATTCCTCGGTCAACCTCATCGTCATGGTTTCAAGGCTCCATCATAACAGGTGTCCCTTCGTCTACAATTCCCTGTAACCACGCTACTACGATCGTTTGACTTCTCACAGGCACGACTGTATGTTCTTTAACGGCTGCTTGCACGGTGTTGTCATCATGTGGATGAAGAAATACCTCCTCGTTACCAACTTTGATTACCGTATTCTTAAAATCCAATTGGAATCCATGCATGTTTATGACGTCCATTCCTAATATAACATCCTCTTCGATGTCAGCAACTATAACAGTATGGACGAACTTTTCTGCTCCAATTCCTAATTTTATTGTACCTGGATTTCTCCATGAATGTTGGCATTTTCACCTGTAGTGGTCCGAAGTCGCAACCTCGTTGGTAACAGTTTCTTACGGCTCTTTATAACTGTCGGCCGTATAATGGTTCTGGTCGTCCCGGTATCCACCAACAACGTATGCCTTTTACCATTTATTTCTCCATCTACATATACACTATCTTGACGATATTTCAAAGAACCTATTAGTATGAGAGAGTCTTTAGAAAAGTTCCGGGTCGAAGTTGCCCCCCTACGGCCGACCCGTTCTAGTTTTCCTGACGGTGAGTTTTTTTATTTGCGTCGTACCTAAGGTGCTTACATGAACTTCGTACGTGTCCTATTTCGCCACAATTCCAGCATCTTATGGTCTTCGTTTTCTTATATGTCATACTTTTCATCATATTAACGAACTGGTCGAGTTTATCTTCATCTCCTTCCTCTTTTACGGTCCTAACTTTACTGTACCCGACAGAGGCCTGCGTAGCTGACTCGTATTCGAGGGCGGATAAGACATCAACCAGCATCTTGTGACAAGCTAATCGCAGTGTTCTCTGCATTTCATGATCACAAAGACCATCAATAAATGTTTGAACGGCCAATTTTTCCATCATGTCTTCGGGAGCTGTTGGATAAGCATATCGTACTAGTCTGGCAATATCTACCTCATATTCTTGAAGAGCCTCATCTCCCTTTTATCTTCGATTTTTAAGCTGCGACTGATACACATGCTCCAAATGTTCGTGGATATATCGCATATTTAACCTCTTCTTCATTTAACCTGTTCGAAATCGTCAGTCTCCTCTACGGCTATGGTCAGAAGCACATCTAAGGCATCTCCTCGAAGAGCGATAATCAGGTTTACAGCTTTTTCTTTTTCAGACAGCATCATGTTTGTCTTCAAATATATAAGTTTTGGGGTCCAATCCTTCTTCCTCCAAAGCGTTCTTTAGTCGTTGGACTAAATCAGCCTTTTTTCCAGTAGAAGCTAATTCTCTGTTCTCGAGATGTCTTCTTAAATTCGTAACTGTGAGCTCATAGATCGTAGACATTTTCACAATTTAAAAATATTCACTTCGGAACAAACTTGTTATGATTATTATAAGTCTAATTTACTTTTATTTCACTTCCGACACCATTTGTAATATTTTTAATAATTCTAATCTATCTATTATTTATTTAATAAAAGGTTTATTATTAAATGTTCTAACACTTAGTTTATTAAAGTCTTCATTAAATTTATATATATATATATATATATATATATATATATATATTTATATATATATATATATATATATATATATATATATAGATATATATATATATATATATATATATATATATATATATATATATATATATATATATTCTTACACTTATTACTAAAAACTAGAACACAACTACTTTAATCTATATTATTTATTTACAATACTAATTTATTTCCGCGTTACAATTTAAACTCGATACGATTATATTTTCAGACTACTTCACACAATGAAAATCCCACTATATATATCAAACAGCCGTTAGTCTGAAATCCCCTCGACTGGATGTTGACCTTTCTCGAATGGAAGGGAACGCCTGACAGGTTTCTAGCGTGTCGGAGAATATACTTGAAAACACAAGTTAGAATAACAAAATGTTTACAGGCCAAACATAAGTCGTATTTATCGTAACAATATTATTTCAATATCACGTTTACACCGCTCAACAAAAACGAACTAACAATGTTGCTATAATATATTTATACCGTTTTTTAGAGGCTATTGATTTACATTAATTTTAAACATTTTCACAAAATTCACCAGCTAGAAAAAGTGAAACACAAATCATGATACATAAAACATTTAAGTTATAGTATCATGACACAAATAATGACGGTGTAAACAGTTTCCCATAAGGTCTAGTTTCGAGCGCCTATCGATGCTTGCATTGAGTGATCATGCGACCTTGGATTCCATGTTTTAAGCAGCCAGGGTATAGTTACAGTTTACGAAAAACGGTTCCGATAAAAATGTCAAAGACCCACCTCTAGTTTCTTAGGATCGGAACCAAAGATCTCAGATCGGAACTAATCGAAACTAATCGGAACTAATCGTCTTACTACTGGGCAATGGGCAGCAATAAGAAATATGGAGGGGAGACCAAGGGGAAATATGATTGTTATCTTTGTCTTTTCGCTGAAAATATGATTTTATATCTGCGTTAGATATCCTGTTAAATTTTACTATACCGACCATAACCTTTTACCTACACTATATATATATATATATATATATATATATATATATATATATATATATATATATATAGAAATGTAACCATAAGCTCCCCTACTATTAAGAATCAGCAGATTCCGATGTCCGATGTTATAAATAGGAAGAAATCAATATTTTTATTATTATTGTAATTATTATGTTTCAATAGTCAAGTTAAAATCAATAAATGTAGTAGTTTGTAGTATTTCTAAAAATTGTAAACTTTTAATTTCGAAATAAAGATTTTTTTTTGGGAAACTTAACGTTGAAGAAACATTTCTGGCGCTGCGAACCACAGGATATTTCATACAGAAACATAGTCGTTTCCTGGTCTACATTAGTTTGATGAAATCCTGAAGAACCTGGTAAAAGAGAAAAATGTATTGGAAATCAAACACGATCATCCTTGCATAAGTTTTTCCTTTCTTTACCATTATTTATGAGCATTTATTATATTTATTGAATTCTTAAACATTTACATTGAATTTATTATTTATTGTTTATTGAATTTATATTATTTATAACATTTTTACTTCAACGAATTTTTTATATATATTTGCATTTATATTTTTACATGTTCACAAGTCACTGCAAGAACACTTAGTTCATATTGCTACCATTTTTGACACTTTCAGAAAAAATAATTTAAAAATTCAGTTAGACAAATCCGAGTTTCTCACGAAAGAAGTTTCTTTCTTAGGTCACGTAGTGACAACCGAAGGAATCAAATCTAACCCAGCAAAAATCGAAGCTATACAAAAATATCCTCTACTAAAAACAGTAAAAAAAATTAAGTCATTTCTTGGTTTAATCGGTTACTACCGAAGATTCATACCCAACTTTGCGAAAATAACATCCCCATTTTCGAGATGTACTCGAAAAGGAGCAACTATTGACCCTACTAACCCAAATTATTTAGAATGTTTTGCAAAATGCAAACAATTGTTAACTAATTCCCCAGTTGTACAATACCCAGACTTCGAAAAGCCTTTTGTACTGACTATACAGACGCCTCTAATATAGCTATAGGATCAGTATTATCTCAAAACAATCACCCAATTGCCTACTATTCTCGAACTCTAAATTCCGCAGAACAAAAGTACTCCACTATTGAAAAAGAACTTTTAGCCATACTAGATTCTTCTAAACACTTCCGTATGTATTTATACAACCAAAAATTCACTGTAGAAACACATCACAATCCTCTCGTATGGATCTACAAAATTTAAGACCCCACTTCTAGATTAACCCGATGGAGACTTAAACTAGAAGAATATGATTTTAAAGTTAAATATAAAAAGGCAAAGAGAATCAAGTTGCTGATGCTCTTAGCCGAGTCCAAATAAATGCCCTAAGCTCAAGTTCAGAATGTGCTGAACCACCCGACAATTTCGACATTGACGATTTCCTTGCCGACTTTGATAACTTATAAAACAGTACTAACACACAACATACATCAGTTGAGAACCCTATCACTGGAATAGAGATTTCACCTAAACCAATTAATTTATCCTCAAACCAAATTATTTTCAAACCAAGGTTAAATAATTTTGAAATTAAATACAAAAGAATTTTTAACAAACACCATTACACTGTCACTTTGACAAATAATTGGAAAACAGAAATAGCAAATACCTTCCAAAATATCCTTAGACCAAATCAAAAATTTGCAATAACAATCCCTCACGAATTTAGACCTTTTATATGTAACTATTTTAAAGAAAAAATAAATTCCACAGTCAAAGCAATCTTTTGTAATATACTACTTCAGGAAATAGGAGAAGAAAACCAACAAATAGAATGCATAAAGAAATATCACGTAGAAAATCACAACGGAATAATTGAAACTTACAAACACTTAAAACAAAAATTTTATTGGCCCTCAATGGTCTTTAATATATTACATATCGATCTATTCCACTGCAATAAAAACCTGTATCTCACAATAATAGATCCTTTTTCCAAATACTGTCAATCCTATAAGCTCACCGACAAAACTTCCATTTCCATACTAAATAAATTAAGACACTACTTTTCGCACCACAATTATCTAAAAAAGATTGTATGCGACAGCAGACCCTATGCGGAAGAAATACATTTCGACTTTGATCTTCCGATATACGAAACATATAATCAAAGACATAAAGAAGAACTCCAACCCTTTATTGCAGAACTATATAATAAACAAAAACAAAAAAGACAACAACTTTTAGATAGACAAAACGAAAATGCCGAAGATATTCTAGAAATAGCCCTCACAAAATCCCTATATGTTTCTAAGAAAAAACATAAGTCTAAATTACAAGCCCCTTTCTCCACTATTCATCCAGAAACACAAGACAAAACAAAAATTATCGGTAAAACAGATAAACAAAATTTAACAAATTAAATTATTAAAAAATTTAATAACCAAATATCTTATGGAAACTCTTTTAACACGAGATTCGATAAACTTTTAGAAAAACTAAATTCTGATAATTCAATTCTCATATCTGCACTCAACAAACTATCAGCTGATTTCGACAGCTATATCATTCTACACAATGAGATAATAAATCTCCAAAATATAAACGAATTTCTAATGAAACTTATTAGAACCATTACTTTATCTGAACTTAATATCTCTAATATAGAATTATTCACTCTAAAGGAAATAATAGACCTTAAAGAAAACCTTCTCAAAATTTATCCCAGAAATTCAATTCCCAATAGTAATGAACACTCTTATGAACTGACTCAACAAAAACTTTAGTTTGTGTAACTTCAAATACAATGCTCATAATAATTAAAATCCCTATACTCCATGAAATTTCTTACACTACCTATAAAATCTACCCCATTCCAAACAAAGATCATGTTATGATTCTGCCACCTGCAAGCTACTGTACAAATAATAAATGGTTCGACATTTGTATAGGACAAGGCGATAACATAGTTTGTTACAACTATGTACAATCCAAATGTAACATACCCAATGTAGATAATTGCACAAAAACATTAATCACAGAAAACTTTTTCCAAGAAACCAGCAAAGTCATATTGCTAGGAATAGTTCACCCGATGAGAATCCAGCAGATAGAAATTAATTCAACCAGCCTCTTGACGACAGATGTACCAGTAATGATTGAAGGTATCCAATTTAATAAAAAGACGTCCCAAGACGTTTCCATTCCAAAAATTGTTCCAAGAAAATTAATACCAAACCATGAGATGAAAATCGAAAAATTAACAATCCCAGAGACACATGGCCAAATTCAACCACTAGATACCATAGAAATATGTATGTATGTACAGCGTTAACAGGCCTTTTAGGCCCATTGCTGGATGGATAATTTCCATCGTTTTCTATTCTTAGCTTCCAATCTCTGATTCCCATCTCTCTGACATCTTCCATCACTACATCTCTCCATTTCTTTCTTGGTCTTCCTCTCTTTTTTTTGCCCTCAGGTACTCTCCAAGCAATATTCTTGACTAGTCTATTACCTTGCATTCTTTCTAGATGGCCGAGCCATTCTAGTCTACGTTTTTTCACCACTTTTGTTATTGTAGGGTTAGCATACAAATGATACACTTCTGCATTAGTTCGTCTTCTCCATTCTCCCTCTACTACTTTTCCACCAAATATTCTGCGAAGTATCTTTCTTTCCCATGCTTCCAATGTGTTCTGTACGGTTTTGTTTATAGTTCATGTTTCGCCTTAATTATTTTGCTCATGGCTCCAGCACACCTGTTGCTCTTGGTCAGTCTCAGGTTGATTTCAGTTTCTTCCTTACATCTGATCAATAAGAGTACCTAAGTACATATATTCATCCACCTTCTCGAATTCTACAACTGATCCATTCTCCACCTCCAATTTAAAGGATCTGTCCAATATCAAATCTTTAGAAATCATATCCGAAATTGGACAGTATAATTTTATCACCCTGTAGACCGAATGAATCTATTTGTTATTAAATACACACACGTAGTTAATTAGGTTACATACACATTTGGTCAATTATCAATAATATAATTTGGACATCAGTCAAAAGTGCTGACAAAGTTAAACAATTTACATAAATTAAATACACATGTCACGCGAGGTCCGCGAAAATATTGACCCAATTAAAGTTTATATAAAACTAATATCTCTTGCCTAGAGAAGCATTCAATCAATATTCACTCAACGAACTTGATAGTCTTTAACGATCAACTTCATCAGTCTCTACTCAAAGTAATCCCGGGTCAACACCCATAGTGTACGTCTCAACAATAAACTCTGCTACTATTATTTGGTGTTTCCATTACAACTGAACGAACATCTCCACTGAGCCAACGAAGGGGATTTGTTCATGGTCCTATCGAGAAACAGAATACTTCAAGGAAGTTTGAGAGAGCCTATACAGTCCACGCCAGCAACACCCTCAGTAGCAGAGAGACCACTAGACCCGGGAGAACGAGAGCAGTACCAAAGCCGAGAGCCATACTAGAGCCGAGAGCAGTACCAAAGCCGAGAGCCATACTAGAGCCGAGAGCAGTACCAAAGCCGAGAGCCATACTAGAGCCGAGAGCAGTACCAAAGCCGAGAGCCATACTAGAGCCGAGAGCAGTACCAAAGCCGAGAGCCACACTAGAGCCGAGAGCAGTACCAAAGCCGAGAGCCATACTAGAGCCGAGAGCAGTACCAAAGCCGAGAGCCACACTAGAGCCGAGAGCAGTACCAAAGCCGAGAGCCATACTAGAGCCGAGAGCAGTACCAAAGCCGAGAGCCATACTAGAGCCGAGAGCAGTACCAAAGCCGAGAGCCATACTAGAGCCGAGAGCAGTACCAAAGCCGAGAGCCATACTAGAGCCGAGAGCAGTACCAAAGCCAAGAGCCACACTAGAGCCGAGAGCAGTACCAAAGCCGAGAGCCATACTAGAGCCGAGAGCAGTACCAAAGCCGAGAGCCACACTAGAGCCGAGAGCAGTACCAAAGCCGAGAGCCATACTAGAGCCGAGAGCAGTACCAAAGCCGAGAGCCACACTAGAGCCGAGAGCAGTACCAAAGCCGAGAGCCATAATAGAGCCGCGAGCAGTACCAAAGCCGAGAGCCATACTAGAGCCGAGAGCAGTACCAAAGCCGAGAGCCATATTAGAGCCGAGAGCAGTACCAAAGCCGAGAGCCATACTAGAGCCGCAGAGCAGCCAAAGGACAGGACTGATTGCAGAACCCACCAGAAGCGAGGGATCCTCAACGTCTAAGAACACAAAAAACCGTAAGTTTTTGAATAATTACAAAATCTTCCAACTTTTACAATCTTACAATTTAACAAGTTTTTTTTTACAATTTAACAATTTAGAACAACAATCTCCACTCTATCAATCGTATAATAATGTACTTTAGAATGTATACCATTTAAATAATACAGAGAATTGATAAAACAAAAATAAACGTCATTCAAACCTATAATTTACTAAACAGTAATTTTGTATGACAATTTGAAAAAAGAAACGTTCATACATATAGCTTGCTTTTAATTTCAATTAAATACTTTATTTCGAAAAATTAAAATAATTACGTAGCAAATAATTTCATTTATTTTGATATATATCATAGTGAGAGTGTGTCGTTTACATCTTGACCTACCTCAGTACAAAGAATAGCACAGCAGGCAAGGTCAAACTCATATTTCGCTAAATTGCACATTCCAAAAGAAAAGAAAGTGTTATAGTACAGGTATACTTATTTAATAAATAACGTACATTTCGTATTGTCTAATATATTTACCGCTGAATGTAAAAATTTATAAAAATAATCATGGAAAGTATATACGTTAAGCAAGCGGAGATAGGAACAGAAATAACGAAACTCGTTTCAAATACAAAAAAGGATTCCCAATCTCGGAAAAATCAACAATACATCCGGGATAGACAGGAAAAATTAATAGAATATTGGGCAAAATTTTTAAATAACCACGAAAAGCAGCTAGAAGGGGGTATACCGAAAGAAAAATATTTTGAAACAAAATACTATGATTAGGTATTTAAGATATACATTGAGGGGAAAACCCTGTTGGAAGAATATGGAAGGGTGCTGAAAAGAGGAAAAGCACCGAAAGTAAAGGAGATACAGATAAGAAAACAAAGAATCGAGGAATTATTACGGCCAGAAAATGAACAAGACTTACAGGAGGATGAAGAATTACAGTCGGAGTTAAGAGAATACATGAAAAAGGTGAATACACTAATGATTGAAGCAGCAGTAAATGAGGAACTAGACGCTACAGATAATGGAGAAGTAGAGAGAATAAATCATCTAAAGAGGAAAGTCAGGGAAGTTTTAAAGAAAATAAGGCCAGGAGTGCAACGGCCAGAAAGCACACAGAGGAGGGACGGTGTGACATTGCCGCAGGTAAAAATCCCTGTGTATGAAGGCAGATATGAAACGTGGAGAACTTTCCACGATCTGTTTACTAAAGTAATACATGAAAACGACCAGTTATCAAACGCAGAAAAAATGCAGTACCTAAAAACTCAAGTAAGAGGGAAAGCCAACAGAATGATACAACACTTAAACATATCCGAGGCCAACTACGAAGTGGCCTGGAACATGCTAAAAGATAGGTATGAGAACCCAAGGATGATATTGTTTAAATTAATAGACAGGATGCTACTAGCGCAGGAAGTAAAGGAATCTTCTGCTAGAGCATTGAAATCACTACATGACACCTTCCACGAAAGTCTGGAAGCCATAGGAGGGTTAGGAACAGACACGGAAGCGTGGAGCCCATTGATAGCCCGAATTATCATAACGAAATGGGACAATGAAACTAGGAGGCTGTACGAAAACCACATTGGAGACAGTAGAGAGATACCGACGTACAAATCGACACAAACATTCTTATAGCGAAGATTTCAGACACTGGAACTGCTGGAGTCAGAAAAAAGACAAGAGAAGCAAGGAGGATCTCTTAGGAAACCAAGAACACATTGCGTGATATGCAACGGAGATCACGGAGTACCGAACTGCAGAGAATTTCAGGAACTCAATGTAAGAGACCGGAACAGGATGATAAAAGAAAAAGGATTGTGTACAAACTGCCTAGCACATAAAAAAGAAAAACAATGTTATTCACAATATAGGGGCAGACACTGTGGCGGAGACCACCACCATATGTTGCATTATGAAAAAGGAAACACAAGCAACAAAAGAAACTCCAATGGAACGAAAGGAGAACAAACACAAGAAAGAAATGGAAGAGATTCAAACAATAGAAGAAACGGGTACCAAGCTGATAGGTACAGAGGAGAAAATAATAATCCATACAACGCCAGAGAACAAAATAACGGAAGGCGAGAAAATACACAAGATACCAATGGGCCTAGGAATAGCAACGACCAACAAAGAGGGCAGAATTCAGTAAACTGTGCAAGCCATAAGGAAGGTGAAGCATTACTAGCGACAGCTGTGGTACGCATAAGAGATGCGAAAGGAGATTCACACATAATGATAGCACTAATCGACCAAGGGTCACAATGCGCATTTATAACGGAACAAGCTGCGACGACGCTAGGAACAACAAGGAAGCCCATACAGGCGACCATATCCGGGATAGGCTCGTCAGGAGAAAAAACAGCCAACTGGAGTATGAAACTTATAATCGAAACTCATTACGAAAGTGACTTCGAGATGGAAATAGAAGCACTAGTACTACCGAAGATAACAAGGAATTTACCGGAACAGGATATAATTCTACCGGACTATAAAGAGAAAAATGCAATACTGGCAGATCCAAGATATTACAAGGTAGGGAAGATAGACTTACTACTAGGAGTAAAAGAATACAGTTACATATTGACAGAAGGGATGCACAGAATAAGTAATGGACTCCTGAGTCAAAACACCAAACTAGGATGGATAGTTTCGGGAATAGCACGAGAAAGGGAGAATATAAAAGCAGAAGTATGCTGTATGATATCAAGACAAGAAATGGACGTACAAATAAAGAACTTCTGGGAATTAGACGAAGTAAATCAGGACACAAGTTTCTCAGTGGAAGAACAAGAATGTGAAGAACTGTATCGACAGACTGTAAAAAGGAATGAAGAAGGGAGATACGAAGTAAAAATTCCGTTTAGGGAAGACGTCGCAAAGTTAGGAGAATCTAAACAGCAAGCATTCGCCAGATTGATGCAACTAGAAAGGAAGTTTGCAAAAGACAAACAGTTAGAAGCGAATTACAGACAATTCATGGAAGATTATAAAAACCAAGGTCATATGGTAATAGCAGAAAACCAGGGAGATGGGTACTACTTACCTCATCATCCAGTGAGAAAAGAGGACAGTACTACAACGAAAATAAGAGCCGTGTTTGATGCATCAAGCAAAAGCTCATCGGCAGTAAGCCTGAATGATATTATGCACACAGGGCCGAAATTACAACAAGATTTGACAAATATACTATTACGATGGAGATCCAATAAGGTAGCATACTCAGCGGATCTGGGAAAAATGTTTAGACAAATCAGAATGGCAGAAGAAGACCAAAAATATCAAAAAATTTTGTGGAGAAAGGACACAAAGGACCACATACAAGAGTATAACTTAACGACGGTGACATACGGCGCGGCCGCAGCACCCTTTTTAGCGTTAAGAACAATACAACAATTACAAGAAGACGAAGGAGCGAGGTTCCCGTTGGCATCAAAAATTGTAAAAGAAAACATGTATGTAGACGATATACTAGAAGGAGCTGAGACAGTGCAGGAAGCAGAAACAGCCCAAAAGGAATTAATACAACTGTTCAGAAAAGGAGGTTTGATTCTTAGAAAATGGTTGAGCAACGAAGAAAAAATAATGGAGAACGTACCGGAGGATATGAGGAACGTAGACTCCAAGGCATTCAAACAAGAAGAAGTACGGAAAACGTTAGGAATACACTGGTCACCTAAAGAGGATATAATCACATTCAAAATAGGGATAACGACGGCAAAGAAAATAACGAAAAGACACGTACTGTCAGAAGTAGCAAAACTATACGACCCACTGGGATGGATAGCACCTGTAGTAATTCAGGCGAAAATGTTCATACAGGAATTATGGGAGCAAAAGACCAGTTGGGATAAAGAAATAACTAACAACCAACAAAGCAGGTGGAATACATACCAGGCGCAATTAGTAAATCTGGAGAAAATAACATTGCCCAGGTGGAACAACTTAAGCAAGATAAACAGAGTAGAACTACATGGATTTGCAGATGCGTCTATGGATATGGATGCGTCTTTGCAGGATATGGAGCGGTAATCTACTCAAGGGTATTAGGCCCAGAAATTAAAACGAATCTAATGATAGCAAAATCGAAAGTCGCACCATTGAAAGGGAAAACGACGTTACCGAGGCTCGAGCTGTGTGCCGCGGTACTACTAGCAAATTTAATGAAGAAAACCCTACAAGCATTGAACAGGGAAAACATTGAGGTATATGCATGGTCGGACTCAACGATAACCCTGACTTGGATAAGGGGATCATCAAAAAGGTGGAAAATGTTCGTCGCCAACAGAGTAGAGGAAACAAGACGCGTTATAGGACCGAAAAATTGGCATAAGGTAGATACAAAGGAAAATCCAGCGGACATCCTCTCACGTGGAAGTACCGCATCAGAATTATTAGAAGCAGAGCTATGGTGGAAGGGACCAACTTGGCTGACTAGAAACAAAACTTTAACGCAGGAATCAGAAGAAATACCAGAGACAAATGAGGAGGAAGTCAAAACGAAAATAACGGTGCACACGATAACGATAAACGAGGACATATGCGAGAGATTCTCAAATTTAGAAAGAATGAGAAGAGTACTTTCATATTGTAGGAGATTTGCAGACAAATGCAGAAAAAAGAAGGACAATGGACAAAGTCAGCTTACAGTCCAAAAATTAGAGGAAACGCTATTAAAGGTGATAAAGCACACACAGCACGCCTACTTCAAACAAGAAATAAATAAGCTGAAGAAGAAACAGCAATTAGACAAGAAAAATAAATTAGCGTCATTGGTACCATTCCTGGATAGACAAGGAATTCTAAGAGTCACCGGAAGACTGAGACACACGAATCTAAAGTACGGAGAAAAACATCCGATAATTCTGCCAAAGGATAGTGCATTAACAAAGTTACTTATAACAGATAGTCACGCAAGAAATCTACATAGCGGATTACAACAAACACTACAGTACATAAAAAGGAAATACTGGATAATCAACGGCAGAAGAACCGTGAAAGATCATCTAGCAGAATGTTTAAGGTGCAGGAGGTATAAAAGCCAAGCAGCACAACAATTAATGGGAGATCTACCGAAAGACAGAGTGAACCCGAGTCATCCCTTTACTAACACAGGGATAGATTATGCCGGGCCAATAAAAATAAGTACCACGAGAGGCAGAGGACAGAGGAGCTATAAGGGCTACATCTCAGTATTTGTGTGTCTGTCAACGAAGGCAGTACACCTTGAGGTAGTAAGCGATATGTCTACGGATGCATTCATCGCAGCGTTCAAGAGATTTACGGCACGTAGAGGACAGTGCAACAACGTATACAGCGATAACGGAACCACATTCGTAGGAACAGCAAATTTGTTGAAAAAAGAAAATCAAAAAATAGATGACGAGATAAAACAAGGATTACTGGCACTAGGTACCCAGTGGCATGTCATACCTGCATATGCACCACATTTCGGAGGATTATGAGAGAGCGCAGTGCAAATAATGAAATATCACTTGAAAAGAATCATCGGGGAAACAGTTCTAACATATGAAGAATTGAGTACGGTGCTGGCACAAATAGAAGCATGTATGAACTCGAGACCATTATGTGGGTCATCAGAAGACCCTGAAGGGAAAATAGCCCTGACACCAGCTCACTTCCTTATAGGGAGAGAAATTATATCACCAAATCGGGAAGAGGAGCTTACGACTTATTTGAAGATGCCGACGAGGTGGAGATTATTGGAGAAAATAAAAAGAGATTTCTGGAAAATTTGGAAACAGGAATACCTGCACCAATTACAACAGAGAAATAGATGGCATAAGGCGCACCCTAACATAAAAGAAGAAGAAATAGTTATAATTAAAGAAGAGGATACACCTCCAGGCAGATGGCCATTAGCGAGGGTAACAGAAACACACCCTGGAGCGGAGGGATTAACCAGAGTAGTAACAGTGAGAAAGGCAAACGGGAAACTGACTAAAAGACCCATACATAAGCTAATACGACTGGAAGAAGAGAAACAGGAAAAGCCGAAGAAGGCGGCAGCACTAAGATGGAAGAAAATACTAGTAGCTATTATGTTTTTAACGATGTTAAAACCCATAAAGGCAGAACCGTATAAAATATATAATCCGGTACCAGGATTTTTCACAGAAGACCTTGGAGAGGTCGTCATAGACCGGGGAACATTTCGAATAAAGGTGTTACTTGAAAAAGGAAGAATTCGAACAGAGCACCAACTAATAGGAAATATGATACAAGGCGTACGAGAACTGTGTCATCAGATAAAAATCGTGAATTGTAAGGATATAATAGAGAAGTTAGAGGAAGGACAAAGAAAGGCGGAGTCAGTAAGCAAGGGGTTGACAGTAGAAATAAAAGGAAGGGAAAGAAGAGGAATATTAGGAACAATATTAACCTCAGTATTTGGAGTCAATGACGAAGCCTACAGTAACATTGAAGCATTAGATAATAACCAAAAGGAGCTAATAAAGGGATCACAGCACCAGGCGAAGATAATGTTAGAAACAATAACATCAATCAATCACACAGAGAACAGAATAAACGAGCAAATGAACAAGTTTAACAAAGCACTAATCACAGGTCTACAAGAAATATCTAAAGGACTTAACGAAGTAGAAGACAAAGCACAAAAACTAGAAACCGAATATAGCACGTTACGAATACAAACGATAGCATTACAAGTTATGGACTTCATAAACGAATATACTCAATTTTACGAGGGAATATTAAACCTTCACTTTAACCACGGACACTTCATTGATATAGTGAAACCGGGTGAAATAACCAAATTAATAGGGAAAGCAGGACAGATACTGCCTCAAGGGGTCGAAATACGACGACAACCCATTATAGAAACAGAAGTCAGTGATGACGACAGATATATAACAGTCATCGGCTACTTCATAGTGACAGGGAAAAATAAGTACAGCATGCTCAAAGTCACGGCCATACCACTTAACGTTGAGGGGTCGGTGTTGCGCACATTTGTCGCCCCAAGGAATCTACTGGTCGTAGATTATAACACACTGCACTACTTCGAATTGACCGCGGAAGATAGAGAAAGGTGCTTACTGTTGACAAAGGCGCAGATAGCGTGCTTACCAACGGCTATAAGAAACATGGATACCCAACCAAACTGCATACTTGAAGAAATTTATGAGCGATCTAAGAATAGCACGTGTCCAGTGGTAGCCAGGACAATACAGACAGCTCAATGGAGTAAGATGGGTACTCCCAACCTCTGGCTAGTTATCACGCCAGTCACGATACACATATCCATTATTTGCGATGGAAATCGGAGCGAAAGAGTACTGGAACGAGTCACATTCCTGAAGCTTTCACCCAAATGTATCGCCCAAACAAAAAATATTACATTACTCCCCACTAGCAGTGGGGTGGACAGAGCAGTGACGAGTTACCTGAAGTCGCCAATCACTCCCGTGGCCCAACTGGTGGCGAGGACACCCCGCAAGTTTAACACGCCTCTAAACACCTACCTTGACATACCAGGAGGAGAGCTACGTCATGTGTTACTTGAGGAGGAGAGTCTGGAACAAGAAATGACGCATACGCAGTGGCGATCGATTCACGAATCTAATTGGCATTATTTTGTGGCCACCGGGATCATTACTAAAATGGTAATAATTGGGATACTCACGTTATGGAAGTACCGTCCTGTTGCACGACTATGTCGTTCAGGGAATCCACAAACTCAGACTAACGAACAGGAAGTGCCTGTATTAGATAGTAATCGGCACAACAATGTACCGTCGACTTCCCAAGTTGACATCCCACTTTCCACATTTTCATCCAATTGCCTTAATTTTAATCTAGAGATAGAGTCGGACATTGATAGCTAGGGTACGGTTGGAAGATTATTGATTATTCTTAAACTATTTATAATTTATCATGTTTGAATTTTACTATGTTATGTAATACTTATATGTAAACTTTGAGTATTGACACTTGGGCCAGATTGCCCGATTCCGCAGTACGTCCAATATCAAATCTTTAGAATTCATATCCGAAATTGGACAGTATAATTTTATCACCCAGTAGACCGAATGAATCTATTTGTTATTAAATACACACACGTAGTTAATTAGGTTACATACACATTTGGTCAATTATCAATAATATAATTTGGACATCAGTCAAAAGTGCTGACAAAGTTAAACAATTTACATAAATTAAATACACATGTCACGCGAGGTCCGCGAAAATATTGACCCAATTAAAGTTTATATAAAACTAATATCTCTTGCCTAGAGAAGCATTCAATCAATATTCACTCAATGAACTTGATAGTCTTCAACGATCAACTTCATCAGTCTCTACTCAAAGTAATCCCGGGTCAACACCCATAGTGTACGTCTCTACAATAAACTCTGCTACTATTATTTGGTGTTTCCATTACAACTGAACGAACATCTTCACTGAGCCAACGAAGGGAATTTGTTCAGGATCCCCTGGTGCTTATTCCTTTTTTGCTCGAGATCTCCATGTACTTCGATTTATTAATATTAACTTTCAGTCCAATTTTAGAGCTTTCCCGAATCAGTCTTTTTGTTATATTTGATAGTTCTTTTCCATTTCTTGCAATCAGAACCACATCATCAGCGTGTGCTAAGCATTGGTGCTCCTTGTATAAAATAGTTCCGGACCTATGTATCCCACTAATCCTTACAATTTTTTTTTAGAACTATATTGAATAGCAAT
Organism: Diabrotica undecimpunctata; assembly: GCF_040954645.1. Classification (NCBI taxonomy): domain Eukaryota; kingdom Metazoa; phylum Arthropoda; class Insecta; order Coleoptera; family Chrysomelidae; genus Diabrotica; species Diabrotica undecimpunctata. Next base: position 82,321,062 of record NC_092809.1, on the reverse strand, counting down.
GTAGACAACTGGACTTATAGTTTTCCCGTAGGCAAAACTATTTTTAAAAAACAAATACTTTATTAATTAATTACAAAAATACGAAAGAGATCGGACAATTTTATATAAAGATTTAATGCTCCTTCTTTAAAGTTTAAGAACAGACTGAATTATATCTATATAAAAATACAGTGGTAAATGATAATATAAAAATGCAAAGTAATCTTTATTACAAAGTTCATTAAACACAAATCCTAGATCATCACTCTTAGGTGAATGGCTAGAACAGGGCCGGCTCCCATAACTCCTCCCTTGCGAGTTCTTGGCATATTTCATGGAGTGAAAAATGCTCTTGGATTTGGTACAGAAACTGTGGGATCATCTTCTTCCGTATGAGGGATCATCTTCTTCCGAGGTTGTTCATCGTATGTTGGATGTGGATTTTCTTTTGTTCTTAACTTCTTAATATAGTGAATGGCTATGAAGATGACAATAATTACTATTAATATATATACTATGGTAGTCCAATGGTTTGTGGGACGTTCCTTTTAGATGCTGGAGTACCACAGGTCGAATTTGATTTTGATTCCTTTGGATTGTGTGAATTTTGTCGAGAGGGATATCCTTTAGAACAATTTCTGGAACTTCTTCTTCTTCTTGAGTATTAAAAACTTTCAAGTCGGGTAAGAGAAGTAGTTGGCCTTGGACAACTGTCTTCTTATTAATAAACGTTTTCTTATCTACTTTGAATTGGCATTGGTAAGGAATGGAAACTAGAAAATTTCCTTTTAATGTGGTAAAATCTGTTTTCTGACATATCATCTCGATTTTAGTTTGGTTTACGAAGATGGCAATGTAATGTGAATCATCAATTTGTTGTATTACATTCTCAGATATTCGGACGGGAGTTCTGCGGCAAGTTGTGGAACTGGTCTTCAGTTGCAATAATTGAAAGACACAATCTTCTTTCTCTATTCCAGCAGAGAAATCGCCATCAGTACAATAGAAATTGGGTTTCAGGTCCAGACAGGGCAGTGAGTGATATTGGTAATAATTTTCATTCATAGTCAGAAAGGTATTTTGAGGTACGATGGTACTGTGATTTGACGTAGGAATTGAATAAAGATGATAATAGGAAAAGATTTCTGGGTAAACAATAGGAAAGTGAACAGCGAAAACAATTTTTGTCTCAGAGTAATAGGCTTCTCTTTTTAAAATATCATAATATTTATAAGTATCATTAAAATTTTGAAAAAGTATTTCATTTTTTGTATGGTATTTTAAAATGATTTCTATGATAAAATTTAACACATTTTTATCAATAATGCTATTATGTAAAATTCCAAGTCGAGCAAAAGTAATGGCATTTTCTATTTCACTGATTTACACAATTTAACTGATCTAATATATTTCTAGTCTGCAAATAGTCATTGAAATCAAATATAAATTTATTTAATGATGTGTGTATCTTATCTATGCCCATAAAAATAGTTTCTTGATTGTTCTTTATAAGAGTTAGTGTTTCGTTAAAATTTGCTATTATGTTTTTGGTCAGAGAAATTTGTTGATTAACTTTTTTTACTAGTATTTGATTATTATTTTGGAGATCGAAAATGGCTTGGTCATAAAACAAGGCGTCACTGGAATCAAGATTACCAGAGATACTTTTAATTATAGATCCTAAACCGTCTATAAGACCTCTTTTTGACCTAAAAGGTGGCAATAAAGAATTGAATTTTTGTTCAGCGGATTTAAGTTGGAAGAGTAGAGCATGGTCAAAGTTATAAAGTTCTTGAAAATAAGGATGACTAAGGCCATCTTGAATTGCAAGTATTACATTATCATATGCATATCTTATAGATTCTATTTCGTTACCTATAGGGGAAAGATCGTAGTAATGAAGAAATGTATGTATTTGGGATTTTACCTTTGCTGTTCCTAAATTATACGGAAGGATTCCGGGATTATTTTGGAGGTTAGTTATTTGATCTTCCTGTGTCCTTACTAGAGGAAGGGCCAGGGTCGATAGGATTAGTAGCGTCCTGTAACAATGTTGCTCTATTAGTTTTTGGTCGTTTAAGGTTTTGCTTGTGTAATAATTTATTGCTGTGTACCTTTACTTTTATGTGTTCGTCTGCGATAGCTTTTTCTTTGTAAAATTTTGGATTAAGTTTGTTTCTGGTTAATGTTGTGTTTTTCTTGTATACATCAGTGTCGGGTAAATAGTCTAATAGTTCATGTCGGTCTTTGTTGTGACGTTCTATTGTAGATTCCTTTTGAGATATTAGCTTTTCGTTTAAAGATCTATAAATTTTTGCAGTAGCTCCTCTGTGATTTTGGATATAATTATTAATTACAATTTGGTCCAAATTTATATCAAATATTTCTTTTGAATTTAAATGTCCATTCAGTATATCAATTGGCTTTTGTTTCGTAACAGAATGGATCGAATTATTGTATCCTAATACTGCATAAACCATATCGTTTAGGATATCTATTTTATTGTTATTTTTTGCTCTTATAATTCTCAGATGTTCAATAATAGTGGAATGAAATCTTTCGATAGCACCTTTCGACTGGGTACTGTTTGCGGTGACGTAATGTGTTTTGACTTTGTGAACATCGAAAAATTCCTGAACAACCGAATTTTTTAGTTCAGTTCCTCTGTCCATTACAACTAAAGAGGGAACACCGTGATGAGACATAAATATTAGTAATGCTCTTGTTATTTCGATGCCAGTTAATGCTGTAAGTGGGTAGGCTTGTCCGTATTTTGAGAAAGTGTCAATAATTGTCAAAAATTTATGTCCTTGTGCAGATAACGTGTCACAAAATATAATTTCCATTGGTTTTGACGGTGTTGGTGTAATAGATAATTTCTGGCGTGGAGGGTTTCGGTCATATTTATTGGTTTGACAAATCTCACACTTATTTATGAAGTTCGTTATGTCGGTTTTCATGGTAGGCCAATAATAGAGTTGTTTAAGTTTGGTTTCCGTTTCAAGTATGCCACGATGGTTTGTTTTTCTTTCATGATATTGTCTGATAGTTTGGTGTTGTTCGTCTTTGTCAGTCATGTCTCTTAGAATTGTATTACACTGAATTAATTTGTAAGCAGAATTTTTGAATACATTTCTTAATACTTCGAGAATTTGAGAAATTTGAGAAACCCCGTAGAGATAAGGTCTGAAGTATTTTGTGGCCCATACTATGGCTAATAGTTCTCTCTCGATAGTGCTATACTTTTGTTCGGATTCATTTAACGTTCTGGATGCGTATGCAACAGGTTTTTTCTTGTCCGCCTGTATTTTGGGCTAAAACTGCTCCAATAGCGAAACTACTTGCATCAGTTGACAGAATAAATTTCTTCGTAAAATCTGGATACTGTAAGATTGGTTCATTGGTAAGCAGTTCTTTGCAATCTTCAAAACATTTAATGAACTGTGGTGTGTATTCAATTTTTGCACCCTTTTTTAGACAAGATGTTAATGGTTTTGTTACTCGAGCAAAATCTTTTATGTATCTTCTGTAGAATCCAAGTAATCCAAGAAAGGATTTCATTTCTTTAGTTGTTTTTGGTAATGGGTACTTATTAATAGCTGTGATCTTATCGGGGTTTGGCTTAATACCTTCAGGTGTCACAATGTGTCCTAAATAAGTAACTTCCTTCTTTAGAAACTCACACTTATCCAATTGAATTTTGAAATTTGTCTCTTTTAGTCTTTTAAACACTTTATCCAAATTTACAATGTGTTCTTGCAACGACGTGGAAAATACTATGATATCGTCTAAATAAACTAAACATATCTCATTTTGTAATCCTCTCATAATATCGTCAATTACTCTCTGAAAAGTTGCTGGGCTATTATTTAATCCCATTGGCATTCGAACATACTCATAGTGTCCGTTCTCTACAGTAAAAGCTGTTTTCTGGATATCCTCAGGTTTCATTTCGATTTGGTAGAAACCACTAGATAAATCTAAAGTTGTAAAGTAGTTACACCTGCCTAATTTATCCAAAACATCGGTAATATTTGGGATGGGATAGCGGTCGTCTATCGTTTTTTCGTTGAGCTTGCGGTAGTCCACTACGATTCTGAATTTCTTTTTACCGGAAGCGTCCGCTTTTTTTGGTACTATCCAAATATTCGACGACCAAGGCGAATTGCTCGGCCTAATAATTCCTTGGTCCAACATGGATTGTATTTGTCTCTGTACTTCTGTTTTATATACAAATGGATAACGGTATGACTTAGAATAAATGGGCATTTCGTCAGTAGTTTTTATGGAATGTTTCATTTGGTTAGCAAAAGTAAGTGGTTCACCTTCTCTGTGAAATATTGTAGAATATTTTCTACACAGTTTTAAAATGTGTGCCTTCTCTTCGCAATTGAGATGGCCAGTTCGAATAAGCTTGTAAATATCTACTTTTTCGGTGTTTTTGTCTGGTATAATGTCGGCATAAAATAGGTCATAAGAATTATATTCAAAAGGTACAGTTTGAAGAGGTTCAGACAGAGAGAAAATAATTTCGTCATCAGTATTATTACGTATTTCAACTATAGCATTACCATTTTGAGCTTCAGAAAGTATAGAAGGGATTTCGCAATTTTTTATGAATTGTCTGACAATTAAGATATCACCGGATTTTTGACAGACGGGAATATTGGTTACAATACGACTATGGGGATCGATTTTCCTTTTAAAAATAGCTGGATTACTTTCCAAATAATGTATTGGCAAAGTTGTCTCAGGTGTAATTAATTTAGAATTTGTAAGATCCAAATGAGCTTGTAACATTTTTAAGGTATCTATGCCTAAAAGGCCATCAAAGATATCATGGAAAGCAAAAAGGTGGAATTTAAAATCACCAGATTTATTAAATTCATCAAATATGGGGATCATTGCACAATTTTGTTGAGTCGATGTCTAAAATGCTGTCGATACAGTAAAAGGTTCCCTAAATATTTTATTTTTATAGAATTTTTGGGCAATTTCGGGCTTTAAAAAGGACTTAGTCGCTCCAGTATCAATCACTAAAATAATGGGTGGATTAGAAATTTTGAGATAGGGTAATTCTTTTTTATCAGACGAAATGTTAAGTTCTATCAAGGAGTGTCGTTGGTCAGGTAGGTTCCGTGAAAATTTTGGGAATCGTCATCATTTACATATTGATAGTTGTCACAATATTCATCTGAATTATAAAAATTTTGATTATCTTTTTCCTCAGGTATTACCTCTGTGTTAAATAACTCTTCATGATAGAAATTTGGATTTTGGCCTGTGCTTTTAAAATGATTATAATTTTGTCGGCTATTTGGATGGGGCTTCCAAACATTTTTTGGTTTACCGAAAACTTGAGAATTTGTAAAATATTTGGTTTGAGGTGGATTTGGGTGTCTTGGAAGTTGTACAGGACCTCTGGGAAATTGAGGTCGGTAGTCAACTGTCTGAGTTATATCTGGTTGAAAGTTAGATGTAGAAGGTTGGCTCATTCTTGGCTGAGAATATTGTATATTTGGCTGTCGAATTGATTGAAAATGATTGACATTTGGATTAGTTGGTTTGCGAATAAAATTATTATTATTATTAGAATTATTGTGAATAAAAGTTTGATTTTTCTGATAATACTTAATATTATCCTCCTCTCTAATAAACTGAATCGGTTGCTCTAACGAAGCAGGTCGCATTGCACGAATAATGGGCCCTAAAGGCTCCCTAAGACCAGCTAAAAATGATTTTAATGCCTGCTTTGCAAAGAAAGCTCTTTTGGATTAACGTTCCTGATTAATATAATGCAAATCTATATACTTACAACTAGCATTTAATAAAGTTAAAAGTCTTTCATGAAAAGAATATGGAGATTCATTAGGTTTCTGTTTGATATTTACTAAATCTTGATTCAAGCAATTTTCATCACGATGATCACCAAAATTGAGATCCTCCCTGGTATTCTCCTAGATTCTTCTCTATATATATTTCTAATCGTTTTTTAATTAGTGTTGTGAATTTATTAAAAGGTTCAATATTTATAACACTTACGGATTTAATTTATTTCTTTATTTATATTAACTTATCTGACAATAATTTATTATATCCGTACGTACAAATTCGCGAGCGCGGGTCTTGAGTATTAACTGGCCCTCCATATAAAAATGTTGTATTTATATACGAAATCCTGATATACTAGAACAGCATCGAAAGATCGCATTTTCTTGCATCGAAAGATCGAGAAGCTTAGCCGGCTCATTCACCATAATTTTGGTTCTAGACTTCCACCGAAATTTCTACAATAAAACAGAATAATTAGTCATAAAAGTTAGGCCAGTATATTTATCGTAACATTGCCCCCCTCTTAAAAGATGGTTCCTCCTGGAACCTTGTCGGGACTGGAACCGGAACTGTATGCTGGTATCGGCAACTGGACCCTCTTTTACAACTTCCAGTTGTATAAAAATGACAAGGGACGGTTTTCTCTCCGCACCAGTAACTATGCGGATTGCAACAGACTAACACCTGGACTTCGGTGTCTTTGAAGATATCCTCCACCATATTTCGGATAACCCTCCAATCTAATTGGCGGCACTCCAACTTTGGCATGGCTAACTTTTGCACGTCGGACTCTAGTACGTGCTCTCTCAATTGAAGTAAGGCTTCCCATACATCTCGGTAGGTAGGTTGGTCACGGGCAGTGTCTTTTGTTACCAGGTAGAAAAGGTAACGTGATGCATCTTGGAGTTTCAAGGTTTTACCGGGAGCTGGCACCTGGCATTGCAGTTCTGCAACTCGACCAAACTTCCTTCGAAAGACGGATGCCAACCCTGGTGCGTCTTTGATACTGGCCGGGATGGTAAGGGCCAGCGAGTAGTCATCGGGGAGCGCGAGTAGATCTTGCTTTTCTTCAGTGGTAACACCATGTCTTGCTTTACCGGTACCTCCATAGGCACCCATGAATTCCTCAAACGTGAGGTTAAACACATCTTGGACTTGGTTTACTTCCACTTCTTCATCTACGTCGTGGTCACCTTCGAAAGATGCCAACCGGTTATGGTGTACTATCATCGGCTTTCCCCTCGGAATCTTGCTTATTCGGTAGATGACATCGTTGATCTTCTCCATGATGAGGTATGGACCTTCCCAAAACTGCTGCAATTTGGGAGAACAACCTTTTCGCTTCTTGGGATTATACAGCCATACTTTGTCGTTCTTCTTAAAGCAACCCTTTTCGGCTTGTGTATCGTACCGTTTCTTCATTCGGTCGCTAGCGATCTGAAGGTGGGAACGGACCAACTCATGTACATCGTCCATTCTTCTTCGTAATTCGATCACATAATCTTCACCTGCTACATCTTCTCCAGGTCGACACCCAAATTCTAGATCACAAGGTAGTCGCATTTCGCGTCCGAATAGGACTCTGGCTGGTGTCTGGCCCGTTGATTCGTTAACAGCAGATCTGTAGGCCATTGTAAAGAACGGGAGGTATTGGTCCCAGTCTCGCTGATGATCGGACACCATCTTTGTCAAATACTTGCCAACTGTCCTATTCATTCGTTCTACCATACCATCCGATTGCGGATGATACGCGGTAGTTCTTGTTTTCTTCATGCCTAGTCTATCACATATTCCTTGGAATAGATCACTTTCAAAGTTCCTGCCTTGGTCACTATGGATCTCCAAAGGCACTCCAAATCGGCTGATATATTCTTGGATCAACTTATCTGCAACGGTGGCGGCCTTCTGGTCTGGAAGTGCATAAATCTCGACCCACTTAGTGAAGTAATCCATTACTACCAACATGTACTTGCCCCCATTTTCACTTTCTGGAAATGGCCCTGCAATGTCCAAAGCTATTCTTTCAAACGGGCTTCCAACATTATATTGTCTCATAGGAGCTCTCCTTTTCCGGTGAGGCCCGTTACTCGTAGCACAAATAGTACATTTCTTACACCAGTCTTTTACGTCGTCGGAACTGTTCATCCAATAAAACCGTTCCCGAATTCGCTGAAGGGTTTTCCTTACACCAAAATGCCCTCCCGATGGACTGTCGTGTAACTGACGAAGTACTTCGGCTATTCTGCTCTTTGGGATCACCAACTGTCTTCTTTTCTCTGCACCGTCATCATTTTCCAGGACTCGTTTGAGCAAGCCATCTTCGATGATAAATGAGTCCCACTGGGCCCAATACGTCTTAACTACTGAGCATAGGTTTGATATTTCCTGCCAAGGTGGTCGACGGTTTTCCTCTTTCCATTTTCGGATTTTCTGTATAACTGGATCTCTCTCTTGTTCTTCCCTTATCTTAGTAGGCGTCCAGTCGTCGTTGACAATCGTCGTTCTTAGCACTGCTGCTTCCTTGGATTCCGTTTTGTTGCAGTGGGAACACTCTGCGGGGCATGGCCTTCTGGAAAGAGAATCAGCATTTCTGTGGCTAACTCCGGCTCGGTGCTCAATCTTAAAATCGTATTCTTGGAGTCGTTCGATCCACCTGGCTATCTGACCCTCTGGATTCTTAAACTGCATCAACCACTTAAGGGCGGCATGGTCGGTTCGGATTAAAAACTTCCTTCCATAGAGGTATTGATAGAAGTGCTCTACTGATTTAACTACTGCTAGAAGTTCTCTTCTCGTGACGCAATAATTCCGCTCAGGTTTTGAAAGAACTTTACTAAAATATCCGAGGACTCGTTCCTGTCCTCCTTGAATCTGAGACAGCACTCCTCCAATTCCCACATTACTTGCATCTGTATCTAAGATGAACTCTCCTTCTGGCAGTGGATACCCTAAAATTGGTGCTGTTATTAAATGCTTTTTCAAGGTCTCAAAGGCATTTTGGCAGTCTGTATCCCAGCGGTAATCTCTTGCTTCCTCCGTAAGTCGCGTTAATGGCTTAGCGATATCTGCAAACTTCTTAATAAACCTCCGGTAGTAAGTACATAGTCCAAGAAAACTTCTCACTTGATGTTTGTCAGTTGGTTTTGGCCATTCCTTAATGGAATCGATTTTTCCTTTATCCACGGCCACTCCTTCTTTACTGACTATATGACCCAGATAATTGACTTTACCTTGAAATAGCTGGCACTTCTTGGGGTTTAGCATCAATTGGGCAGCTTTAAGTCGATTAAAAACGTTTTCCAAATTCCTCAAATGATCTTCGAATGTCTCCCCCAAGACGATTATGTCATCTAAATAAACCAGGCATGTTTTCCAAGATAACCCTCTCAACACATTTTCCATAAGCCTCTCAAATGTCGCAGGAGCATTACAAAGTCCAAATGGCATAACGTTGAATTGCCACAATCCAGATCCTGTGGTGAAGGCTGTCTTTTCTTTATCGACTGGGTCCATTTCTACCTGCCAGTATCCAGACTTCAAATCTAAAGTAGAAAACAATTTACTTCCAGCCAATGTGTCCAATGTGTCATCGATCCGAGGCAGAGGATAACTATCTTTCTTGGTAACGTTGTTCAGCAAACGGTAATCCACACAGAACCTCGTCGTTCCGTCTTTCTTCTTAACCAGGACCACCGGAGAGACCCATGGACTCGTAGAAGGTTCTATCACCCCGTCTTTCTTCATTTCCTGAACAATCGTTTCAGCTTCCTCTCTCTTCGCCTGTGGTAATCGTCGAGCTGTTTGACGAATTGGCTTAGCATTACCAGTATCAATTTTATGCTTAACAACGGTAGTTCTTCCCGTCTTTCCTCCTTTCGGTACGAAAATATCACGATACTGCCGCAGAAATTCCCTTAATTTCCTTTTCTCCATCTGATTTAGAGACTGTCCTGCAACTGCAACCATTTGGTCGAATTTGTCGTTGGAATTATCAGATGTTGTCGCCTGACGGATTATGGATGTCACAGGTACACAAGTTCCTACTTTTGTCTCTTTCTTTATGGTCACTGGGTAGTCGTTGACATTGATAAGTCTCACAGGAATTTCTTTAGCCGAAGTCACCAATTCCTTTCCAATTATGATTCCACGACCAACCTCATCGTCGTGGTTCCAAGGCTCCATCATAACAGGTCTCCCTTCGTCTACAATTCCCTGTAGTCGCGCTACTATGATCGTTTCGCTTCTCGCAGGCACGACTGTATCTTCTGTAATGGCTGCTTGCACAGTGTTGTCATTATGTGGATGGAGAAATACCTCCTCGTTGCCAACTTTGATTACCTTATTCTTAAAATCCAATTGGAATCCATGCATATTCATTACGTCCATTCCTAATATAACATCCTCTTCGATGTCAGCAACTATAACAGTATGGACAAACTTTTCTGCCCCAATTCCCAATTGTACCTGGATTTCTCCATGAATGTTGGCATTTTCACCTGTAGCGGTCCGAAGTCGTAACCTCGTTGGTAACAGTTTCTTTCGGCTGTTTATAACTGTCGGGCGTATAATGGTTCTGGTCGCTCCGGTATCCACCAACAACGTATGCTTTTTACCATTTATGTCTCCATCTACATATACACTATCTTCACGACATTTCAAAGAAGCTATTAGTATGAGAGGGTCTTTGGAAAAGTTTTGGGTCGAAGCTGCCCCCCTAAGGCTGACCCGTTCTAGTTTTCCTGATGGTGAGTTTCTTGATTTGCGTCGTACCTAGGGTGCTTACAGGAGCTTCGTACGTGTCCTATTTCGCCACAATTCCAGCATCTGATGGTCTTCGTTTTCTTGTATGTCATGCTTTTCATCATATTAACGAGCTGGTCAAGTTTATCTTCATCTCCTTCCTCTTTTACAGTCCTAACTTTACTGTACCCGCCAGAGGCCTGCGTAGCTGACTCGTATTCGAGGGCGGCGGATAGGACATCAACCAGCGTCTTGTGACGAGCTAATCGCAGTGTTCTCTGCATTTCATGATCACGAAGACCATCAATAAACGTTTGAACGGCCAATTTTTCCATCATGTCTTCGGGAGCTGTTGGATAAGCATATCGTACTAATCTGGCAATATCTACCTCATATTCTTGAAGAGCCTCATCTTTCTTCTGTCTACGATTTTTAAGCTGTGACTGATATACATGCTCCAAATGTTCGTGGCCATATCGCATATTTAACCTCTTCTTCAGTTGTTCGAAATCATCGGTCTCCTCTACGGCTATGGTCTGAAGTACATCTAAGGCATCTCCTCGAAGGGCGATAGTCAGGTTTACAGCCTTTTCTTTTTCAGACCATCCATTTGCTCTTGCGGCTGATTCGAACTGTTTCATGTAGTTGTTCCATGATGATTTTCCGTCGAAAGTTGGGACTTTAACATGAATAGAACCTCCACTTCCTTCAAATTTCGGCCGTGTCTCCAACTTAAATTTCGTCTCGTCTTCTTTTATCTCCACTGTAATCGGATTGTTACCTCTCTCTGCTGTCCCTGTTTCCTCCATCTTCTTTTCCATCTCTTTCCATATCTTTTCTTCGAAGGCTAACATATCGGCAGCAACTTGGTTTTTTAATGAAGATATTCTATCGTCCAGGGCAGACATCTCAGAAGTGACTTTAGAGATTTCCGAAGAGATGTTAGCAGAGACTTTGCTTTCCAGCGAAGAAATCTCGTTAGAAACTTTGTTTTCTAATGAGGCGATGTCGCCAGAAACTTTTGAAATATCGCCAGAAACTTTGTTCTCTAATGATGCGATGTCACCAGAAACTTTGGCTACATCACCAGAAACTTTGGCTACATCACCAGAAACTTTGGCTACATCAGAAGAAACTTTCGAAATATCGTCAGAAACTTTGTTTTCTAATTTCGAAATCGACGAGATAACAGCATCTTCAAATATATAAGTCTCTGGATCTAGTCCTTCTTCTAGCAAAGCGTTCTTTAGTCGTTGGACTAACTCAGCCTTTTTTCCGGTAGAAGCTAATTCTCTGTCTTCGAGATGTCTTCTTAAATTCGTCACTGTGAGCTCATAAATCGTAGCCATTTTCACAATTTATTTTACGTATTCACTTGTATTATTATTATAAGTCTAATTTATGTTCGATCCCACTCTGACACCATTTGTTGTGAATTTATTAAAAGGTTCAATATTTATAACACTTACGGATTTAATTTATTTCTTTATTTATATTAACTTATCTGACAATAATTTATTATATCCGTACGTACAAATTCGCGAGCGCGGGTCTTGAGTATTAACTGGCCCTCCATATAAAAATGTTGTATTTATATACGAAATCCTGATATACTAGAACAGCATCGAAAGATCGCATTTTCTTGCATCGAAAGATCGAGAAGCTTAGCCGGCTCATTCACCATAATTTTGGTTCTAGACTTCCACCGAAATTTCTACAATAAAACAGAATAATTAGTCATAAAAGTTAGGCCAGTATATTTATCGTAACATTAGTATGGCGAGTACTTTATACATTACTTCTAATAAGGATATTTTTTATATCTGGCGTATTTTTTATATCTGGCCGCTTATGGCTACTATTTCTTCTGCTTTGCCTTCTAATTTATTAAGAATACCATTTAACAATAAAACATTTTGAAAACTGGCTAGATTATTCCTATCAAAATAATGGTTTAAAATGGATTCAGTTGCATTCACAAATCTGTGAAGTTTATTAATATTTTCATCAAAATTTGGAATAATTGAAAAAGTTTTTATATCTAAAATAGGTGTTGCCATTTTATCTTTTAATTTTAGTTTACAAAAATTATTAATTAAGCCTAACTCTTCGTTAGTATCGATTTCGCTAAAGGATTCGTTTTCAGAAGAGGAGTCTGACATAAACAAAAATTACTTACCACATCCGTGCTGCACACTGTCTTCCTCGATGGAGTTCACTGGCAAAACTCACAAAACTCACAAATATTGGTTCTCGATTTTCGTGAAGGGTTGAAACCCAAAGAACTTTCCGCGATGGATTTTCCCGAAAATCTGTACTGACTGCGCCACTTATAGTTTTCCCGTAGGCAAAACTATTTTTAAAAAACAAATACTTTATTAATTAATTACAAAAATACGAAAGAGATCGGACAATTTTATATAAAGATTTAATGCTCCTTCTTTAAAGTTTAAGAACAGACTGAATTATATCTATATAAAAATGCAGTGGTAAATGATAATATAAAAATGCAAAGTAATCTTTATTACAAAATTCATTAAACAAAAATCCTAGATCATCACTCTTAGGTGAATGGCTAGAACAGAGCCGGCTCCCATAACTCGGGTCTCCTTGGCGAACACCTTTTTTCACTTCGAATTCTTCTGAGACTGTACCGTTGCATCTCACAGCACAAATGGTTTGTCTAATTGTCATTTTTACCAATCTTATTATTTTTTCTGGCACTTGGAATTCTTTTAGTGTTTCTATTAACTTGTTTCTGTCTATTGTATCGTATGCAGCTTTGTAATCAATGAAAAGTACGTGTGCTGAAATGTTGTATTCATAGCAATTGATTAGGATTTGTTTTAGCATAAAAATTTGATCGGTTATTGATCTTCCTTTCCGAAATCCTTCCTGGTATTCTCCTAGATTCTTCTCTATATATATTTCTAATCGTTTTTTAATTAGTATGGCGAGTACTTTATACATTACTTCTAATAAGGATATTCCTCTATAGTTTGCGCATTCAGTTCTATCTCCCTTTTTGTGTATAGGAATTATAATCGACTTATTCCATTCTTGAGGCATTTCTTCGGCATCCCATACTTCTAGTATTAGCTCACCAAGTTTGTTTTATGTTCTCTGCCACAATGCCGCTCTCCCCGGGACTTTTTTGGTTTTTCATATCTTTTATTATTTCTTTAATTTCTTCTCTTGTGGGCTTTGGTATTTCTTCTATTACTATTTGAGGTCTAGGAACATAACAATTTTCTTCAGTAGTCACTTCGTCATTTAGTATCTCTTCGAAATATTCTTTCCACCTTTCACATATTTGGTCTTCATCCACTATCAGGTTTCCTTGCTTATCTTTTACATTCATAGTTCTTCCCTGGTACCCAGTTTTAATGTATTTTACTTCTTTATAAAAAAATTTTATTTCATTTTTCTTGTAATTTCCTTCAATGCGCTTAATTTTATTATCCATTATGGCTGCATAATTATTAAAAAGGGGAAATGTCAAGGTTGCCAATAGCAACTAATAATTTATCTGTATCATCTCTGTGTGTGTCAAGCGAGAATAAAAAAGTCAGATCTTGAAATTCATTTTGTATAATTTTATTATAAGAATTTTTCACATAACGAATAGATACATCATCAGATCATATCTAAGAAAAAGAACAAAACAAACATTGGTCCTTAGAGCTTCGGATATTTGTGCTATTCCACGCCATACAACCTACAAGATCAGCCGACAACGTTGAACGAGACAGTCGCAGAAATACATCGAGTGCTCCTTTGCCCCAGGCTTCAAGTCAAGTATACAATCCGATTGAACACATACTGACGATTTCACTGGACGGGACATCGAATCATCAAAAATCAGGGAAGTGAGCTTTTGTTCCTTACTTATCTGCCTTTCATTTCAATTTCCTAACTTAGACTTCTTCAATCTTGAAATTTATTGTTCATTGTTAGTTTACTTTGACACATAATAGTTAAAACATTTAAATTTGAATTAAAATGGGGGATTTGCCTACGTTAAAAAAGATAAGAGCATCTCTTAAAGCGCGATTAACCTCATTTATTAAATTCATTGATAGGGACTCAACCCACGGTGAGATGAATGAGCCAACTCGCGCTGAAATTGAATTGCGCATCGAAAACGCGAATAGTATTCATACTCAATATCAAGAAACCCAATTAAAAATAGAAAGTTTACTGGACGCAATAACTGAGGAAGAAATAAATTACAGAGAAACGTTCGAAACATCATTTTATTCAGTTATAATTAAGGCAAAACAACTGTTGACAACAACCTCAGCTAGTGCCTCCAGTACATCTAGTCCTACTAGTGAACATTTTGCATCCAATCATACATATACAACCTCCAATATAAAACTTCCTTCTATTGAATTGCCAAAATTCAGTGGCAACATAGAAGAATGGTTAGATTTTCATGACTTATTTGATTCGTTAGTTATAAAAAATAATAGTATATCTGAAATACAAAAATTACATTATTTAAGAGCATGCATAACAGGTTCTGCTGAGAGAGTCATTGCTTCTATACCTCTCTCTGCTTCTAATTTTACTGTTACATGGAATCTTTTGGTTGAGAGATATTCTAACAAGGAATTGTTGTTGCATAACCATATTAAAGCCATCTTCAATTTAAAGGCAATCAATAAAGAAGGTTCATTTTCAATCAGAAATTTAATTGATAAATTTTGTAGCAATCTTAGAGCTTTGGAGGCATTAAAACAACCAGTCGAACATTGGGATGCCCTTCTCAAATATATTCTTTTGGAAAAATTAGATTCTGAATCTGTGAAAGAATGGGAGAAGGCCAACAATGGTAAAGTCAGTCAAGTTTCGGACCTCATATATTTCCTAAAAACGAAGGCAGATACTCTAGAAAGATATAATCTAAATAAACCCAATATTCAAGGGACTTCTGTCAATAATCATGTCAAATTCAGACACAACAGTACTAAGGCTCTTGTAAGTACAAAATCTTCTTTTCTTTCTTGTCCTTTATGCAACCAGCAACACAAACTGGTTCACTGTAGTCAATTTCATTCATTAGACATTCCTGCCCGTATCAATAAAGTACGTAGATTTAAATTATGCTTGAATTGTCTGCATTCTGGACATCAACAAGCTACGTGCAAATATGGCGAATGTAAGAAATGTAACCAGAAACATCATACTCTTCTCCATGAATTTATTGAAAATCCACTAAATCCATTGCCTCAGTTTAATGATCAAGTAGTTGCTTCTCAGAGTAGCCCTCAGACACTTTCTAATACTTCTCAAAATCAACAAATCCTTCTATCAACGGTTGTTGTCCAAGTTCGTGACCATTTAGGGGTTGCTCATAATTGTAGAGCTCTTTTAGATAGTGGAGCTCAATCTAATTTTATCACATCAAGTTTAGTTGATTTGCTGGGTATTTCAAGGGAGCAGGTTAACATTTCTGTAGTGGGTATCGCTCATGTTTCTTCTAAAATAAATCACAAATGTAATATTGTTATTAACTCTTTACAATCTATATATTCTTTCCCCCTAGAGTGTTTAATCATTCCACAAATATGTGGACAACTTCCAGTTTGTCAAATTGATGCATCTTCGTTGCCCATACCTGCAAATATTCGTTTATCAGACCCAAATTTTCATACTCCTTCGGAAGTAAATATTCTGATCAGTGCTAGTATTTTTTGGGACCTGCTATGTGTGGGTCAGGTCAAGTTAGGTCCTGAAAAACCCATACTTCAGAAAACTAGATTAGGGTGGATCATTTCTGGTCCTTTAATAAATACCAGGGTGAATAGTCAGCAATCTACCATATGTGGATTATCACACAATATCGAAACTGACGACCTTTCTAGGTTTTGGGAGATTGAGGAGTGCTCAGGTACTAAACTTCAGTCTCCAGAAGAGTTATTGTGCGAGGAGCACTTTAAATCAACCTTTAGGAGAAATGTGGATGGTCGGTTCATTGTGTCCATTCCTTTTAAGTCACAGGTTGACTCTTTGGGAGAATCCAGATCAATAGCTCAAAGAAGGTTCTATAGCTTAGAAAAAAGGCTTCTTAATGATCCTATCATGAAGGAGCAGTATGTTGCATTTATGGAGGAATACTTGTCTTTAGGCCACATGTCAAGAGTTACTGATTGTACTTTGCCAGTACATAGTTATTACTTTCCTCATCACGGGGTGATGAAGCAGGACAGTCTCACTACAAAACTCAGAGTAGTGTTCGATGGTTCCTGTCCGTCATCATCTGGTCATTCGCTCAACGATCTTCAGATGGTAGGTCCCGTCATGCAGAATGATTTGATATCTATCCTGTTGAGATTTAGAAGTTATCCATTTGTTGCATCTGCGGACATTGCCAAAATGTACCGCCAAATTCTTATTGATGATACTCAACGGTGTCTCCAAAGAATCTTATGGAGAAATCATCCGAAAGATCCTCTTCATTCATATGAATTAAATACAGTTACTTATGGCTCTACGTCAAGTAGTTATCTAGCCACTAGATGTCTCTATCAGCTATCATTAGAGCATTCTGATACATTCCCTCAAGCTTCTAAAATCATAGCTGAAGACTTCTATGTTGACGACTTGTTAACTGGTTCTGATTCGTTAGAGGACTTAATCCTTAATTGTAAACAAGTCTCTGAAATTCTTTCAAAAGGTTGCTTCCCACTTAGAAAGTGGACGTCAAACAATTCTTCATTTCTTAAGTCCATCCAGGAATCTATTTCATTAGACACTCCCTTCCTTTTTGGTGCCAATGAAAACACAAAGACACTTGGGTTACAATGGTGCCCTAGTTTAGATTCATTGTCCTATTCTATTGATTCAAATGTTACTCCCAAAATTATCACTAAAAGATCAATACTTTCTGGTATTGCTCAAATATTTGACCCTTTAGGTCTCTTAAGTCCATCAATCATTAAAGTCAAAATCCTTATGCAACTCCTTTGGTTAGAGAAGTTAGACTGGGATGAAGGAGTGCCATTGCATATTCAGTCTGAGTGGTTATCTTTCAGAGATCAGTTGCATGAGTTGAATAAATTGCAAATTCAAAGAAATGTAGTTCTCCCTAATTCTGTTCTTATTGAAATGCACGGATTCTGTGACGCAAGCGAAGTTGCTTATGGCGCAGCCATATATATTCGCAGTGTTGATAAAAAGGGTAACATTTTTATAAATTTACTTTGTGCTAAAAGCAAAGTAGCACCTGTAAAGAAGCTGAGCGTACCTCGCCTGGAACTTAGCGGAGCTTTGATCTTATCACGTCTTTCTAAAATGGTTATTACTTCTTTGAATATTCAGTTCAATAAGATTTTTCTGTGGTCTGACTCAACCATTACCTTGGGCTGGATAAAAACTTCGTCACATGTACTAAAAACTTTCGTTGGTAATCGTGTTTCAGAAATTCAGTCCAACACAGATCCCGAAAATTGGAGACATGTACCTACGGATTGTAACCCTGCTGATTTACTCTCTCGAGGAATTGAACCTCAGGTTCTAAGCTCTTGTTCATTTTGGTGGCACGGCCCGTCATTCTTGCTAGATTCTCCTGAAACTTGGCCAGTTCAAGTATCTTTTGATAAAGAAAAGCTTCCAGAGTTTAAAACTATTAGCAACCAATTTATGATAGTTTCGTCTACTCCATTATTTGATTTTGAAAAATATTCGAGTTTTTCAACCTTGGTAAGGTCAGTGGCTTACTCTTTGCGTTTCTACTACAATTCTCAACTAAAGAACAAGGCCACTCGTGTTTTGGGGCATTTAACCACACAGGAGATTAACAATTCTACCCTTACTCTAGTTAAGTTGGTACAAGCTGAAGGTTTCCCATCTGAGATTCAGTGCTTAAGAAGAGGTAATGCAGTTTCTTCTAAAAGCAGAATCTTATCACTTAATCCCTTTTTAGATCCAGAAGGATTACTCAGGGTCGGTGGTAGATTAAGTAATTCAAACTTTTCTTATCAAAAGAAACATCCTATTCTAATTCAATCTAATCATAAGTTTACTATTCTATTTTTCCGTCAAGAGCATTTCAAGCTGTGCCATGCAGGACCTCAACATCTCCTAGCTCACGTGCGTGAGAAATATTGGCCTTTACATGGAAAATCATTGGCTAGGAGAACGGTTCGCGAATGCTTGCGTTGCTTTCGCTTCAATCCCGATCAAGTTAATCCCATCATGGGAGATCTTCCCCAATCAAGAGTCACCCCCTCATTTCCATTTGCTGTTACAGGAGTTGATTATGCTGGTCCATTTGCCCTCAGAACTAGTCGTCATAGGGGTGCTTCTTCATATAAAGGTTATATTAGTTTATTTGTTTGCCTATCGACAAAGGCCATTCATTTAGAGGTGGTAACGGATCTTTCCACCGAAGCCTTTATGGCGGCAATAAAACGATTTATAGCTAGAAGGGGCAAACCATGTCAGATGATGAGTGATAACGGAACCACATTTGTGGGTGCCAACAATTCTTTGTTGGAATTGGGTAAATTTTTGAAAACCAATGGTAATAAATTCCCTGATATGTGTGCTAAATCTGATATAAATTGGAAGTTCATACCGGCTCATTCTCCTCATTTTGGCGGTCTCTGGGAGGCTGGAGTCAAATCGGTGAAGGCTAACCTCAAACGAGTTATGACAGATACGAAATTAGATTATGAAAGATTTGTTACATTACTAACTCAGATTGAAGGAGTATTAAATTCTCGTCCTTTGAGTGCCTTGTCTTCTAACCCTTCTGATCTTTTGCCTTTGACACCAGCTCACTTCCTCATTGGAAGACCCATGGATTCCGTTCCAGAAATAAATCTAACAAACTCATCCATTACCAGTTTGTCTAGATTCCAGCAGTTGCAGCAACTTCGCCATCATTTTTGGAAACGTTGGTCTCTGGAATACATCTCCGAATTCCAAGAACGGAAGAAATGGAAAGTCAACCAATCTAAAATTCAGACTGACACACTCGTCCTCATCAAAGAAAGAAATTTACCTCCTTTAAACTGGTGTCTTGGGCGCGTAGAAGTTTTGCATCCCGGCGCTGATGGAGTTACACGAGTGGTTACCATAAGAACTTCAAAAGGACTTATAAAGCGAGCTGTTACAAACATTTGTCCACTTCCGGTTCCTAGTGATCAAAGTGAAGGTGCAATCACGTCTTAAGTTCTAGAACTGTTAATGCGTCTTAGTTAAAGAACATTTGTTTGATTTTTAAACTTAAAAGTTTATAATAATTATTGAAGATGTATTTGTTTATTTTTTATTGCATGTAATGTATTTCCTCATTTACTTGCTTACCTGTTAAATTGAAAGCGATCCTTTCAAGGTGGGGGGCATGTTCAAGATAGTGGCTGCATAATTATTAAAAAGGGGAAATGTCAAGGTTGCCAATAGCAACTAATAATTTATCTGTATCATCTCTGTGTGTGTCAAGCGAGAATAAAAAAGTCAGATCTTGAAATTCATTTTGTATAATTTTATTATAAGAATTTTTCACATAACGAATAGATACATCATCAGATCATATCTAAGAAAAAGAACAAAACAAACAGTAGCACTATCTTGTTTGGCGTAGGTTTCTTGTATATCCTTTTGATCGTCCTGCTCTACCTCAAATTTTCGCAGTTTTTCAAAGTTAAATTTACGTTGCACTTTCTTTTTCCGTTTATGCTTTTTAATTATTGTTTCTTTTATATTAATTCTGACCAAAAAATAATCTGAGTCTACGTCAGCCCCTCTGCACGTTTTCACATTTGTTATTAAATTTGCAAACTTCTCTTGTATTAAGATGTGGTATATTTGATTAGTTCCATTTGACCCCGGAATTTTCCACGTTCCTTTTTATATATATTTTTCTCCTAAGATGGGTACTCATTATCTTCATCCTGTTTTTAATTGCGAATGTGATTAATCTCTGTTCATTATCATTTGTATTCAAATGTTTACTTTCACCCCCTGTTATGTTTTTATATATATCTTCTCTTCCGACCTTTGCATTGGTGTCGCCTATAATAATTTCAGTATCTTGTCTGGGCATTTCTTCACACAATGACTCTAATTCTTCATAGAATTCATCTTTCACTTCTTCTTCTTTTTCTTCTGTTGGAGCATGTATATTTATTAACGATATCATGTTCTCTTTTCCTTTAATTCTAATTGCACACATTCTGTCAGATTTTACTACGAATCGTTTTACCTGCTCCACGTCTTCATGTACCAGAAAACCCACTCCAAAATTCCTATTATTGCCTCGACTTGTATAAAACGTGTATGGGCTAATCTTTTCAACGTTGTTTCCAGTTAAATGTGTTTCCTGTATTGCTAAGATGTGTATTTTATATTTTTTTAGTTCTTCTTTAGGTTAATTAATGCTCCCTCCTCGTATACTCCTCGAACATTCCATGTCGCAATATTTAGGTACATATTCTTATTTTTTATTTTGCTATTTATGTTCAAACTCATTTTTCTGTTCACCGCTAGGGTCCGTTGGCATAATGGGCCATCTTTTCCTTTTTCCACTACTATATGCCGTTTTGTGGGTCCATATTTCTAGAATTTTCTCGTTTGAAAGTACCATTTCCGGCCCATACCCAATTTATACCATCCACAGTTAGTTTTCTGTACCCTATCTTTACATTTCTACCTTCAGCTCTTAATTCCTTGCTTTTATTTACGACTTCCTGCCTCATGTGTCTTTCTTTTTCGGTCAGGTCATCGTTAATGAAGATCTTTTCTCCAGTAAGAAATCTGAGTTTGCTTTTTTTTTCATTACCTTAATTTTTTCGCCATAATCCTTCATTTGTACCAGACATATATTGTTCTTTAACTTCATTGCAGATTCTATTTCGACATCCTCTTTTAGGTGCTTTTGTATAAAATCTTTTACGTTATTTTTTAAGAGTGTTTCATCTGTTCCGTTTATTGTTAGACCCGTAATTACTATGTTATTTCTTTTCATCTGTTTTTCAATTCTTTCTACTTTGTTTTCAACCTTTGTTAATTTGTTTTTTGTTTCTTCCAATTCTTGATTTATCTTTATATTTTCTTTTTTCAGCGCTATCATCTCTTGTCTATATTCCTTATTTTTATTCCTGATTTCTTTCAGTTCTCCCATCATCTTCTTGAACATGCTTATAACGTCGTCCAAATCCTCTGAATCTTCTTCCTTTGGTTTTCTTTTGCTTGGGGTTCTGGAAGTTTTTTTGCTCTGCGGGAAAGGTGAAGTTGACCCTCTATATTTTCTCTTCTTGCCTTCTGACGCGTTATCATCACTGTCCGTGTACATCATATCTGTTTCTACGGACCGCGAAAGGAACTAGATTCGCTTCAACCGCTCAAAAATCCAATTCCTATCAGTCCTCAGTTTGCAAAACTATTTTTAACTTTGGCAACGTCGCAAAACTAACGGCCAGAGTTCCTCCAGTATGACTGTTTCGAATTGTAAATAACCTTACTTACTTTTATCACTTCAAACACTAGTTTTTACCGAAAGCGAGTTTTTTTTCCAGAAATTTCTCACTGTGGTATTACGAAGCCTTTTTAAATTCACATATGTAAACAAACCGTAAATTATTTTTCGCTACTAATTGCAATATTTGGGATTTTAGTAGGAGAAAAATATATTTACTTTTATCTGCTTAGTACACCGTTGCCGTCTCCATAGAAGTACTATCCCGATTATCAATAGGACTGAGCACCACTTCTGTTATATTTTTAACTATTTTAGCTTTCCTAATAATCTTCCTAATTAGGAAAAGAAAACTAATTTCCAAAATCCTATTTGGAGAAAAATTGCATCCTGCCCAGATCCAGATATTAGACGAGCTGATAGCCGAAGTAACCAAAACTTTGAGTACGAAGCCCCAACCAATGGAGGGAGGAGAAATGTAGCCATAAGCTCCCCTACTATTAAGAATCAGCAGATTCTGATGTCCGATGTTATAAATAGGAAGAAATCAATATTTTTATTATTATTGTAATTATATGTTTCAATAGTCAAGTTTAAATCATTAAATGTAGTAGTTTGTAGTATTTCTCAAAATTGTAAACTTTTAATTTCGAAATAAAGATTTTTTTTGGGAAACTTAACGGTGAAGAAACATTTCTATATATATATATATATATATATATATATATATATATATATATATATATATATATATATATACAGATTGAACGAATTTAAAACGGAACATACGAAATCAATGTATTTCGGCTCAACTCCGCTCTAGGTGGTTGGCCAACAAAAGGTTGTCAAATAATAATTATATTATAAAAATCCAATACTTCAGCGGGCTGCTGGATTCGGAACTCATTCAAGAACAAGTCAAAACTCCACCCAAATAGGTTGCCTAGAATCACTGAAAAAACTAGACTAAACAAGCAGTTATTATGCTGTCAAACCACTTATCGCTTCCTTATAGTCCAAGAGATAGAGCCGAAATTTTGAACTGATCAGTAATATGACATTTCTCTATTGGAATATATTCATTGTAACTGGGTTAAGACTTTGCCTTACAGGCGGACGCCCCTCGTGGTACAGGGGGTGGCTATACAGGGATAAAGTTGTCATTTTTTTCGGAAAAATTAACGATCGATAATATGGCTGAAAATTTGCCCAGACTAAGATCTTAGTATAACTAGACGAAATCCCAAAGGGCGGACGCGAGAGTAGATACATAAGGTGTGGCGGACAGGGGTGAAATTGCAATTTTTTGGGGAAAAATTAACGATAAGTAATATGTCCGCCATTTTCATGGCTCATTATTTAGCCCCTAAAAACTTTAAATCCAAAAGGGCGGACAGCTGGGTTGGTACAGAGAGCCACAAAACGGGGTCAAATGTACCACTTGCCTGCGAATTTTAGGTCTCGGTAACAATTTTCAAACTGATTTTATTATGATATTTTTATACCGATTGATTTGAAAATGTGTATGCTCACTTCTGTTACTATTCTGAGAAGCGTCAAGGAGAGTTTTCCTCAAAATTTTCCAAAAAAATTTCCGTAAATGAAAATTTTCGTAATTTTTTGAGGTAAAATCTAATTTGTAGAATCCTTTCGATTTTCTGTAAGTTATACCATGAGTTTTTTCCAAAAATTTTCAATCGATTTTTCCGATAAGAAAAAAAAATTTAGAAAAACTTTTCTAAAACATTTGATAAAACTCTACGTCATCGTCTGAATCTTTTATAGAATATTTTGTAGTATTACAATGATATTATGATAATGTTTTTTTTCCAAACTAAAGTCATATTTACTTTACAAATCACATTTTTTTCTTAAATATAAATATTATACGAATTAATTTTTAATTGAATAAATGTCTGATATTTGATATTTTATTAAATGAAAGTAATTTTATAATGTTAATTATTAAATATTTTTGGTATAACAAATAGTAATTTTACTTATTTTTTATTACAATAAAAAGGTTTTTAAATTTATATTGCATAAATAATGATTGTTCAGATATAAGAAAAATTTGATTTATTATTACATTAATAATCAAATACAAAATATATTATTTCTATTTATCAATAGATAAAATTCAATTTGTAGAATTCCTTTAACATTTTACAAATAATTATTAATAAAAATCAATTTAATAGTGGAATTATCAATTTTTTAAGTTTTGAAATTTACTTTGTAGATATTTTCAATATTTTATTTTAACTTTCAAATTGATTGAATTTTTTTTCATTAGTTAATTATAATTTTACAAATTCTGTTTGGACATTAATTTTGCATCATTATTATTTTAAAATATTAAAATAATAATGATGCGCGTTCATTTAAATCAGTAATTCTAGACGCATGCGCTAAATGTAATAAGTATCAAGATGCTTTTATTCAACTTGGTGAAACTGACTTCGATTGTAATGAAGTTTTTGAAACCTTACAAACTTTCGTATGTCACTTATATGGAACAGGACTGACGAGAACAATTCCAAAAAGAAAAGTAAACGATGTCAGATTTTCACTATTTAACCGGCAGTATAAGTTGCATGATGTGAACGAACCTTAAAAAAAAACTAAAAAATTTCGATGCTTCAAGCTTACCACCATGTCAAGATGAATTACACCAACATCTACTGCGAGCTCATTATATTTCAAATATTTGGACAAATGCTCATAAAAAAGTACCAACAGAATTAATTGTTGAAGAACATGGTTGGGAGTTTGAAGATGAAACATATAAATTCAAATGGTTTAGTGGACCTCAGATGCCAGAATCAGTTCGAGAAGTAGTGATTGAAAATGAAGCAGATAATAAATGTGATATTATTGAAAGTGAAAGTAACGAAGATGATGAATGTAATGACATCAATGAGAGTGAGAAAAATGACGAAATTTTTAAAGTGTTTCTAAATTTTTTTTTCTTATCGGAAAAATCGTTTGAAAATTTTTGGAAAAAAATCATGGTATAACTGACAGAAAATCGAAAGAATTCTACAAATTAGATTTTACCTCAAAAATTACGAAAATTTTCATTTACGGAAATTTTTTTGGAAAATTTTGAGGAAAACTCTACTTGACCCTTTTCAGTATAGTAACAGAAGTGAGCATAAAAATTTCTAATCAATCGGTATAAAAATATCATAAAAAAATCAGTTTGAAAATTGTTGCCGAGACCTAAAATGCGCAGGCAAGTGGTACATTTGACCCCGTTTTATGGCTCTCCGTACCAACCCAGGTGTCCGCCCTTTTGGATTTATAGTTTTTAGGGGCTAAATAATGAGCCATGAAAATGGCGGACATATTACTTATCGTTAATTTTTCCCCAAAAAATTGCAACTTCACCCCTGTCCGCCACCCCTTATGTATCCACTCTCGCGTCAGCCCTTTGGGATTTCGTCTAGTTATACCAAGATCTTACTCTGGGCAAATTTTTAGCCATATTATCGATCGTTAATTTTTCCGAAAAAAATTACAACTTCATCCCTGTATAGCCACCCCCTGTACCACGAGGGGCGTCCGCCTGTAAGGCAAAGTCTTAACCCAGTTACAATGAATATATTTCAATAGAGAAATGTCATATTACTGATCAGTTCAAAATTTCGGCTCTATCTCTCCGACTATTAGGCAAGCTCCTCTTTCCTTTAAAGGAGACTGATAGTTGAACGATATTTTATACAATGTCTATCACCGGGTATGGATTTATTTTTGTCCAAGTTTTATATTGGTCCACTATTTCAAATGCAGTTCAAACAGATATATATTAAATTGTATGTTCCGTTTTAAGTTGGTTCAATCTGTATATATATATATATATATATATATATATATATATATATATATATATATATATATATATATATATATATATATATATATATGTATATATTATATTATATATATATATATATATATATATATATATATATATATATATATATATATCTATATATATGTATGTATATATATATATATATATATATATATATATATATATATATATATACAGTGAACAGCTAAATTATGGAATATTATCAATATTTCGAGAACCGTCGAGAATTTTTTAAATATAAATCGGTATAATACGACACCTCATTTAAACGAGAATTGAATTATCTATTTAACGACATTACATTTTTAACTAAAATATTTTTTCTAGCGGTGCAAAATAGCTGGAATGAACACATGTATGATATTTGTGCTCTCGGAACTCCAAAAAGGTAATGGAATGTTAGAAAAGCTTGTTAGTTTTCTAACTTTTTTTCTAGCAGTGCAAAATAGCTGGAATGAATACATATATGATATTTGTGTTCTCGGAACTCCAAAAAGGTAATGAAATTCTAGAAAAGCTTGTTAGTTTTTTAATTTTTTTTCTAGCGGTGAAAAATAGCTGGAATGAACACGTGTACGATATTTGTGCTCTCGAAACACCAAAAAGGCAATGAAATGTTAGTAAAGCTTGTTAATTTTCTAACTTTTTTTTTCTAGCAGTGCAAAATAGCTGGAATGAACACATATATGATATTTGTGTTCTCGGAACTCCAAAAAGGTAATGAAACGTTAGAAAAGCTTGTTAGAAACGGAAATCGGCCAAATTGATTCTGGTAATAAAAATTCTTTATATGCACGTTAGAGTATACAACAGTAAAACAGTAAATAACAAAATGATACCAAATGACTCAAAAAACGTATGGTTTTCTAATTTTTTTGTAGCGGTGCAAAATAGCTGGAATAAACGCATATATGATATTTGTGCTTTCGGAACTCCAAAAAGGTAATGAAATGTTAAAAAAGCTGGTTAGAAATGAATGTCGGCCAAATTGATTTTGTCCATAAAAATTCTTTATTAGTATGCACGTTAGAGTATACAACAGTAAAAATGAAATGATATCAAAGGATCCGAAAAACGTATGGTTTTCTAATTTATTTTGTAGCGGTGCAAAATAGCTGGAATGAACACATATATGATATTTGTGCTTTCGGAACTCCAACAAGGTAATGAAATGTGAGAAAAGCTTGTTAGTTTTCTAACTTTTTTCTAGCGGTGCAAAATAGCTGGAATGAACACATATATGATATTTGTGCTCTCGGAACTCCAAAAAGGTAATGGAATGTTAGAAAAGCTTGTTAGTTTTCTAACTTTTTTTCTAGCAGTGCAAAATAGCTGGAATGAATACATATATGATATTTGTGTTCTCGGAACTCCAAAAAGGTAATGAAATTCTAGAAAAGCTTGTTAGTTTTTTAACTTTTTTTCTACCGGTGCAAAATAGCTGGAATGAACACATATATGATATTTGTGTTCTCGGAACTCCAAAAAGGTAATGAAATATTAGGAAAGCTTGTTGCAAATTATAAGTGCTAAATGGTCAAATTTAATTTTAAAACTTCCTATGGAGATGAACCATAAGTTTTATGCAGCTTAAGCCTAACAATAAATGGAGTATTGTAAAATATGCCCAGAATAAAAAAGTTCCATTAACATTATATGCATACACATTAGTTGTTAATGAAGAAGATGGTGATGCTTTTGTTTTCAGTTTGTTATCATGATTGTATGGCTTTATACTGTGATTTTAAGCATGCAACGGCATCCTTTATCTGGATCTGGGTTCATGGCTGAAATATTTAACACTAAACAAAGAATTCAAACTAAATATATCTGACAGTAAAAGGTGTGTCCAATGGCAGTCCCTTGTCAGAAAATGCATCTGCCCTCATGAGGATTTTTTGAAAGATAGAAGAAAAAGAGGAAATGAAAACATTAAACTTTAAACAAAACCAAAAATCTTAAACAATTCACGGTGAAGTTCAGGTGTTTGTATGTATCAACTTATACTTAATTATATTTTAACTGCTTTAAGTTAAAGGTATGTATTTAGTTTTAAATATTAATAGTGCATCCAACCTTTACTAAGTATTGCTACATTTTTGAGGTGTTTAAATAAATTAATAACTGCAAGTAATATTTATTGTGTTTTATTTTATAAACCATAAACAATATAAACTACATATTTATTTATATAATGGATAATTATGTTTTAGTTACACAGTAGAACCTATGGAAGTCATACATTAAGGGAAAAAATTCAAGTTATTGAGTTTTCAACTTATGGATTTCGCCATTTTTTGGTGTCATATTTTAATTCCACATAAAGATGTTGAGATTCATAGTAATTTTGACTTAGACAGGAACAAATTTTTATTTATTATAAATTAACATTTTTTCAAAACATTCTTAAAATGAGAAATATTAATATAATAATAATAATAATGAATGAACATCTCTACAAGACCATGCAGAAGGCTGTACTTCTCTTAACGTCCAGATGTGTACGAAAATTTTTGGGAGATACTCCAGCATACCAAGTCACCTAGGGTTCGATAACACGGAAAGAGTCCCACCAGAGCTCAATCCTTTTGATACCGTAGGTATTGTTAGAGTACACTCAATTTTGGGAGCAAACCTTTAAAATGTTGTATTTGCAACAATAACTGCAAGTTCCTGTCTTCAATAACAACTGTGGTGTGTCAGAGAATAATAAAATAAGTCAAGTGTAATAAGAAAGGTGTGGCGCCTTTTTATGTCTGTAACATTACGCCTAATATAAAATAAAATTAATGCTTAACACATTTTCCAAACATTATTTAACCCATTAATTCCCAAGGTTAGAAATTAAAAATATTTGAACGATTTAATAGTTTATTTTTTATTAAAATAGGTATATATAACTAAAAAGAACAAAAAAAAATATATTTTTTGCCTCAGAAACCGGCTGCAAAATGTTTCGTATACGAAACATTGGGATTACAGGACAAAAAATAATTAATCATATAGGCGTATGAAAAAGTTTGAAACAGTCCGAATGAAGATGAACCTGACATTTTACACACATATATATGGTATTGGTTTTACACTGTCTGCATTTTCGTCGTATCTTATTCTCTTGTTCAATTATTATATGGCCGATTTTATCAAATCGCACTGCAGTAGGTAAAGCATTTCTAGACGGTCGTACATAATTTGGATTTGCAGCAGTGTTCAATCCACTGGGTCTTGCTTCTTGATCATTTTCTGTACCATTAGGTTCTTCCGTTTTCATTAGCGTTAGTGCTATGTGTGATTTGAACTCTAACTGGGATATTTTGCGTTTGTTTCCTAGATTGTATATTTTCCAGGAATTTACGACGACACTATCTAAGACATTTATAAAAAGTGGCCACCACCATTTTTTTCCTTTTACATGAATCCTGTAGTTCGATATTCCATTATCGTGAAGATCAACTCCTCCCATATGCTGATTATATTCTGCCAATAGCTTAGGTTGAGGAATAGCAACATTCTTCTTTTCTTTTCTGTTGTATCTTTTAGCAGCTACTAACGGTTCAATCTTGCAGGTATTTGTTGCAAGAGTAACAACAGAATTATCATTCCATCTCACCAACAGTACCTCATGTTTAGCATCAAAAGAAAAATCATAATATCCTCTATCTTTCTTTTTTATTGTTTTCGCCGATTCTAATGTATTGTTACACGTGCGATTTTCACGAATCGTCCCCGTAGCGTAAAATCCCTTGTCTTTCAATAAACAGAATAATTTATGCGAGGAAAAATAGTTGTCAAAAAATATTCGATGTTTAGACGGCTGTTGGACAACAGATAAAAGATTTAGAACTACCCTTTCTCCTAATCCCAAGTCACTTACTTCAATGTTACTGGATTTCCCTGCATATGGAATAAATTTGAATAAATATCCATTCGAACTGCAAAGACACCACAGTTTGAAGCCAAATCCTATTGGCTTGCCTTTCATAAACATTTTACAACTGTGTCGCCCAAAATATGGTACCATCTCTTCATCAATCGACAGGTTATGAGAGAATACCCCAAATTGCATATTTTTAGCATTTACAATATCAAAGATTGGGGTCAGCTTCGAAAATCTATCATTTTTATCAAGTTGCTGATTATCTGACAGATGTATATTTTGCTTGATAGAATCAAATTTATTTCTGCTCATGCAGTTTCTTACAAGCGGTATACCTTTATCTTCATCTTTTGACCAATACATTTTTGTAGCTGGCAAAGTATGGTATCCAGAAAAAATCAGTATCCCAATAAATCGTTTTAGACTAACCTTGTTGAGCTCAAAAGAATGTCGGTTGTGATCATTTGCATACTTCTTTGAGTAATAAACAATTTTTTCCCAGACATCGTCGCTGAAGTACAAAGAAAAAACTTCGAAAGGTGATTTTCCAGCAATTTTATTTTCTATTTCCTCCACTCTAATATGTTCTTTGTCTTGTGGGGAAGTTTTATAAGTGGGATGTTCTTTTATCCATTTTGGAATAACTTTTTTTGGTTTTGTAGTAATTTTCATTTTTTTGGACGTTGATGGTGTAGCTTCATTCTCCCCTTCTTCTGGGAACTTTGCATGAACTTCATAAGTGCCAGCTACGTCTGGTAAATTCATATCATTCTCGAGTATCTCATCTTCAACTTCTTCCTCGTCTGTAAGGTCGTCAACGGGTGGTGGAATATACACAGCGTCGATACTGTCTGCTTGTTGTAAATCGTCATCCTCCTCCAATAACGCCAAAAGTTCGGCGGTTGACAAAGGTCTTCGACTTTTCCAGGACATTATCTAAAAAAAAATTAATGTTGATTTGCATAATAATGTTTCGTTATTTTGAGTAAAACTAATTTATCAATGATTGCCAATACTTACTTGACTTTTATATTTTGTCAATAATCAAAAACTAGCACTTTACTTCTTCAAGTAAGACGATATAATATAACTAAATAATAATAAAATAGTAGAACACAGCACCACAGAGGAATTCACTGACACTCGCAAGACCGGTGGCAAGACTGTCGAACTAATTTTGTGTACAAAACCAAAACAGATGCATCACTCTTCGATCCCACCGTTGCCAAACTGCATTTCTCGTGTAATCCCAACGTTTCGTATGCGAAACAATACGTAAAATACGTTACTAAAACGAAACTAAAAACAGTTTGCAAATATTTATGATATAATATAATAAACAAGGCACTAAACTTATTTTATTTTTAAATGTATTATTAATATTTATTTTTAAATTATATTTTTAGTCGAGACAAAATGTACGTAAATATTTAAGTAAATTAGACAAAATTCTAATATATGTAAAAAATAAGTTTTAAGGTTGGAACACTAAATTTTTATCATAAAGTCTACAACATTGTTTTCAGAATGACATTTAGTAGAAAAACAGCTGATTTGTTAATCCTGAAACATTAAAAAAAAATAACAAAATAATGTTTCGTTTACGAAACGTTGGGGATTGATGGGTTTTAAAGAACCTAACATTGGTTATGGGTCCAGAAAGAGTAATGTGTTTAAAAGTTTATTTTCAGTGTAAAGCTTGTGAGGTTAAGTTTCTGAAAAATAAGTTCTGCCGGTAGGCGTTGGCGTTGTGTGTGAAAATAATAAAAAAACAAAATAAAGTCAATAAGTATGGAAAATCGACACGGAATTATTCCTTTCAATGGAAGTGGATTTGATAATTGGAAATTTCGTCTGTATTCTGTGTTGAAAGCAATGGAGTTAAATGCTGTCTTACATGAGGTACCGGCTAGTACCCGAGATGATGATTGGAATAAGAAAAATCATAAAGCCTGTATGGTGATAGTTCAAAGTGTGGCAGACTCCCACTTAGAGTATGTAAAAGAAACAGAAGTTGCCCTTGAAATGATAACCAAATTAGAAGCCATTTTTAGCAAGAAAGGTATGTGCTCTAAATTTTATTTGCTGAAGGAATTAATAAATCTAAAATATATATCTATGGTACTGATTTGCAAGAACATTTTACAAAGTGTGATCGTATTTTTCGAGAGCTTAAAAGTCTAGGGAGCTATTTTGAAGAGTCAGATATTGCATGTTTTTTGTTGCTATCCATGCCACATGATTTTGAGGGAATAGTCACAGCTATACAAACTTTATCCAAAGCAGACCTGAAGGTTGAATTTGTAAAGAGTAGGCTATTAGAATTCAGCTCAAATAAAAATAAAAATGTAACTAAAGTTATGCCATCATCATTTAGTGTGACTCAAAAAGGTGTTAAATGCTTTAAATGAGGTAAGAAAGGTGTTAAATGCATTTAAAGAATGTTTGGGGTATAAAATGTCATACATGTAACAAAATGGGACACAAATAAAAAAACTGCTATCTGAATAAAAGCAGACAAAATCAAGTTAACAATAGGGCAAATTGGCAAATTTAGCTGAAGAGTTATGTAATAATCAAAGCAGTAATATACAGATATCATCGCAATCTGTTGCATTATGTGCTTCGAGTGAGTATTTGTCAACACCTAGTAAAATAGAATGGTACGCTGATTCAGGAGCTACACATTATTATATTAATGATAGCTCAAACCTAATAAACAAAAACCATTTTGTGGAGCCAAGGTCAATACAGTTAGCAGAAAAAGGAAAGTTTATTGAGGCAACCTGTGTCAGGGACTTAAAAGTGATAAGTGAAGTGAATAACAAAGAAGCTGTTATTACTATTAAAAATATGCTGTGTGTAGCTGGTTTACGAGCAAATTTGTTATCAATATCAACAATTGAAAAAGCTGGTTTTGAAATAAAATGTTTTAATAATAAAATTGTCATTAAAAGAGTATTTAAGCTGAAGGTAATAGAAGTAATAATCTTTATAAAATCATTTTTAAGCATTGTAATTCTGAGTATGCAAACTTAGCTGTTGGTAATGAAAAAGATCTTTGGCATCATAGGTATGGCCATTTAAATTATAATTCATTGTTACAAATAAAAAATAAAAAATTTGCTTAATGGCATGCAGTTTGCAAGTTCAGAAAATGATGGGTTGTGTGACATCTGTGTAAAAAGCAAACAAAAGTGTTTGCCATATTTTTCAAAAAGTAAAAAATCAAGTAGAGTTCTGGAAATGATACATACAGATATTTGCGGTCCTATTACACCAGTATCACATTATGGTAATAGTTATTTTGTAACTTTTGTAGATGATTACTCAAGGTTTGTCATGGTGTATGTAATTAAACATAAAAATGAGGTATTTAACTATATAAAAGATTATGAAGCAAAGGTAACATCTTTGTTTTGTGGTAAGAAAATTGCTAAAATAAAATGTGATAATGGAGGTGAGTATAAATCAAAAGGTTTTGTAGATTTTTGTTCACAAAAGGGCATTCAAATTTTATATACTCCACCATATACTCCACAACTCAATGATGTAGTAGAAATAATGAACCAAACATTGATGGGTAGAGCAAGATCAATGATTAATCAGGCAAATATAGACAAGTCATTATAAACAACAGAACACAATCATGTTTGAATAAAGAAAAACTCCTTATCAGTTATGGCTAAATAAGAAGCCAAATGTTAGTAATATGCGAGTTTTTGGATGTATAGCTTATGCAAGAATTCCAGATTCTCTTAGAACAAAACTGGATGATAAAGGTTTGAAGTGCAGATTTATCTGCTATATCTACGGAAAATGGATATAAACTATGGAACGAAAATGAAAATAAATTAGTTCACAGTAGAAATGTCATATTTGATGAGAACAATTTTAAATATTTTCAAGATAGGAAACAAACTGAAAATGATTGGGAAAATGTTAATGGCATCAGAGATGAAATTGCAAAAGGGAAGATAGAAGAGACAAATGAAATAACGGAAACAGAATATGTTTTAGAAGATATGGAGCAAAATGCTAGATCAAAAAGACAAACTAGGTTACCTGCTAAATTCGTTGACTATGAAATGGACATAAGCTGTTTGGCATTACTGAGTGAGTTCTCAGATGTTCCTCAATCATACTATCAAGCACAACAAAGTTCAAATTGGAATAATAGGGAAAATGCTATCGATGATGAACTCAATGCTTTAAAAGATAATAATACATGGGAATTGGTAGAAAAACCAGAAAAAAAATGTTATTGGAAACAGATGGATATTTAGAGTCAAGAATGATGAAAAAGGAAAATGTTTATATAAAGCAAGATTATTGGCTAGAGTATTTGAACAACATGATTTTGGTGAGTTTGGTCAAATTCATGCTCCAGTTGCAAAACTTTCAGCTCTAAGAATATTATTGGCTATTTGCAATAACTATAATTTGGAATTAGAACAACTGGATGTTAAAAATGCCTTTTTACATAGTTATATCAAAGAAAAACTTTTTATGAAAATTCCAGAAGGATTAAAAGTATCAGAAGAGGACAGAAGTAAGGTTTGTCTGTTAAAACGGACAATCTATGGTTTAAAACAAGTTTAAAAGATCAAAATCTGATTACTGTTTATACAGTTTTCTTGATCAAAATGTAAGATGTTATCTTCTTCTGTATGTTGACGATATCTTTTGCTTGTAACAATATTGAATTTTCAACTTTCTTGAAGGCAAAACTCTGTGAAACATTTAAAATTAATGGAACAAATGGAAAACTTTGACTATCCATAATAATAAAATTCAAAATAACTAATTAACTAAATAAAACTAACAAAAGAATTAAACAAAGATAATAAAACTGTATTAAATAAAATCTAATAAAACTAAATTAAAAATAAACAACCCGAATAATACAAATATTTACTACAATGTGTTAAATTGTATCAATTCAAATATTATATTTTAAATATACAGGGAAAATTTTATGGGTTTAGTATACTCTTCCACGTGCTTCCACTATTTGGAATAATTCTTCGTTTTTCAAAGGAAGAAGTCTGCAATAGTAGTATATTTGAGCTTTTAATACTAAGAAGTAGGAGTTTTTGTGTTGTAGGTTTCCGACAATGAATCTGTCAAAACCCACTCTCCATGAAACAATAACTACGCGCATCTCGTTCGCGCAGACGTTCCGCCATGTTTTAGTCGGAACCACGGAACCAGTGCTGTTCAGTAAATAGTAAACAAAAATTATTCTGGCGTCCAAACAAATCTGCTTTACATGTATTTCTCCCATAAGAAAATGGAAATGTTGACTTTTTAAATATTTTAAAGAATAAATAAGGACATTCTGTGCAATTCGTTTTATTTGTTGTTCGTGAATTTGTGAGGTAATAGAGATTATATTGTGTTAGATTAAAACTCTAATTATTTTTTCTTTATTTCAAGCTATTTTGTTATTGTTTTTGTATCAGGATATTTCAAAATTAATCAATAAATCATTTAATTTATTAACGAAGTTGAAAAATATTTAAATTTATGTTTTATTCTTTTTAGGTGCCAGTAATTTTATCCCATGAAAGTACTAAAGATATTCGTTTTATAAGGACTGTTATTTTATTATTACATGCATCCTATTATTATAAAAATGGTTATGTGCTTTGCTCCAAATTGTAAACATTACAGTGAGCAAAAAACATGTAAGTTTTTTTGTATTCCCTTCCAAAATTTCAGAGGAGCAGAAGTGGATAAATCTCATGAGGTAAAAGTAGTTATTAGTTTGTTTTAATATTGCTTATATTTTAGATATTTTGTGATTGTCTTTTTCAGATTTTTTATACTATATATCTGGCATGATTTTTAAAGATAATTTAAAATGTAATTATGCCCTTTGTATGTTAGGCTAAAATTAATAACTTTATTTTGGTCTGTTTTCAGCAGGTAAGATAGAGAACCACCTAAGTACTTGTTAGTTTTTAGTTGTCATTTTGTGGACCAAGATAGGAAAAATGGACCTACAATTTTTGAGCACAACATAAAGAGAAAGTTTCTGTTCTTCACTCCAGAAAAATGGTAAGCTTAAAATCGGATTTAAATAAATATCTTAATCTAATAGGAATACTTTTTTGGCAAAAGACAGGCTCAGCAAATAAATTCCTCCTTAGATGAAGGGGCAACTTCATTCATCTTCAGTTGATATTGTAGATGAAGCAGCTGGGCCATCAACAAATAGTCCTGAACCAGGTTCATTCACATCAATACACACAAAAAGTGGCTGTATCTCTACCAGAAAGAAGTAATGCATCTGTTATATAAATATCAATATTGATAATCTCTGTACACCATATACAAATTGTTTGCACAGTTCAACCTCATCTTCGTATTAAAAAATTTTTAATGTGTTAAAGTAATTATATTAGTGTTTGTATTATATACTTTGTCTAATTTATTGTGAATCGCTAAAAACCTCCTTTCTGTCCTCTTTCTAATAAGAAGAAGAGAACTGACAGAAGAGAGATAGAATTTAATGTTAAGAGATGATATTTGAATTTGTACTTTTGTTTTAATCTAATATAATCGGAGGAAATAAACATTAAATATGAAAGCAGTTTATTTTATTAATTATCCAGATTGTTGATTAAAGAAAACAAAAGGTTATGGGCGCAGTTCATGGATGAAAAATAATAATAAGGTATCAAAAAGCGAATATAGGTTATATACACATGTACACGATGGAACAAAGAAAAATGTATAATATTGAGACCCTAACAGGTGAGAATTACTTATCATGGAAGTTTCGGATGGAAATAATATTGGCAGAAAATGAAGTATTAGAGTGTGTAAAAGGCGAAACAATCACAACAGGTTTAAGCGAGAACGAGATGAAAAAATTCTAAAAAATGAACAATAAAGCCAAATCAATAATTGTTCAATGTGTTTGCGATGCACAATTAGAAATATTGCGGGACAAAGAACAGGCGTACCATATGTGGAAAAGTTTAGAAGCAAAATATGAGAAAAAGGGGCTACCAGGACAACTGTTCCTAAAAAGAAAGTTGCTGTCCATGAAATTGAAAGAGGGTGAGTCATTGGAACGATTTATTGGTGAATTTGAGGAAATCCTGAGACAGTTAAGAGCCACTGGGGTAAAAATTGAAGATCAAGATATTATATGTAATTTGCTGTTAACAAAATCAGATTAAGTTGCATGTGCAGGCAGGTCACTTTCAGCAAGTCTGCTTTTTTCTTATCAGAAATAGTTAAAGGTTCTCTGTACAGTGGAGGCATGGCTTCTGGTTCAATAAACTTGTAAACTGTATTTCGGACTGCAGCTCGTCCTCTTGGTCTCTTGAGTAAAGGTGATGTCTGCCATGGCTGCAGGATATTATGCGTTTGTCTTATCCGCACAACAGTCGGTTCGTTTGCTGTGACCTGTATCCAACGTGCTTCTGTTATTTTAATGTTGTCTTTCTTAATTTGACTTTCAACTGAGGTCAAGTCAACAAAATCTTTCTGTTTCATTTCAACTACTTGAAAAGGTTTTCTTGATCTTGCCGATTTGATTAGCTCAAGTACATCTTGTGGAATATAGCTGACTGCTTTTTTTTATCTTTTCGATGAGGGCAAAATCCCTATCACACGGTAAAAAGCTATGTCCCGATACTAAAAATTTTTGATTTACTTCAGTAAAAAAGTTTGCTGACATTAGATAGTGACACAATGATATCATCTTCCAATTATTGTTTTGACCGACACATCGGACCATAGTATAAGTTTTCGTTCTGCTCCAATCTCTAGTCTCTTAAAATTCTCAAGTACATACCTTAAAATACTGGAAGATATTTCAGCACTGCCCCTCTTGGCTACAGTTTCATGCCAACAACACATAGTAGCTTCAGAGGTTCCCATATTGTGAATAGCAAAATTGTAATTTGCGTACTGACGCTGGTAATAAACATCGGAATGTGATAAGTTAGGTATAAAAATGACTTGTTGCAAATCCGCACATAAAACTATGACATTAGAATTCAACTTAGCTGCTTCTTCATCAGCTTTCAAAGATGAGTATGCACTTTCTGCTTTTCGGTGATGTAGCTCGAATTCAGTTTGAATCTTCTCCCGTTCTTCCTCATTCTCTGCAGCACTCAGTTTAATAAAATTCTTATCACATACTTTGCAAGTATCGGAGCGAGGAACTCCAAAACGTAAATTAAAATCTTCTTTGAATATTTCTCTGTAGGTATGGAATTTTACTTCAACTTTTGGATACAATATTCTAAAGAGCTCAAACATTTTGTTAATGTTTAGGTCAGGGTTGAGGCACTGTTTTTTGTTTGAGTTTCGAGAATAGTGGCTTTCTTGAGATGTAAAAGTCGAAATATGTTGTCTGATTAGGTCTTTTACAGAATCTTTGGTTTTTGTTGGACGATTTACATGTTTTCCACGACAGTCAAGCAACTTTTGATTTGACTTGATTTTTTCAAATAAAATTTGAACTCTGCGTTTTGTTATAGAAAAAGTTTCACAAAACATTTTTTGGCATACCTGTTGTCTTTTTCCAGTAATCAACAACGAATATTTTACAGTACACTGACGTTTTGATGTGGCTTCATCTACCCTCCTTCTCTTTGGCTCTACTACTTCCATACATAACCCCAAATATTGTGACTGTTCATTATATGTTTTCTTATAGGAATCATTAAATAAGTTGTGTCTCATTTCCAGCGTAATTAACCGATATCCATTGAAGGAACATGCACAAGATCTAGCCTAAAAACGGAAATATGAGTTTACAGATTTTTAACACATGTAACGTTTTTCTGCTTACCACATTAGGAGGCATTTTTTTTGAACAGAAACATTATTATAATTATTGTAAAGTTGTCCACTGTTTTTTAAGCGCTTACGCTTTTCTTTCACCCAGTTTTCAAAATTTATTTGTCGTTTTTTACCTTTATTTAGATGATTTAAGACACGTGTTGTAGACGATAACTCTCCACACTCCGCCATGTTTAATGCACAAGTAACGTTTTTCCTCTCGCGCCGTGTTTCGTAGTTCTGTAAGGAGGGTATTGAATTAAAATTACTGCTAATAGATGGTGTCACTAGTTTGCTTAACGCATAAAGAACGTTTTTCCACTGAAAAATCACTTTATCAAAATTTGTCGCTTACAACGTTTTTCCGGGCAGGTCTTCAATTACAGATCAAATTTTCAGAGTCAAAGAGGTTTTCAGGATGATTTTAGAGGAAGTGGATCAAATAGAGGTAACAGTTATAGAGGTACGAGAAACTTACAACACAACAGGGGAATGCATAGAAGCAACTTCACCCAACAGCAGGATAGGTCACATGAGATTGATGATATAACTGATGAAGTGTCTAAGGTATGTTTTATAACTGAAATAGGTAAAAATGTAGTTAATAGTGAAACAGTGAATAACTTAGAATTTGTGATTGATTCAGGATGTACTGATCACTTACTAAATGATAAAAGTATATTTACATATTTGGTCATTTTGGATAAACCTATAGATATAGCATTAGCAAAAAATGGTAACTATTTGCCTGCAGTTGGTATTGGAAATATTAATGTTTTTAGCAATGTATGTGGTCGACAAGTAGAATGTAAAATTGAAAATGCTTTTTATGTACCACAGTTACGAAAAAATTTACTTTCTGTAAAACGATTGGAAATGTCTCAGATTACTGTAATTTTTGAAAATGGTGTTGTAAAATTAATTAAGAACGGTTGTTTAATAGGATTAGGTAAAAGAGATGGTTTATACAAAATAAATTTTGAAGTAGTTCAACAGAAATGTTACTCTGTCCAAAATGACCAAAATAAAGAATTTATTAGATGGCATGAAAGGTTTTCACATTTAAATTTTAAATCACTAGAAAAATTAATTAATAAGAATTTAGTTGATGGAATAAACAAGGACATACATATTGGCGGAGTGAATTTTTTTTGTGAACCATGTATACAGGGAAAGTTTTCAAGGTTACCTTTTTCAACCAGGACAAAAAGTAATAGAATTTTAGAAATAATACATTCTGACGTGTGCGGGCCAATCAGTCCACAAACAATTGATGGTTGTAAGTATTTTGTCACTTTTATAGATGGTTTTTCAAATTTTACTATTCTTTTTTTAATTAAAAATAAAAGTGAGGTTTTCAGTAAATTTAAGGAATATTTGAGGTTTGTAGAAGCAAAATTTAATTCAAAGATTTCTAAATTAAGATGTGATAATGGGGGTGAATATGTTTCAAATAAATATAGAGAGTTTTGTAAAGAAAATGGCATTCTATTAGATTATACAGTACCATACACACCTCAACAAAATGGTAAGGCAGAGAAGATGAACCGTACTTTGGTGGAGAGAGCTAGATGCATTATGAATGCTTCAATGGTTCCTAAGTCTTTCTGG
Organism: Diabrotica undecimpunctata; assembly: GCF_040954645.1. Taxonomy (NCBI): domain Eukaryota; kingdom Metazoa; phylum Arthropoda; class Insecta; order Coleoptera; family Chrysomelidae; genus Diabrotica; species Diabrotica undecimpunctata. The sequence continues at coordinate 82,280,907 of NC_092809.1, read as the reverse complement.
GGAGAAGCTATAAGAGCATCATGTTATGTGATAAATAGGTCACCTTCGGAAAGCCTGGATGGAGACGTTACACCAGCTGAAATATGAAACAATAAAAAACCAGATGTTAGAAATTTAAAAGTTTTTGGAAGTACTTGTTATGCTCACATTCCTGACGAATTGAGGAGTAAGTTTGATGATAAGGCAGGAAAATGTGTAATGTTGGGCTATGCACCTACAGGTTATAGGTTGTGGAATATAACTAAAAACAAAATAATTATTGCCAGGGATGTAAGGTTTAATAAAAATGAATTTTATTTTAAAGGATTGGCAACACTAGATGAAGGCATATAAGTTAGGAGCAAACGTGATGAAGGTATGGATAGGGTAGACAACATTGAAAATCCGCGTGGATGTTGTCTGTCTCCCATCGGACGCGTCCCCAGGTGGTGGATAGGGGAACGCCCTAACCAGTCCTAGGACTGGCGGGTAGGTGGGAAATAAAATACCACCCGTGAACCAAAACAGACTGGCATGGCAACCCAACAGAGTCCCTGGCCCTCCAGGTTGGGGGTTAGGCTAGAGGCTAACAACCTCTTCCTGTAAAAATCATATGTTACGGAACCTCAAGGACTATTAGCCGGACGGAACTTACGACGACGACACTGCAAACGAGAAGAATTAAGATTAGGAACATGGAACACCCGAACCCTGTACCGAGCTGGAGCACTCGCATCTCTACTAGACATAGTGAACATGTACAGAGTAGATGTTTTGGCACTGCAGGAAATGCGATGGACGGGAACAGGCATTCTTGATAAGAGAACCCACTCCATATATTATAGCTGCAATGAAAACCAACACATAGATGGAGTGGGATTTATAGTAAACCAAAGAACAAAAGGCCTAGTTATTGATTTTAAAGCCTACAGTCAAAGAATGGGCTATTTACGCTTAAAAGGTAAATTCTTTAATTACAGTTTAATTAATGCACATGCCCCGACCGACGACAAACTAGAAGACATTAAAGAACAGTTTTTCGAAGACCTAGAACAAGCCTACAGAAGATGCCCCAGAAATGACATTAAAATAGTGCTAGGTGACATGAATGCAAGAATAGGACGAGAGCATGTTTTTATGCCGAATATAGGAAGGCATAGCCTACACAACATCAGTAGCGATAATGGATTACGACTGATAAACTTAGCAGCAGCACTGAACATGACCGTCGCTAGCACCTATTTTGAACACAAGAATATACACAAGGTAACCTGGACCTCCCCTGATTTAAGAACAACTAGTCAGATTGATCACATCTTAATAGATTCAAGACACGGAACGGACATAATAAACTGCAGAAGTTATAGAGGCGCAAACATAGACTCAGACCATTGTTTAGTGATCTCAACACTAAGGGCTAGAATTTCAAACTCCAACAAAGAAAAAGAAATAAATAGAAAGAAATGGAATGTACAGAAGCTGAGAGATGCAACTGTTGCAAAACAGTACTGGGAAAATGTTACCAATAGGTTAAGGAATCAAAGTCTAGGCGAAGAAGACCAGAGAGATATAGACTCATTCTGGAACAGGATAAGGGAAGATATTGAGTCAGCAGCACAAGATGAAATAGGAACAGAAACTTGTACCCGAAAAAATCACTGGTTTGACGATGAATGCAAAGACGCAACACAGAAAAAAAAATGAAGCCTATGCAAAAATGCTTAACCGCCGAACTAAAACAAGTATAGAGAATTACCAGACAAGGAGAAGAGAAGAAAAGAAAATACACAGAATGAAGAAACGAAACCACTTAAAAAAGGAACTTCAATATATAGAAAACCTCAACAGAGAGAAAGAATTCAGAACATTCTATAAGAAAGTTAACATCAACAGAAAAGAATTTCAGGCAAACACAAATCAATGTAGAAGTTTAAATGGCGATCTCTTAACAACAAGAACAGACGTACTAAACCGATGGACGGAATATTTTAACCAGATACTTAATATAGAGGAAGAAGAAGAAAACCCGAAAGACGAAAGCTGCGAGGTAAGCGGATCAGACGAGAGGGAGGAGGATCCACCAACGATCCTGGAAGTTAAAGACGCTGTAAACAAACTAGCCAGAAACAAATCACCCGGAATAGATAATCTCCCAGCGGAATTATATAAAGAAGGTGGCCACGATATCATAATAGCGCTACAGCAGCTTATAAAAGAAATAGGGATACAGAAGTCCCTTCCCAATGATTGGAATATTGGAATACTTTGCACCATACACAAAAAGGGAGATATCTTTGAATGCTCTAACCATCGAGGAATTACGCTCCTAAATGCAGCGTATAAAATATTCTCCAATATACTATGCCATCGTATGGCACCATATGCAGAGCGAATAATAGGACAATACCAGGCTGGTTTCAGAGGTGGTAAATCAACAATTTATCAGATTTCAACCCTAAGACAAATTCTAGAGAAAACACTGGAATACGGTGTAGACACGCACCACATATTTATAGACTACAAGGCAGCCTACGACTCTGTAAATAGAAGAGAATTGTTTAGAGCAATGATAGACCTAGGAGTACCAAATCAGTTGGTAAGTTTAACCAAACTAACCCTTGAAAAAGTTGAATGCAAAGTACGAATCCAGGGGGAACTCTCTGAACCTTTTAAAACAAATAACGGGCTACGTCAGGGAGACCCACTCTCCTGTATACTATTCAAAGCTATTCTAGCTCTGGAAAACGTAATACGTACGTCACAAATCACAAATACCAGTTCAATATATAACAAATCTGTGCAAATCTTAGCATATGCTGATGATATCAATATTGTTGGGAGAACGGAAAACGCAGCACGAGAGGCGTACGTAGCATTAAAGGAAGCGGCTACAAAAATGGGTTTAATAATAAACACCAATAAAACAAAATACATGAAAATAGGTACGCAACCACAAACACTACGGCCACTTGTTATAGAAAATGACGTCATCGAAGCAGTTAACGAATTTGTATACCTGGGAACGCTCGTCAATACTGAAAATGACACTACCGCAGAGATAAACCGCAGAATTTGCACGGCTAATAGATGCTATTTTGGGCTTAATCTCCTTTTTAAATCTACAGTTATATCAAGAAATACAAAAGTAAAACTCTACAAAACAATAATACGCCCAGTCCTAACATATGGTTCAGAAACCTGGACTTCAACAAAAAGCAATGAAAACATGTTAGGATGTTTCGAAAGAAAAATACTAAGGCGCATCTATGGAGCGGTAAATGAAAATGGTGTCTGGAGAAGACGATACAACTTCGAACTCTATAGGATATACCAGGAACCAGATATCGTACACATAAAGATAGGACGTCTGAGGTGGGTAGGCCATGTAATGCGGATGGAGCAAACCGACCCAGCTAGAAAAACGCTCCTTGATAGACCTATTGGTCAAAGAAGAAGAGGAAGACCCAGAACAAGATTCCTAGATAACATCGATGAAGACATGAGAAATATGGAAATACGTGCTTGGCGGAGGAAGGCGATGGATAGGGACGACTGGAGAAAAATTCTTGGGGAGGCTAGGACCCACACAGGGTTGTAAAGCCAAAATGATGAACATTGAAAAACAGGAAATGAACCGCAGAAATGAAATAGATCAAGTTAGTATTAATGAAGAAGTAAGAAATGAACAACAGAGCACAATTCGAGCAGAAGGTAGAGGAAATAGAAATATAAAGCCACCAAAATAGTTAGAAGATTATGAGACTTATATGGCTCTATGTGCCATGAATTTGGTTGAAGATGTGCCACAGTCATTTGAAGAAGTAAAAGAAAGGAATGATAAAGATTGCTGGGTTAAGGCAATGGAAAGGGAGATTGATTCGATAAATAAAAATGGTACCTGGGACATAGTCGATAAAAAACCCGTTGGAAAGAATATTTTGGATACGAAATGGATATATACTTTTAAACCTTTTGAAGAGAGTAAATGTGATAAATATAAGGCTCGATTAGTAGTTCGAGGATTTGCACAAGAGAAGGGAACAGATTATGAAAAAATTTATTCCCCAGTAGTGAAAATGACCACCATTAGAACGATCTTGGCTATTGGAAATCAATTTTCATTTTATTTCAGACAACTAGATGTTAAGTCAGCATTCTTGAACGGAAATTTTGAAGAAGAAGTCTATATATATTCGCCAGAGGGAGTAGAATGTAAAAATGAAGTATATAGATTGAATAAAGTATTGTATGGGTTAAAACAATCATCACAATGTTGGAACATAGAAATTAACACTTATTTACTTGAAATTGGATTTATAAGGTCCGAGAATGATTTTTGTTTATATATTACAAGTAATGATAATTTTGCAACATATTTTTTAATTTATGTAGATGATATAATAGTTTGTGGTCCTGATAATGATTTTATAAACTATATTGTAAAGCAGTTAATGAAAAAGTTTGAATTGAAGGATAAGGGTAAACTTGAATATTTTCTTGGTTTAGAAATAAACTATGATAGAGACAAAGGTATTTTACACATTAGTCAGACAAGATATATTAAACAGATCTTAAGAAAGTTTGGTATGGATTCTTGCAATCCTACTTCTATACCAATAGATCCAAAATTGAATTTGACATGCAGTGATAATAATAATTCAAATAAACCTGTGAGACAATTAATAGGTTGCTTAATGTATCTTATGTTAGGTAGTCGACCTGACATATGTTTCGCTCTTAATTATTTCTCTAGATACCAAGACAAGGCATCAGATGAAATATGGATTCATTTAAAAAGGGTATTGAATAAGGGAATATTGTAGGAAAAATGAACAGCCAATGGTAAGTTTTGTAGATTCTGATTGGGGAAGTGACCGAATTGATCGAAAATCAGTTACTGGTTATGTAATAAAGTTATTTGGAAATGTAGTATCATGGGTAATAAGAAAACAAAACTGTATAACTTTATCAACAACGGAAGCTGAACTAGTAGCTTTATGTGCTTGTGTTACTGAAAATTTATTTATGAGAAAATTATTAATTGATTTAAATATTGAAGTAAAACAAATAACAATTTTTGAAGATAACCAAGGGTGTTTAGCACTTGTGAAAAATCAGGGAAATAACAAGAGAGTGAAGCATATGGATTTAAAGTATCGATTTGTTACTGAGTGTGTAGAGAAGGGAATTTTAGATTTAAGGTATGTTAGTTCTAAAGAGCAACAAGCTGATGGGCTTACAAAAAGCCTACCTGTAATGAGTTTCTCTACATTTAAGAATTTTCTATGCTTGAAAGGTTTTTAACGAGGGAGGGTATTGTGAATCGCTAACAACCTCCTTTCTGTCCTCCTTTCTGTCCCCTTTCTAATAAGAAGAAGAGAACTGAGAGAAGAGAGATAGAATTTAATGTTAAGAGATGATATTTGAATTTGTACTTTTGTTTTAATCTAATATAATCGGAGGAAATAAACATTAAATATGAAAGCAGTTTTTTTTATTAATTAGCCAGATTGTTGATTAAAGAAAACAAAATAATTTGACCTACATAGGTTTCGCTCAGGGTCTGTAATTCTATATTTAGCATTTTTTTTTATAAGTTACGTTTGTACTTTCATGGAATATATAAATAAAAAATGTGTTGTATGAAATTTTATTACAACTGATGGAAAAGATACCCGCAAGAAAAAAAATCAAACATGCCTTCCAACTTTGTTTTCATCATATAGAAATTGTAGAATCATTTTAGATTGTACATAAGTGTACTCAGTTACTCCTACCAGTATGTAAAAACAAAAATTAACATACAGTTCTTATAAGCATAATAACACCTGGAAGGTTCTTGTAGAAGTAGCACCAAATGGTGTCATCACATATGTCAGCAGTGAATATCCTGGATCCACTTCTGATAAAAAAACTGTGGCATTCTAGACCAAATGAGCTATGGTAATATTATTCTAGCGGATAAAGGTTTCTTAATTAAAGATTTATTGTCTGAGGGGTACACTTAAATATTCCTCATTTCCTAAGTGCTCCTCAGTTTACAGAACCAAACAAAACACCCCATAGCAATCATGAAAATTATAGTGGAAGTGAGGATTTTCTGGGGTACATTGAAATAACAACCGCCATGTTTTGTTCGATAGCAACGACTTCGTCTTTATTTCAATAATCAATATTGGCAACACGCCACACACCGAGTGTTTACAAAAGTTATACAAAGATGGCGCTACATGTATTAAAACACCCTTTTTGATACATCACAACACCCCCACTTATCAAAAAAATATCTAAACTTTCAAACCCAAACCTAGCCTAAATTTAGAATTTTTAACATTTTTCAGCCCTTTAGTAAGGATGTCAGCCAGCATTTCATCAGTACCCAAATACTTTAACTTAATAACATTATTTTGGATAGTCTCTCTGATGAAATGGTGGCGAATGTCAATATGTTTTGTTTTTTCATGGAATACTGGATTTATGCACAACTTCTGACCCCCTTGATTGTCATTATACAAAACATTTGAATCCAGTCTTCCTTGAATTTCCGACAACAAATAAACTAAGTAAATGACTTCCTTAGTAGCCTCCCCTAAAGCTACATACTCCGCTTCAGTGCTAGAAAGAGCCACTGGTTTCTGTTTAACACTCTTCCAAGAAATCGCACCACCCGAAAGTTTAAAAACAAAACCTGTGTAAGATATTCTATCTAACTCATTTGAGACCCAATCAGCATCAACAAACCCTGTTAAATCCAAATCATCCCTTTTATAAGTCAAACAAATGTCTTTAGTCCCCTTCGAATACCTCAATATCTTTTTAGTACATTTCCAGTGATACTCATTATGACTTTAATTAAATTGACTCAAAAAACTTACACTATATGCAATATCTGGTCTTGTCAAAACTGCTAAAAACATTAGACTACCAATTAATTTTTGATATAAAGGATTTTCAACTTTTTCTGAGCAATGAGCAATGACTTTCCGTAAAATCAAAATTATCTATTGGCGAGCTGACAACATTGCACTCCTCCATATTAAACTTTCTTAACAAATTACCATGCACAACCTCGAGCAATTCTGCAGCACTATTTCCACTACTCTTGAATGGCAACCGAGTCTGCTTTCCCTCACAGCACACTTGATACAGATTATGCAAACTTGCCCGCCCTTTATAGTTCAAGCCCTCAACTGCTCCATCCCTCATTATACCCAAATATCTAAAGTTAATGTGACCAAAACGTCTATGGCACAAATCACAACAATCCTGAGCATACATAGAGAACGCCACTGGCTGAGACTTGACAAAATTAAGTCTATAAACTTGATTAATTAAATCAGCTGTAGCCACACTTGTACCTTTACTATTAAAAATCTCACAACCCTTCTGGTTAAAAACAACCTTATTACCATTTAAAATCAACTGGCTAACTGACAGTAAATTGGTTGTAATATTGGGTACACAATGAACATTTTTAACTACAATGTCAAAGTTTTTATTGCTACTTACTGTAGTTAACTCTACTTCTCCAGCACACAACACTGGCATTTTTTCATTGTTGGCTACTAAAATTTCTTTGAGCTTTATATCCTGGGATGCATTTTTTATCCAGTCATTTCTTGACGTTAAATGCACACTTGCTCCAGAGTCAATATACCAATCTGAATTGTTAAATTCACCATTTAAAAAGACCGCACTAAAAGCACTCTTATCTTCCGGTTTTCTCTGCTGTTTTCGAAAACTCAAAATCCCTTTTCAAAACTAGGCACTTGCTTTTATAATGACCTATTTGTTTACATCCAAAACAAATCACATGTTCTTTATTGTCATTTTTAACACTGCCACCGCCGTCTTTGGGATGTTTTCGGAACTTGCCTTGACTGGCAAAAGCACTACCAGCAGATTTCTCGCTGCCCGCGTTCCTACCAGTTCCATCTTTCTGCATATTAATTAACTTGGACTTTATTGCATTCCCTGTAATTTGAATTCCAGAGTGTTCCAAAGCCATTATCATTGGGGTGAATCTGTTTGGCAATCCTGCTAGCAACAATGAACCAATCAACTCACTAGTAATTTCGAATCCACTCCGAATTCATTTCTGGGCTGTTTTAATCGTCTGCCCTTTATAATTCTCCATACTGTCACAATTATCCAACCGCAAACTTATGAGAGTCCTAAGTAAATCAATTTTTCGTGTAAAACTTTTCTCGCCATACAGTTTTTTAATGTTATCCACACATCCAACGCTCTTGCCGCCTCTCGAATATGCACATAAATGGATGGATCAATTGATAAACAAATCTTTGCCCTCGTGTCTGCATTTGTTTCACCATTTTCTTCCAGGCATTTCGATAAACCATCAAGCACAAAAACGTTTTCAATCGCAAAAGCCCATTTATCATAGTTCTCGCGACCCATTAATTTTGGCACACTGGCTAAATAATTCGTAGCCGCCATTTTCAGTCCACAAAACAAACTGCGAATTTCACTCGACCCTACATGACTACGTTACCAAAAAAACTCACAACTGATACCTTCAGGTTATAGAGCTTTAAAACTGAATGCTGGGGCCATAACCTCATGAAAATTATAGTGGAAGTGAGGATTTTCTGGGGTACATTGAAATAACAAACGCCATGTTTTGTTCGATAGCAACGACTTCGTCTTTATTTCAATAATCAATATTGGCAACACGCCATACACCGAGTGTTTACAAAAGTCATGATACTATGACTAACAAGATAGGATCTTCCCGTAGCACAAAATCGGTCATGTTCGCGCATGCCGTCATTGGAGAGTAGAATTTGAATTCTTGTTAAAGTTAAATGGGATTTGTATGCATTCTGTGATGAAATTATTCAATTAGCAAAATAATAATATTAAATAAAGGTTTAATAATTACAATAATCGTACACAAAAGGATATCTCCAAACTATTTATTAAAGATTATTTATTGATACATACAAAAAACTGACATTACGAACGTGCAACTCTCCAACTACGTCACGACTTATGCGCAATATATTATCTTCTTAGTCATAGTATCATGACAAAAGTTATACAAAGATGGCGCTACATGTATTAAAACACTCTTTTTTGATACATCACAACAAGCAACAGCTAGGATACATGTTAGAGGGCGATCCGAAGAATAAAGTGTTACAATATATTGCAGCAAATTCCAAATTTTTACATGTCTCAAATAACGGTGATATTTCAGTTATGTACTGCTTTAACAAATTTTCAATACTCTCTTATTAAAGAAGTTGAGCAGTATTACTCATAAAGTACTTTATTGGTGTTAGTGAAAGGGTGTAACATTTATTCTTGTGAAAATAAAATAATGAATGAAGATGGTGAAAGATAAATTTGGATCTGTGACATCAATCAAATTTTGTAGTTGAACCAGTTGAAGTGTAAACCTTTAAAGAAAGATTTGTTGATTTATTAACTCCAAGCAACATATGTTTATAGAGGGGTATCAAAAAATTCAATAATAATGTTCATACAACATACAATTCTCAAACAAATAAAAATTATTAAAGGGTGTCATTTTAAAAATTGCTTTATATTTAACAACAGATATATTTTTTTAATTTGGTTTTAAATCTTTAATAAGTTTTGCTTATAGCTTTTACTCTTGGAGGTATAAATATATCTTTACAAATCAACTGTTAAACAAATTTATGACATGCTAGCTTTGTAGTAATAAGAAAAATTATTTGATGGTCAATTCCTAATATTTTTTATTGAATTTTACCATTTGATCTCTTCTAACATAAAATATGATTGCCACTTATTCCAAATTGTCTTCAAACCAGGCATAATTTTAAAATCTGCCTCTGAAGTTAATTGTGACAAGTCCACTTTTCAATCAGGAATTTATTGTTGTATATCTTGTAATAAGTATCCTTTATAAAATGTATAACACTCTAAATCAATATTTAATGGAGCTCATTTCTAATGCTACTGCAATTGCTTCTTGTGCTAGAGAAAATAATTACATGGTTTACAACAATAATGAATTATTTAAATTTTGGGTATATTAAATTTATTTTTTAAATTTATCCTGTTTTTTCACAATGTAAACCCTTGTAAATACTTAATGAAACACTACTTACTTTTTGAAAAGTTTATTAATGTTATAAAATTTATGTATAAAAATAAATTTATTTTCTGACAACTTATTAATAGAAATCAAAATAAGCAAGAAAAGAAATAATGTTCGCAGCAGTAATGTCCACACAACTATACATTTATTTTTAAATAAAAAAAATGTGAAATACAATGGACCAGCCAGTTGATTCTGTTGATCAAAATTTACATTTAATAACATAGAAAAAATAATAAAGTTTTATATAATAAATTAAAATTTATCTTAATAATAAATAGAAAATGTAACAAAACAAAAATATACAAAAACATACGTCTTGTGACAATGAGACCTTACCCAATGACATTTATTTATTTGTCAATGAGCAATTGCCCAATCTAAATACAATATTATAATACTATACAGTATGTACAATAATTTTAAAACCGTAATTTATGACATGTCATAAAATTTACAAATAACATACATGAAAAGAAATAAACAAAAAAAAAACAATTTAAAATCGATTAAACTAAATTACACAGCTAATAGCATCAAAGAATCATGTGCAAGATATTAATTGCATTTGAATTTGGTATATTAAATTTTTTAAACACTCACTATGGCAATTTAATAGAAAGGTTTACACATAATGTTATATTACAACTAAAAGTCCTTATTCACTACTTAAACTAGTAGAAAAGGAATATCTATATAGACACCTAAAAACAATAAAATATTAATTTAAATATTTTTCAACTTCATAACTAATTTCAATGATTTATTGATTTACATTAAAATAACTCTGATAAAAACAACAACAAAATTTTTTGAAATAAAGAAAAAATAATTAAGTTTTAACAAAGAATATGTTTTAATCTAACACAATATAACCAGATATAAGCTCTGGGATGTTGGCACCTTATTGATCGAATTTCGTAAAAATAATTATACCGACTGAACCAAGCCATTTTATTGTTGCTTCTTAAAAGACAGAGAAGATTATTTTTCACGTTGAGAACGACTATGAATAACTGTTCTGATGAGACTTATTAAGTCGAAATACGTATCAACAGATACATAGACGCTTTGTACGTGAAATCAAATCTTTGCTGTCTTTTTCATTTTATTCGGATCTACTCTGTATGAGTACAAGAATTCTAGAGGTGATTCTAGATTTATAATATATTGTATTGTATCACTGTGAGAATTCCAATATACACCCAACGTTTTGTTACTCTCATCTTCCATTAAATACAATTTACTAACCTCGGAATTGTCAGCTACATTACAATCTCTTAAAAGATCAGTTCTGTTTGTCAGCCATTTTCTCAAACTAAAACCTGCAGACTTCAAAATATGAGAAACCTCTTTCTGAATTGTTAATAATTCTTTAATTGTATTGCAACCAGTCAATAAGTCATCTATATAAAAGTCTTGTTTTATCACTTTTGCAGCCCTAGGATATTCAAATTCATTATCATTAGCTAATTGAACTAGACAGCGTGTAGCCAAAAATGGTGCCGAAGCTGTACCATAAGTTACAGTATTTAACTCGAAACAACTTAATTCCTCACTAGGATTTTCCCTCCAAAATATTCTTTGGAATGAACATTGCTCCTTGTATATTAATATCTTCCTGTACATTTTTGAAATATCTGCACTCATAACATAAGGATAACATCTAAATCTGAGCAAAATGGAAAACAAATCAGACTGAACAGTAGGGCCTACATACAGGGCATCATTTAAAGAAATACCACTGGTAGATTTTGCACTGGCGTCAAAAACTACCCGGCACTTAGTGGTTAAAGAATTTTCTCGAATTACCGCATAGTGTGGCATATAATAATTCAAATTTTCCAAACTATCATTTTCATTAATTTTTGTCATATGATTTAAACTTTCATATTCACGCATAAAGTCAACATAGTAAGTTTTTAGAGAATTATTTTTATTTAATTTTTGCTCCAAAGAATAAAATCGTTTTAAAACTGCCTTTCGTGAGTCACCTAAAGAATCGATATTTTTGTTCAAAGGCATTTTTACCATAAAACGTCCTTCAGAGTTCCTATATGCATTTTTCAAAAAATCATCTTCACACTTTTGTTCATTCACATTTTATTTAAAATCGAAATAGTTTCAAAATTCTCCATTTGAAAAAATTGACTTAATTGATCACTTATTATTTTTTCAAAACTATCAGCTGTAATCGCAGAGTGACAAGAAATTATGAAATAATTTTGATTTGGCAACATTGCATTTCCAGAAATAACCCAACCTAACAAAGTCTTTTGTAAGACAGGCATATCTTTACCTAAATTCAATTGTCCTATACAAAGTAATTGCCAAAAAATACCACTACCTAACAAAATATTCACCTCTCTACTTTTGTAAAATTCTGAATCAGCAAGTTTTATATTTTCTGGTATTTCAAATAGAGACCTATTCATGTTAAGTGTAGGCAAGTTTTCTGTAATTTTATTTATTATCAAACAGGACACTTTTTAAAGTTTTACTTTTAAGTTAAAAGACACAGTTTTAAAATTTGAGTTTAAAGAACCTATTTCAATGATAGTTTTGTGTTTAATTGTAGATGTAGCTTTTCCAACACCTTTTACTGTTAAACTAAAATTTATCTTTTCAAGATTTAATTTCTTGCACAATGATTCAGTTACAAAACAACATTGAGACCCATTATCTAGTAAAACTCTTGCTGAATGATATTTGCCATATTTATCTTTTACTTGTACTATAGCTGTTGCAAGCAAAACTTCTGTAGGTCTAAAAGAATTTATTGTATGAGAAACTAAAGTGTGTTGAGCTTCCGTTGTACTATTATTTTCATTATTGTTAAAATTATTATTTATTTGTTGCACTTGATTACGATCAATATGTATCAGAGTATTGTGTTTTCGAAAGCATTTTCTGCACCCACTGTAAGTGCAATGTTCTGACAAATGTCCTGGCCTAAAACAGTTTATACATAATTTTTTCTCAAACAATTGTTGACTACGCTCATTTATTGGAATACTTAAAAGATGGTTACAGTCATAAACTGAATGCTCGTTTTTACAAAAATAGCACTTTGGTTTACTTGTACTTATATGTGAAGTGGAAAAATTCTTTATTGAATGTTTATTGCGAAATTTATTTTCTGTTTTAATAGCAACCTTGGAAGTTGCTCCCTTGTGTTCTAATTTTTTCATTAGTCCTAACCTATAAATTAAAAATTCCTCTATATCACTCATTTTCGGTTTTTCACCCTTAACTACATAGGATTCCCATTCTTTTTGTGTTTCTTCATCAAACTTAGTTGTCAAGATATAAATAAGCAATGTATCTACAGAGGGATCTTGAAAACTTTCTAAAGCTCTTAAATTTTTGGTAGTGTTTAAATAGAGATCTCTCAAACCTATATGATCATGCTTCAGCATAGCTGATTGTTCAAAAATTGCTTTTATATGGTTAAAAATTATTAAGTTATTATTCTCATAGTATTGGCAGAGCAGTTTCCAAGCAATATCATAGTTTGCCTCACTTTTTTGAATACCCATCAATAAATCTTTTGCCTCACCTTCTAATGACATTTTTAAATAATGAAATTTATCTATCTTGGGTGTATTGTATCATGTATAATATCTAATGGGTGTATTATATCACCTTGTATATAAGACTCTTGTGATTGATTACCTTGTAAATTGACTTCTTGTAATTGATTACCTTGTAAATTGACTTCTTGTAATTGATCACCTTGTATGTTAACCTTTTGTATTTTATTACTGTGTTGTGAATTTTTTGAAGACACTGGACTACAATAATTATTGTCGCTTGCTCTTATTATTTCTTTTAAATTTCCTAATACCCAAAAATAGGTTAACTCGAATTCTTTTCTTTCTTTCTCTTGATCTTTTAATAAATTTTCATCATCTATTAATTTAAGTTCAATTTTTGATTGAATTTCCTCAAATTCATTTTGAAGAGGATCAGCTTTTTCTATTTTAGTGAGAATTGTACTATATAAGGTAGGGTCTTTCAAAATTAACCCCTCTTCAAACTCTATGTCTTGAATATAATGTTTGAAAGGGGTAATTTTCCCTTTAATTTGACCCCTAATCAGGTTTAACGGCTTTAATTCTTCTTCCATGATTTATATTACAGATAGAAGTATATTATTTTAAGAAATAGTACTAGGTAAGTAGGTATAGCTTAGTATTTTACTATTTAAATATTGTATGTGCCTAGTATTAGTTATTGTAAATAGTAAATATTGTTAATAGTAATTTATTTATTAAATATTGTAATGGATATATTGTTAATATTAATTTGTTTCTTGAATATTGTAATAGAAATATTGTTAAGTAATATTAATTTATTTATTGAATATTGTATTTTCTATTAATTAATGACTATGTAAATAGTAAATATTTTTGAGTAATATTGATTTACTTATTTTTATCAAATCAAAGGAATATTGAAATAGAAATGGGAAAAACTCACAGAATAGGATCGGTTGGCCACCCGACTCTCCATGTGCTTCCAGTTTCCTCCAGCTATTTTTTACTATTTACTAGTTTTTACTGTTAAATCCTTAAATCCAGCGATTAAGGACCATGTTTCGTACTCGATGTAATGGACTGTATTTAATTCACCTTTTTGTTTAAATAAAAATTTACAAGAATTTCGGTAATTGCCTCTTTATTCTTGATGTATATAAAATCTAACCTAACAATCTGCCGAAAACCGGCGTTCACACTTCACACTTATATTTTTCCATAGGCAACACTAACTACATTACGTTATATTGGTTGCATAACCAGTAGGGTATGAAAATTAAGTAAAATCTATAAGGCGTCAGCAGGTTGTATTAGGCCCATCTTTATATTTCCGCACACTTTTTTCTGAGACTTTCAGACATTTGGATGTTAACTGAAATGTTTTTGATATTAAGAACATTTCGTCGGCATCATATGAAAATTGCCTAAGTACCAAAACGTAAATTTTATAGGAAGTGAAAAAAAAAGTTCCCGAATTCGCTGAAGGGTTTTCTTTACACCAAAATGCCCTCCTGATGGACTGACGTGTAACTGACGAAGTACTTCGGCTATTCTGCTCTTTGGGATCACCCACTGTCTTCTCTTCTCTGAACCGTCATCATTTTCCAGGACTCGTTTGAGCAAGCCATCTTCCATGATAAATGAGTCCCACTGGGCCCAATACGTCTTAACTACTGAGCATAGGTTTGATATTTCTTGTCAAGGTGGTCGACGGTTTTCTTTTTTCCATTTTCGAATTTTCTGTATAACTGGATCTCTTTCTTGTTCTTCTCTGATCTTAGTAGGCGTCCAGTCGTCATTGACCATCGTTGTTCTTAGCACTGCTGCTTCCTTGGATTCCGTTTTGTTGCAGTGGGAACACTCTGCTGGGCATGGCCTTCTGGAAAGAGAATCAGCGTTT
Source organism: Diabrotica undecimpunctata (assembly GCF_040954645.1). Taxonomy (NCBI): domain Eukaryota; kingdom Metazoa; phylum Arthropoda; class Insecta; order Coleoptera; family Chrysomelidae; genus Diabrotica; species Diabrotica undecimpunctata. The sequence goes on along the minus strand of NC_092809.1, from coordinate 82,265,378 downwards.
CTGTGGCTAACTCCGGCCCGGTGTTCAATCTTGAAATCGTATTCTTGGAGTCGTTCGATCCATCTGGCTATCTGTCCCTCTGGATTCTTAAACTGCATCAACCACTTAAGGGCGGCATGGTCGGTTCGGATTAAAAACTTCCTTCCATAGAGGTATTGATAGAAGTGCTCTACTGATTTCATTACTGCCAGAAGTTCTCTTCTCGTGACAAAATAATTCCGCTCAGGTTTTGAAAGAACTTTACTAAAATATCCGAGGACTCGTTCCTGTCCTCCTTGAATCTGAGACAGCACTCCTTCAATTCCCACATTACTTGCATCTAAATCTAAGATTAACTCTCCTTCTGGCAGTGGATACCCTAAAATTGGTGCTGTTATTAAATGTTTTTTTAAGGTCTCAAAGGCATTTTGGCAGTCTGTATCCCAGCGGTATTCTCTTGCTTCCTCTGTAAGTCGCGTTAATGGCTTAGCGATATCTGCAAACTTCTTAATAAACCTTCGGTAGTAAGTACATAGTCCAAGAAAACTTCTAACTTGATGTTTGTCCGTTGGTACTGGCCATTATTTAATGGAATCAATTTTTCCCTGATCCACGGCCACTCCTTCTTTACTGACTATATGACTCAGATAATTGACTTTACCTTGAAATAGCTGGCACTTCTTGGGGTTTAACATCAATTGGGCAGCTTTAAGTCGATTAAAAACGTTTTCTAAATTCTTCAAATGTTCTTCAAATGTCTCACCCAAGACGATTATGTCATCTAGATAAACCAGGCATGTTTTCCAAGATAACCCTCTCAACACATTTTCCATAAGCCTCTCAAATGTCGCAGGAGCATTACAGAGTCCAAATGGCATAACGTTGAATTGCCACAATCCAGATCCTATGGTGAAGGCTGTCTTCTCTTTATCTACTGGGTCCATTTCTACCTGCCAGTATCTAGACTTCAAATCCAAAGTAGAAAACAATTTACTTCCAGCCAATGTGTCCAATGTGTCGTCGATCCGACTCAGAGGATAACTATCTTTCTTGGTAACGTTGTTCAGCAAACGGTAATCCACACAGAACCTCGTCGTTCCGTCTTTCTTCTTAACCAGGACCACCGGAGAGACCCATGGGCTCGTAGAAGGTTCTATCACCCCGTCTTTCTTCATTTCCTGAACAATCGTTTCGGCTTCCTCTCTTTTCGCCTGTGGTAATCGTCGAACTGTTTGACGAATTGGCTTAGCATTACCAGTATCAATTTTATGCTTAACAACGGTAGTTCTTCCCGTCTTTCCTCCTTTCGGTACGAAAATATCACGATACTGCCGAAGAAATTCCCTTAATTTCCTTTTCTCCATCTGATTCAGAGACTGTCCTGCAACTGCAACCATTTGGTCGAATTTGTCGTTGGAATTATTAGATGTTGTCGTCTGACGGATTATGGATGTCACAGGTACACAAGTTCCTACTTTTGTCTCTTTCTTGATGGTTACTGGGTAGTCATTGACATTGATAAGTCTCACAGGAATTTCTTTAGCCGCAGTCACCAATTCCTTTCCAATTATGATTCCTCGGCCAACCTCGTTGTCATGGTTCCAAGACTCCATCATAACGGGTGTCCCTTCGTCCACAATTCCCTGTAGCCGCGCTACTATGATTGTTTCACTTCTCGCAGACACGACTGTATCTTCTTTAACGGCTGCTTGCATAGTGTTGTCATCATGTGGATGAAGAAATACCTCCTCGTTACCAACTTTGATTACCGTATTCTTAAAATCCAATTGGAATCCATGCGTATTCATTACGCCCATTCCTAATATAACATCCTCTTCGATGTCAGCAACTATAACAGTATGGACGAACTTTTCTGCTCCAATTCCTAATTGTATCTGGATTTCTCCATGAATGTTGGCATTTTCACCTGTAGCGGTACGAAGTCGTAACCTCGTTGGTAACAGTTTCTTACGGCTGTTTATAACTGTCGGGCGTATAATGGTTCTGGTCGCTCCGGTATCCACCAACAACGTATGCTTTTCACCATTAATTTCTCCATCTACATATACACTATCTTCACGACATTTCAAAGAAGCTATTAGTATGAGAGGGTCTTTGGAAAAGTTCTGGGTCGAAGCTGCCCCCCTAAGGCCGACCTGTTCTAGTTTTCCTGATGGTGAGTTTCTTGATTTGCGTCGTACCTAGGATGCTTACAGGAACTTCGTACGTGTCCTATTTCGCCACAATTCCAGCATCTTATGGTCTTCATTTCTTGTATGTCATGCTTTTCATCATATTAACGAGCTGGTCAAGTTTATCTTCATCTCCTTCCTCTTTTACAGTCCTAACTTTACTGTACCTGCCAGAGGCCTGCGTAGCTGACTCGTATTCGAGGGCGGCGGATAAGACATCAACCAGCGTCTTGTGACGAGCTTATCGTAGTGTTCTCTGCATTTCATGATCACGAAGACCATCAATAAACGTTTGAACGGCCAACTTTTCCATCATGTCTTCGGGAGCTGTTGGATAAGCATATCTTACTAATCTGGCAATATCTACCTCATATTCTTGAAGAGCCTCATTTTTCTTTTGTCTTCGATTTTTAAGCTGCGACTGATATACACGCTCCAAGTGTTCGTGGCCATATCGCATATTGAACCTCTTCTTAAGTTGTTCGAAATCATCCGTCTCCTCTACGGCTATGGTCTGGAGCACATCTAAGGCATCTCCTCGAAGAGCGATAGTCAGGTTTACAGCCTTTTCTTTTTCAGACCATCCATTCGCTCTTACAGCTGATTCGAACTGTTTCATGTAGTTGTTCCATGATGATTTTCCGTCGAAAGTTGGCACTTTAACATGAACAGAACCTCCACTTCCTTCAAATTTCGGCCGTGTTTCCAACTTACATTTCGTCTCGTCTTCTTTTGTCTCCACTGTAATCGGATTGTTTCCTCTCTCTGCTGTCCCTGTTTCTTCCATCTTCCTTTCCATCTCTTTCATCTTTTCTTCGAAGGCCAACTTATCGGCAGCAACTTGGTGTTTTAACGAAGATATTCTATCGTCGAGGGCAGACATCTCAGAAGCGACTTTAGAGATGTTAGCAGAAACTTTACTTTCCAGGGAAGAAATCTCGTTAGAAACTTTGTTTTTTAATGAAGCGATGTCGCCGGATACTTTGTTCTCCAATGATGCGATGTCACCAGAAACTTTGTTCTCTAATGATTCGATGTCACCAGAAACTTTGGCTACATCAGAAGAAACTTTCGAAATCGACGAGAGGACAGCATCTTCAAATATATAAGTCTCTGGGTCCAATTCTTCTTCTAGCAAAGCGTTCTTTAGTCGTTGGACTAACTCAACCTTTTTTCCGATAGAAGCTAATTCTCTCTCCTCGAGATGTCTTCTTAAATTCGTCACTGTGAGCTCATAAATCGTCGTCATTTTCACAATTTAAAAATATTCACTTCGGAACAAACTTGTTATGATTATTATAAGTCTAATTTACTTTTATTTCACTTCCGACACCATTTGTAATATTTTTAATAATTCTAATCTATCTATTATTTATTTAATAAAAGGTTCTATTTATAACACTTATAAATTTATTAAAGTCTTTATTAAATAATTTATCTTAATTATACAATTTATTATAATTCGTGCGTACAATTTAAACGCGGCGCGCGATCTTCAGATATTAACTAACTGGTCTTTAAAAACTTTCGTATTTATATAAAAAGCACCGTTAACTAGAATCTCGTCGAAGAATGTCGACCTGACCCTTGGCAAAAAATCTAGAAGGTCACGCCATACTGGTTTTATTCAGCCTAGGGAGACCCGTCGATCTTCTTACTAGAAAATACTCGAATGAATAAGCATATTAGTAATAAACATGTTTACCGTTCTGATTCATACGACACGTCACCATCTATCGTAACAAACTATCAATAGATTTTTAATTTTGTTTTTAATTTAAGTTTTTATCGCTAAATTTCCCACCTCGACTAGTTTCATCTCGTTTTATTTAACAGATTCTTATGTTTTCCATCTTTTGCGTTATTTTGCCGGTTATTAGACACTCATCACTGTATTATACGAATTTCACTCGTGAATTAAATGCACGGGTTTTAAATAAACCCCCCTCCTCAAGTACTGGATACGTAGAAATCAGCCCAAAACATAGGACCTTTGGCTTTGTGCATAACTTATCGTATGATATTGAAATTGAATGATCTGGAGGTAGAATATAAAGAAGAACAAAAATGCGTCAGTAAACTCACAATTGGTTCTGTTGTCCCTTTATTTTATTTCTAAAATCACAACACGTGCATGAAACCAACAAATCATTTTAATATGAAAATGGCGTAACTCCATTTATAATGAAAACTGAAAAATGCCCAAGTCCCATGCCTAATTTTAAGAGAATTTAACAAAAAAAAACACACCCGTATGGACTTTTTTTCAAAACTTACTTACCTGAACTATTTGACAGCTAATTCCAATTACTGTTTCAATAAAAAATCTCGTTTTTAAACGTATAAATGCAATAATTCTGGATGCACGTTATTAAACCACGTTCACAGTGAATAATGTGCGGACTTACGCAAAATTCACGTTGCTTCAGATAACGTCGGATTTGGGCAACATTCAAATCCATATCTTGTGGCACCATCTAGTAAGTAATCGCTTAAATATTTTGCAGTGATGATGGTTATGATTTAATATTATTACCAAACCTCGACGTAAGCGACCCTTACGGATATTTTGTTAACTGAGTTATGGCATGTGATCTATCCCTACTTCTCAGTATTAATAGCTCAAGTATACTACTATTGCAGACTTCTTTCTTTAAAAAAAGAAGAATTATTCTAAATACTGGAAGTGTATACTAAACCCATAAAATTTTAAGTAGTATATTATATTTAAAAGATATATATTAGTTGTTATAATTTAACCTAACCTATTTATTATATATATGGTACAAATAAATAAATATTGATTGTCGGTAATTTGTAAAGTTCTATTTTATATACTATTTAGTTTGTTTACTATTAATATTGGCTATAAGTACGTGTGCTTGGTTGTATAGTAATTTCCAGCCACTTCCATTCTGTCAAAAAGTAACTAACTTCGCAAAAAATATAGTTTATAGCATGGTACAATGAATACACAAGGTATGATACATAATGTTCCAAAATCGGTTCGCTTTCGCGCATGACGTAGTCAAGATCGCTTATTCCCGCAACATTTGAATGTAGTTGTATAGGAAAGACTTTTAATTTTAAGTTTTTTTATATAATTTGGCTAATTTAATTATAGTAATTATAAAGAGATGATAAAATTATGTTATTATAATATTTATCCTTTATAAAACATAGATATCCTTTATAAGACAAGTTTTAATTATCTTTTATTACACGTAGGTACAGGTTAATTAACTTATAGGTACTCCAGAGTTCGATATTTCAGATGTTTAAAAAGATACAGAAAAGTGGTAATGGAGGTATACAAAATTTGTACGTATATATACCTACTGAACTAAACACAAAATCAAAATAAATAATAACAAAGTCAACTTTATTTGTTTATTTATATCGAATGAGCTAGCTGGCCATCGAATATGAGTGTAGTGAGGGCACACAATATTGCACAACATTTAAAATGACATTTTTGTAATATTTACACATAAAATTATCTTGGTATTTTTTATAATAATGATAACATTGTATATTTTAACAATGATAACATGATTTAACAAAGAAAAATATGTTATTTTGGAAGATGCTAAATTGATTTCCTCCGAAACAGTTCTTATTGCAAATTGCATAGCAGGCTGAGGCTAGTTTCTTACTTAACAAATCGATATGAAAAAACCATTTAAGGTTTCATGACTAATAATTAATAAAAATAAAGATTTAGACTTACGTCGTTGACCTAGAAGTAGTAAGAAGCTGCTCAACATACTTTTTGGACTCTCTGTGTTCGCCTCCTTGTACGCGTTTCTTTTGGTTGGTTAAAAGGGTAGCCGATGTTGATTTAGGCAAATAAAGACTAGGTACTGCCTCAGGTTTGAGTTTTAGACCCTTTTTAGAAACGTAATTTAAAAGTTCCTGTTGTAGATTTCTTTGGTAATCTTCAGTTTTAAAATGTGTATAACAAATTCTTGCAGTATTACAATTAAAATTATCCTATCTACAACAAGATATAATCCACAGTTTTCTGGTCACGCTATCTTTAGGAAATGTATGAAACTTAAAGATTTTATCTTCATTGTCACTATTCCAACAAGCAATTGCACAGCGTACTTTGAAAAAGGTACAAAACCAGATATACAATGGCAAATAAAAACTTTCAGTTTTACAAAAAAATACTATACAGTATAAATAAATAGTAACTAAACACCATTTGTATAAAGACACATATATAAGCATATATCTAAATTATTTTTCTATTATAAAATAGATGACTCAGTCAGTATTGAGATACTTTAAAATATATTTGTTATCTTATACCTTACAATTTGCAATAGTCACCATTAATAACCGATAATATTGTTGAACTTTTGTTTTTGTACAAGCTTTCTGTCTTGCCGGTGTAAAGTCGTCTGAAGTCGATATTTATTGTGTTTTGCGTTTGAACTAATTTGTGTCTTATTTTCATATTATTATATTGTTTGATAAGTAAATTTTGCATATAATAATCGGTAGGTTATAGTAATGTGTATATTTTTTATTTTACTAAATTTCATTATAACTCATCTAAAATACCATATTGAATTGTAAAACAGATTTTTCTCTATTGTACTATATTTTGTTTTTATTTCAGTAAAACTGCTTGGAAGTGAGTGACAGTGAATCAGAATAAGCAAATCTACTACTATTTACCTATTCACAGTATTTCCTCTGCAGAAAATTTTTAAATTTCAAGGGATTTGCATACAAAAAGAGTACTTATATTATTAGTATATGTATGAAAACAAAAATAAATATTTCGCCTGAATCTCTAGGAGAAGTAAAGGTTTTACGCTACTGAAAATATATTTTTTATTCAATTATAACCAAAACATTTAAAAAAAAATTAGATCACTTTTTAACCATAATTTCAAAATTAATGTGTACGTTAAGCTGTAATAATGGGTTCGAGGTGGTTCAGGCGATCTTAGCTACGTCACACTCCTGGACCAGCTGTCAAATGTCATGCGCAATATCATACCTTGTGTATTCATTGTACCATGGTTTATAGTTCAACATAGTCACAGCACACGGTTCGTAGACTTACTACGGTTGCCTCTTCCGCCTAACCAATGAACATTAAGCCCGAAACTGTACTCTCGTGACGTATTTCTTCCCCTTCAACCAATCAACACTGCAATCGACCTGCCCTCTAAATTCAGTTTCAATCGCGAATAAATGTGTTTTGTATAATTCTTGTGTACTCTGGTGACGTAATTCAAGCATCCCCACCCCAGTCGGAAGAGGCAACCGTAGTAAGTCTACGAACCGTGGTCACAGCCACCTTAAGTTACAAGCCATGAAGTAGAAATTTGGCAACATCTAAGAGTAGTCCTGTTTGAATGTAAACAGTTGTTTACAAATGAATCGATAACTATTTGTATATTCTATTTTTTTAATTAATATTAACATATTCGCGACCAACCGTCACGCATGTGTGACGGTGAAGTTTTCGTAAGGACTGCTGACACATATGTGTGACACCGAACTTACGTGATGAAATGTAAAATAATTTTACCACGGTTTATCACAGTGGGTCTAAATTTGGCCACAGTCCACCTAAACAATCCTTCTTTCACACGCTATGGCTGGGTTGTGATTTGGACGTTTAAAAAAAGAAGAAATAACCTGTAAATTTATGGAACGTAAATTTATAGAATGTAAACGTCGAATACGAAAAGTATCGTAATTGTGTATAATTTAGAAAGGTAATATAAAAATGTAACTTATTTATACACCGTGTAATAACTTATTATTTATTTTAGACGTATTAACAATGTCAAAACGACATCTAAGTACACGAGACCTTCAATTAGAGGCCGAGATGGCTAGTAGGGAAGTTAGTGAGTACAGAAATGCCGAAAATATTGAATATGAATTCGAGGAGGACCATAATGATGAAATGTTTTATTCTAGTGGAAGTGAATATTCTCCTTCTCATTCTGGAAGAGAGACTGAGGATACTAGCAATGATGGGGGAGAGTCGAGCAATGACGGCGGTGAGTTGAGTAATGATGAGGGCGAAGCGAATGATGCAAATGAAAATGTGGTACAAGAAAATGATGAGGCGAACTGGCTTGATGTAGAGGAAAATATTGAGATACATCAGTTTACTGAACAAGAAAATATAAAAGTAGAAATTCCTGTTGATGCAACACCTATACAATATTTTTCATTACTATTTGATGAAGAGCTTTTGATAAAAATCGTAGAGTGGACAAATCACAGAGCTGCTTCACGCAAAGAAAACGCTACTTTAAAAAAATATTCCTTTTTAAGACGCTGGATGGATATAAATATTGACGACTTAAAAAAATTTTTGGGTCTCTGCATATTAATGGGAAACATTAAACTCCCCTCCTTACGTTTATACTGGAGCACAGATCCACTATATCACTTTTCAATATTTGGAAAAACTATGCCCAGATCAAAGTTTGAAGCTATTCTTCAAAATATTTGTTTTTACAAGCCGGAAGACGTAGAAGTTCAAGATCGACTTTACAAAATTAAAAACGTTACGAGTCATATTATAAATAATATCTCTAAAGTTTACTATCCAGGAGAGAACTTAAGTCTTGACGAAGCCCTCTTACTGTGGAGAGGGCGGTTAATATTCCGACAGTATATGCCAAAAAAAAACTAGTAAATATGGAATAAAAATTTATGAGATTACTAGCTCTGATGGATTTTTACTAAATTTCCTAATCTACAGCGGCAAGGGGACAATAGTAAATGAAAATGGGCATGCGTTTGAAGTAGTTCACAGACTTGTTACTAAATATTTAGAGAAGGGGCACACTATCTACATGGACAATTATTACAACAGTTATGATCTTGCCAAGTTTTTACATGAAAAGAAGACCTACGTTTGTGGAACATTAAGAAAAAATAGAAAAAGTAACCCAAATAGTGTTATTACAAAAAAATTAAAGAAAGGAGAAGTCGTATGGCAAAGAAGAGGTCCAATCATAGTATTAAAATGGAAAGATAAGAAAAATGTAATAATGATTTCATCCAAGCATGGTTCCGAAATGGTTGAAGTTGAAAATCGTAGAGGCCAGAAAAAGTTGAAGCCAGTAATGATTCGTGACTACAATTCCTTTATGTCGGGAATTGACAGAATTGACCAGATGACTTCATATTATGGCAAACCACGAAAAACTCTGAGATGGTACATGAAAGTTTTATTTCACTAACTAGATATTTGCATGTGGAATGGCAACTGGTTGTTGAATAAAAATAGGAACACGTCAAAGAAAACAAGAATGTCGTACCTTCAGTTTAGACCTTGGTGTAAATGGTCTTTGGTTTAGAGAGGAAGTGATCAAACATTTACTGGGACAAACAGAACGGCCAAGCAGAAAAAAAGTTGTTGCGGCACACAACTTGAAAAAAGAAAATAAGCGGAAAAGATGTCGACAGTGCAGTGCAACCAAGAAAAGGGCTGTCACCTGGTACACATGCCAGGAATGTAAGGGGAGTGATGGACAGCCCATTGGGTTATGTGTTACACCCTGTTTTGCTGAGTGGCACAGAAAAGACAATTAAACTTATACAATGTGTTTTATTTTTTATTGGAAGTAATTTTTAGTTTTGTTAATATTGAATAAATAAATGATTTTTTATAAGTAGTAGTTGATTGGCAACACGGTAACCAAAACGTAAACAAATATTTTATTTGTCGTCTGCAATAAACTCAATTTCTGAGAGTTGTAACGGGAAATAAATTATTGAAAATATCCAGTGAACAATATAAGACATTAAGTGAAGGAGAGTGCTAAGAAAAAACTTTAAAATCGGTGCAATTACATCCGAAAACACCAAGGCCCTATAAAAAGTAAAATCGCTGTAATTGATAAGCCTAATTAACATCAAAGCATAGAAGCGAAACTCTGACCTTTGAAATTGCGACGTTGCCGTTGTGAGTAGACTTTCGGGGTAGACACAGAAAAATAACAACGGTTAATAAACATAAAATAAATACGGTAAACGCTGTCTTCTCTGAACTGTTGAGGTGGAAGACAGTGTTTGGCGCCGGAAAATGGAAAAATATATGAAAAATTTAGACAGTGATGATACACTTTCAGAAGAAGGGGCAAAAAGGAAGGACAGATATAAAGACAGCGAGGAAGAAGATAACATTTTCAGAAAGAGCAAGAAGTTTTCGAGAACACCAACAAAAACTCCAGAGAAAAAAAATGAGGCAACAAAAATTGATCAATTACTAATAATGGTGAGCCACCTCACCGATGATATTAAGGAAATAAAAAGAAATCAACAAGAATGCAAGGAAACGATAGAAAAGCTCATAATGGAAAACAGAGAGCTGAGAAAAGAAAATTCAGAACTAAAACAAGAAAATATAGAGATCAAGGAGGAACTCAGAGAAATAACAAGAAACATGGAAGTTATGGAAAAACACCGACGAATAAATAACATAGTTATGTACGGCCTAAAGATAGACACATATGAGCAAGCAAGGTTAAAAGGAACAATCAATAATTTCATCAAACAACATATAGGAGTAGAGGTTAAAATAAGGAATGCTCACAAGTTAGGCGAAAAAACATGCCTAATTGAATTGGAAAACCAGGAAGAAAAAAGAAAAATAATGGAAAAAAAGCACAAGTTAAAAGAAATTAAAGAGTACAAAATATATATCAACGAAGATGCAACCACAAAAGAACGAGAAATACAGAAAACAATTAGAAACATTGCTCAAGAAGAAAGAAATAAAGGAAATGAAGTCAAGATTGGAATAAAAAAAATATGGGTGAATAACAGCGAATGGAAGTGGAATGACAAAGAAGGCGCAATATGTAAAAAAACATCAAAAAACTAGCAACTAAATGTACTACTGGAATTAAGTTGACGAAACAAGCACAGAACAAGGTTAGCGATAATACAAAAAAAGGAAAAAAGAGGAAAAAAATGATAACGGGACCAAAACACAAGAAAACATTACGAAAAGAACACTTACTTTTGGGAACATGGAATGTAAGAGGCACATATGGAGAAGGCAAACTTAAACACTTAGCGAGAGAAATCGAAAAGTTCCATTTTGACATAGTAGCATTACAGGAGACGAAACAACTGGGAAATGATATATTAGAAATAGAAGATACAATGTTTTTTAACAGCGGTGGAAAGAATCGAACGTTAGGCACAGGTTTTATGATAAGAAAAGAGCTAAAAGAAGCACTAGTAGAGTTTAAACCAGTATCAGACCGCATATGTAGTATCAGGTTCAAGGGAAAATACCAAAAAATCACCCTCATAAATATTCACGCGCCTTCAGAAGAAAAAGATAATGATGTCAAAGAATGTTTCTACAATGAATTAAACAGAACAATCGAAAATATACCCAGATATGATATGAAAATTATTCTAGGCGACGCAAATGCCAAAATAGGGAAGGAAGAAGTATTTAGACCGACAATAGGAAAATATAGTAAACACAATGAAACTAATGAGAACGGACAATTCCTGATAGATTTCGCAAGAGAAAAAAATATGATCATAATGAGCACATATTTCGAACGAAAAGAAATACACAAGGAAACTTGGATATCGCCAGATAGAAAGACTAAAAACCAAATAGACCACGTGCTAATCGAAAAAGAAGAACAGCAATGTATAAAGAAGATAAGAACATACAGAGGACCAGACGCCGACTCAGATCATTACATGGTGGGCATCAAAATTAAGCAACTGATACCAGAAAACAAAAACAAAATAAAAAAAAAGAAATGTATACATAACCCAATTCGATTAGCAACAAAGAAAGAGCAAGACATATACGAGGAAACAATGGAAAGAGAACTAAAAAAGATACAAATAGAAGAGCAAACTGAGAACAAATGGGAAAACATAAAGCAAATAATGAACAAAGCAGCAAAAGAATGTAACAAACAAGAGAATAAAAAGAGGAAAGACTGGTTCGACATAGAGTGCCAAAAAGAAATAGAAATAAGAAAATCATTAAGGATTGAAATGATCACGAAAGAAACAACAGAGACAAAGAATAGATATAGGGAGCAAAGACAAAAAGTAAAGAGAGTGCTGAGAGAAAAGAAGAGAAAACACATAGAAAATAAGCTAAAAGAAATAGAAGAGAATTACAGAAATAAAAAAATAAAAAACCTATATCAAGGTGCTAGAAATGAAAAAAAAGGTTTCCAACAAAAACCCATATTCGTCAAAAACAAAGCAGGAAATAATATAAGCGGGGAAACAGAAATTGCCGAAAGATGGAAAGAGTATTTTGATGAATTACTAAATGGCAATAATAAGTCAAACCAAAGAGAATACGTGGAAACAGAAGCAAGAATCGAACACTTAGAAGACATAGAAGATAATTCACCCAGCAAAGAACAAATCGAGGAAATCATAAAAAATCTGAAAAACAACAAATCCCCTGGAAGCGATAACATAACAGCAGAGATGATGAAATATGGTGGAAAACTGCTAAATAATTGGATATACAAGATCATAAAGGAGATATGGATAAAAGAACGAATACCCGAAGATTGGAAGGAAGCCATTATTTGCCCATTACACAAAAAAGGAGACAAAACAGAATGCAGTAATTACAGAGGAGTAGCGTTACTAAATACCGTATATAAAATCCTATCAAAATCCATAAAAGATAAGCTAGAAAAAGAAGTTGAAAATATAATAGGCGAATACCAATGCGGATTTAGACGAGGGAGAAGCACAACGGACCAAGTATTCATAATCAGAGAATTACAAGCAGAAAGCTATGAGCACAACTTACCAACGATAGCGCTATTCATCGACTTCCAGCAAGCATACGATAGAATAAAAAGGAAGGAATTAAAAGAGACCCTTGAGGAACTGGGAGTTAGCAGAAAGTTGCGTAACATGATACATCCTACTTTAGAGAATACAGAAAACAGAGTCAAAGTAAACAATCATGTATCGGACAAATTTATAGTAAACGAAGGATTAAGGCAGGGCGATCCTTTGTCATCATTACTCTTCAATTTATGCCTAGAAAAAATAATGCGAGAAGCGAAAATCAATAGAGAAGGACTCCTATATCATAAAAGACACCAAGTTTTGGCATTTGCGGATGATATAGTGTTGCTGGCAAGAGGAAAAAAAGAGCTACAGGAGATAGTACAGAGAATAGTAAAAGCAGCAAAGAAAATGGGACTTTACATAAATGAAACTAAAACAAAATGTATGCAGTGGACAGATGATCAGTTCAGGGATGGACAAAAGTTTAAAGTAGAAGTAGAAGAAAGATTATCATACGAATTCGAAATGGTAGAAAGATTTACATACCTAGGTACAATAATATCACGCAAACCTAACATTAAAGAAGAAATACAAGCTAGAATAATGGCAGGCAATAGAAGTGTACATGCTCTTAGTGGAATGTTGAAAAGCAAGTTTTTATCAAGAAAGGCAAAAATACAGTTATACAAAACAACTATACAACCAATAGTAACGTACTGCAGTGAGACATGGACAATGACAAAAAATGAACAAAATTTACTGGAGATATGGGAAAGGAAAATCCTGAGGAAGATATATGGAGGAATAATAAGGGACGGTTTATGGATAAGAAGATCAAATAATGAGTTAAAGAAATTATATAATCAACCTAACATAATAGGAGTCATAAAGGCACAGAGACTAAGATGGCGAGGTCACCTAGAAAGGATGCCGAACACGAGAACTTCAAAAAGGGTAATGAACTACACTATAACTTTAAAAAAGAGAAAAGGAAGGCCAAAAAATAGATGGAGGAAGAAAAAGATATGGAAGAAATTGGACTACAAGGCCAGAAAAGAAAAATGAATAACAAGAAGGAATGGAGAAAAATCACATATCGAGCCAGAGAAGATCTCAGTACATAAAGAAAAGCGAAAATGAAGAAAGAACAAACTTTTTAAGCCATGGGCCTCTAAGGCCTTTAGTGCTATTGTATATATATATTTGTGACACTTGGGTTATGTTCAAATTTTTATTACTATAGACCAGTGTCACATATGTGTGACATTATCCAAAACATTTTTTTTTATAATCCTTGTTCACTTATATACTCCTAACCAAAAATGGTGGATTTGGCATGTTTCTTTCATGTTTAACCAAAATCAGTTTGACTGGACAGGCCTAAAAATAGGTTGGTCGCGAATGTGTTAAGTGCTTTTATGTGTCTAGTCAGTTACTTAAGTTAGTCGTTTATTCGACTAATTATTGATATTGTACTACAGGTTGAAACCATGGTTGAAATAAACTCAAATGTAAGTAGGTATAAACGTTGTTAGGTTAGGTGTGGAATTTCATTATTCTCAGTATTTATTAGGTAATTTTTAATTCTTTTGTTATATTAACTCTTTGGGCAATGAAATCACAGTTTTTGCAACAACTGTGGGTTTATTCTCCGGTTAATATCGTAATAGTTGAAATGCCACAAAAGCTTAAATATATTGTTCTTTTCAGTTACAGATGTCAAGACATTGTTGTGTACCTCGATGCAAAAGTAATTACACAAGCATTCTGAAGTTGGAAGGGCCTGTAAGCTCATTTTCTTTCCGAATAGATAAACAATTATGTAATAAGTGATTAAAAGCTATCAAAGAAGACAATTATACCCCAACAAAATCTTCTGTTCTGTGTGCTAAGCATTTTCATTCTGAAGATATAGTACTTCATCATACATGGAAAGACAAGGAGTGTTGTGTCTGAAAAACTAAAATTGGAATTAAATGCTATTCCTAGGATTTTCCCCAATCTTCCGGCATATATGTCTATTCCTAAACCTATAGACAGAAGTGATCCATGTGAAAGACGACAACATCACTTTGATAAAGAGAACCACAAATTGCAACAACTGGAAAAAGACTTTCTCAAACAAGATTTAATAGACTCGTTTGATAACTTTATTAACAAATGCAGCATGAAGATTACTTTAAATGAGTGGAATCAAAAAGTGACGAATGACAGTGTATATTTTTATTTTTTAAACATTCAAGAATGTAGTGACTCATATGACATTGGTCTAAAGTTATTAAGTAGTGTTAAAATGTCTAAAAATTTAAAAGTTACTGTATATATAGTGTACTGTATGTATAGGTGAAAATTTGTTTATATAGGTTTGGTCTGATTCCAACACTTACCTTACTTTAGCGTGGATAAGATAGTAGCTAAGGAACCACTCAGTCCCTGTTTTTAAATGACAGTCAAATCAATATCGTTAATTCTGTAATATTTACTAGGTATTCTTAGCGATAGTAATTGTAAATAGTCCTTGCATTCCTGAAGTAAGAAACTAGCTCAACTCAGTGTCAATCATCTGCAAAAATGGCATATTTCTCATTGTTTAAGTCTCATCTTCGATATAAGCTTCCTTTTTGGGGTTTTAGTAAAGCAGCCCAATTTGATACTATTTTTAAATTACAAAAAAAGCAATTAGTTATCTATTTGGTCTTAAAACATACTTCATTGCTACTTTAAAAAATCACAGAGTTGTGACGCTTCCTTCTTTATATATTTTAGAAACTTTATTTGATTCACAACCATCTAAAAATTTTTCCTGAAACACCTGATCATGGCTACTCCATTAGAAGTTCTAGTTATGATGTTTATTTACCGATCTTATTGAGTAAGTAAAGAATTCTATTCTATATAGTGCAAAAAAACTATATAATCACCTACCGGGACAAATTAAATCCGCAACATCTTTCACCAAGTTCTGTAAAATGACAAAACCTAAATCTCTGAAAGACCATATTATTCAGTCCATGAGTTTCTTAATGAATGACAAAGAAACAAAATTATTAGTATTCTGTACATTTACATTTGAGTGTCTCACGCAGTAGCTACAATTTGTTTTGTATTTTAGGGTTGCTTGTACAAATTATGTAAGGTGTACAATAATTTTACTAATTTAAGATTGCCATAAAATTGTACAATTTTCAGTGACAGTGATTACAGTGTTAATGTAACTTCTCAGTGTGTTACTGTAATATCAATAAAATTAATGAGACATAAATTAAAAGCGTTTTTTTTATACTTTACAAGAATATTGTAATTCATAATAATTGATTTATGAGTCTCCTCTATGCGTTTTTTTAAAGCTTGTATACTGTTATTTTCTGTTAATCTCTTAGATAATACCTACAATTAATTAGAGCTCTAGATTTTAAAAATTATAAATGTTTACTATTCCAATACATTTCTAACCTTTGTATGGAAAATAAATATTATTTTAACCCGGCAACTGTGTTGTGGGGTGAAAATCACCCACGTCGTTTATTAGCGCTTGTTAAAATAGTGGCAACATCGCCAGATTCATCTGGCGCCACGAGTACCTTCCCATAATATAACAGATCTTGTATTGCATCATAAATTTCAGTATATAAATAAGATTTGAACGAGTGGTGTCGCGTTTCTTTGGACTTTTGGGTGATTTTAACCCCACCACACAGTTGAAGTGCAGTAATATTTAGTTTTTGGGTAATTTTAACCCCACAACACCGGTTAATTATGACCAGGTAAATTCTTACATTAGCACAATTTATCTTTATCTCTATAGATATTTTTAATTTCAGACATATAGAAATATGTGTAGTTGGGAGAAAGAACAAGAAGCTCTCTTGAAGCTTTGGCAGGATGAATTAACTGGATCAGAGTTAGGATCAGAAAGCGAATCTGAAAATGAAAGTCAGCAGGTTATCCTTCGTCCCAGTGAGGATGTTTTAGAAAACCAACTTCAATCAGTGGAAAATTGTCAGCCTGGAAGTTCTAATCAGAAAAATCAATCATCGTCGGAAGATTCCTCTCAAGACAACAATAAGTTTGAAGATAATAAAGTAAGGCAAGTTTTTTATTGGACGGGATGGGAAAACAAAATAGGCAAAGAACTGTCCTAATAAATCGGTTAGAACACGACAAGAAAATTTAATAACTGTACTTCCAGGTGTTCGAAATAATGCAAAATATTGCAAGTCGCTCATTTATTGCTGGGAATTATTCATGGATAATATTATTGTGGAAGATATTGTCCACTGCACTAATAAAAAAATCAGTTTAGTCGCTCAGAATTATAATGACCAACATAAATATATCACCAAGTCTACGGACGCAAAAGAAATTCGTGCAATTTGCGGATTATTATATCTATCAGGCGTTTATAAAGCCAACAGGTTAAATTTGGAGGATCTGTGGGCTACAGATGGAACAGGAATTGACATTTTCAGGCTAACAATGTCCCTGCAAAGATTTATATTACTTTTAAAATGCCTACGATTCGATAATATCGAAAATAGAGAAGAACGAAAAAGAGTAGATAAACTGGCAGCTATACGAGCTGTTTTTGATCGATTTGTATCCAATTGTCAACAATATTTTATTCCTAGTCAATACTTGACGATCGATGAAAAATTAGAATCTTTTCGGGGACGTTGTTCCTTTCGGCAATATATCCCCAATAAGCCGTCCAAATATGGAATTAAAATATTTGCCTTAGTGGATGGCAAAACATTCTACATTTTAAATTTAGAGGTATATGTAGGCTCACAGCCTGAAGGACCTTTTCAATTTAGTAATAGACCGTTTGATGTAGTAAACAGGCTTGTAAATCCAATCCGTGGTACTAACCGCAACATTACATTCGACAACTGGTTTACCAGCATACCGCTAATGGAACATTTGCTTAATGAACATCGGTTAACATCTGTTGGAACTATTCGTAAAAACAAGAGGGAAATACCGACAATCTTTTTGAATTCCAAAAACAGAGCTGGAAACCACGCGATTTTCGGATTTAAAAAAGACATTTCTTTGATGTCCTTTGTCCCGAAGAAAAATATAATAGTGTTAGTAGCTTCTTCACTTCATCATGATACAGAATTTGACCACAAATCAAATAAACCTGAGATTATAGACTTTTATAATCACACAAAAGGTGGCGTAGATATGGTTGACGAAATGTCTGCTTTATATAATGTATCTCGTAATAGCAAGCGATGGCCTCTAACAATTTTTTTTCACTGCTTAATAATGCAGGAATAAATAGTTATGTTATTTATCAATATAACAAGCCAACTGAAAAACTAAAACGCAGATTTTTTTTTAAAGAACTTGGTTTGGCACTAATTAAACCATATATTGAAAAAAGAGGTAACAACCAAAGAATACCATCAGACATAAGAGCCAAACTAAAAAGAAATAATGGCGGAGAGGACTCTCAAGGACCTTCAAACAAGAAGCAACGAACAACATCCAGATGTGGAGTGTGTCCCCGTGGAAAGGACAGAAAGTACCAAAAAAAAATATGTGAAATGTGACATTTTTCTTTGTCTTGAACATTCTGTATATTTTTGTTCCAAATGTTCACATAATTGTTAATTATGCTATTTAAACAAAAGTTCCTAGCTACTTTTTATAAAATTTGTATTTTTTTTTTTATTCTATATCTCTAATAAAAATTTTGGTAACAAAAATTGTGGTAGTAGTTTACATATAAACTAAATTTTAGTATATTTTTTAAATCGTTGAATTTTTAACGGAAATTTTTTAAATGATTTATCTTTGAAAAATATTATATAACAAGATAACCATGATTTAAAATCTTAAAATATTTTCTCAATTCTATAAATAAAAAAAATGGGGTGATAATTACCCCAACACACAGCTCCTGACAGAAAATTTCACCACACAGTCGCCGCGTTAACAGGTTTAACTTATTTATTTCATATTTTCCTTTTATTAAATTTAATTAAAATTTCTCTTATTTGTGCAATGTGAAAAATAGATAAATAATATAGTATATACAGATAGATAGGCAACTCTATATATAAATTTGGTTTATTAGCACCACTGGTGAGCGGGGTTAATACTAATCACCATTTGGCGGAAAATTCAAATGGTCAAGTATTAACTTTATCCCTTTAGCGCCTCTGGTGGGTCATTTCGGTACTAATTAAAATTTAACATATTTTATTATTTTCCAATGGAATAATCTCACATATCATGAGTGATGTAACAATATGCTTTTTCACAAGTTTTGTAGGGAGACGAAAAACTTTTTTAGAGTCACCTGTTTTTATATGATATTTTTTTGACTTGTTTTGTAGTAAAGTCATAGAATTTACTACAAAACAAGTCAAAACTTACATATAAAAACAGGAGGTGACCCTAAAAAAGGTTTTGCGTCTCTCTTACAAAACTCATGAAAAAGCAAATAGAGATATTGCCAAATCACTGACTATATAATATTATTAAAATAAAATATCGTAACTTACTAAGCTTGTAAGTAATACTCATAAATTATTTGCAACAAGGCAAACTAGAAATGTGAGTATATTAATAATATTCTCAAGTTGCAAAATATATAAGTTTTTATTATTTCTTCTGTCAAATGTGGTTATAAGGAAAAGGACATAAATAAAAATTATACAATTTTTTTTTCTAAATATATGTGTATTTATTTGCTGTTTCTGATAAAATAGATATAAAATATATTTATTACATTGGTATAATATACTTTGATCATTTAATAATAAAATTCTATAACTGAATAACATATCATAAATTTACATAGTTCATGATTTTTATTTATTTAACATCCCATTTATTTACAATTTTTAAAGCAAATTAGTGAGATGAGGTTGCAAGAAGCAGAAATACAGCTAGAAGAAATAGAAGATGAAAGAGAGAAAGATAATATGCTAACAGAGAAAAAAGTCATCAAAGCAATACAAAAACTGAAAGAAAACAAAGCTCCTGGATTAGATGGCATACTATCTTAACTTTTAAAACATGGCACAAAAAATCTGACCTATAGTATACGTAGACTAGTAAAACTGATATGGAGGCAGGTGAAACTACCTGAATACTGGAACGTAGGTATAATTGTACCTATACACAAGAAAGGGAATTAAACAGTTTGTGATAACTAGAGATGCATTACCCTGCTAAATGTGACCTACATTCTTTACAATCGACTGTCGCGATATTGTGAAAGCATAATAGGAAAATATCAGTGTGGGTTTCAGGAAAATATCCATCAAATATTCCTTTTACGACAAGCTTTAGAAAAAACATATGATTATGGAATTGATACTTATCATTTGTATGTATATTTTAGATGTGCCTAGGAAAATGTAGACAGAAACGCACTATACAAAGCCATGGTAGAATTTAATATCCCAATACACTGAGTGAGGTTGGTGAAAGCAACCCTCTCAACAGTTGAGTGTAAGGTTAGAGTGCAGAACGGAATCACAGTATAGATAACAACTTGTTGTTGTTATCAACAAGTAACAAGTTGTTGTCTATACTGTGACGGAATATCAAGAACTTTCCAGACACAAATAGGTCTTTGACAGAGAGATAGCCTATCATGCCATGTATTCAAGATTGTTCTTAGTGAAAGCTATTAGAAAATCTGGAATAACAACAAGAGTGACCATTATTAATGGGAGTATACAAATACTAGCATATGCAGACGACCTTGATATCATAACAAAAAGAAGGGTGGACCTGGTTCAATCGTTCACAGCATTGGAAGCAGCAGCAGAAAGAAAGGGACTACATGTCAACACTAAGATACATGATATACATGAAGAGTATATGAAGGTCACAAATAATAATCAAGTAGAAAAACCTGAAGATCTAATGGTTGGAAAATATACTTTCGAAGGAGTAAGGGAGTTCATATATCTAAGCTCACAAATAAACCACTGTTATTTTATCATAGAAAAATTAATCTTGTGAGACTTGAAATACTAATTAATATTTTGTAGGGAAATAAGCCACAATAAAGTTAAAAAGAAGTTTATTGTCGTTTCAATTTCCACTTCGGAAATCGTTCTCAAAATACAAACATTAATAAATTAAATGAAACAAATTTTGTTTTTGTTACTTAGTGAAAAAAATTCTTCTAATAATTTAATTTTATCTGACTCAATCATATTGACAATTCAGACACATATTATACATTTTAGAGTAGAAGACTTTTAAAATGATATTACCAATATTGGTGAGTTGCGTTCCTGGGACGACTTTAATATAAGATAGTTCATTCGATTACATGAAATCAACTTTAACTTGAGAACACCTGTCAGAAAAAAATCATAGCACAACGAATTTTTTTCACTAAGTAACAAAAACAAAATTTGTTTAATTTAATGTATTAATGTTTGTATTTTGAGAACGATTTCCGAAGTGGAAATTGAAACGTCAATAAACTTCTTTTTAACATTATTTATTATTGTGGCTTATTTCCCAACAAAATATTAATTAAATTAAGATGCCACAAGAAAATAGCTTCAGAACAGTATTGAAATACTAAAGCTAAACATTTTTTGCATTTGTAGAACATTTCGTTGCATTCGTAGTTTTAAGTATTAAATATTTTTTTTGTGCCAATTGTTTTATACTGTCTGCATATGTTCTTTTTGGTGTCTTTCCTTTTAATATTTTGTTAATATTTGCACACCAAGTAAAAATATGAAAAGAACATAATTCAGCAAACAATTGCAACATATTGTGATTCGTACAATTAAAGACATAACAAAATTCCAATTGAGTTGTTAATTGATATACTAAATTAAATTTAATATCTTTAATTGTACAAATGTGAGGTATTATTACCATTAAAATCTGTATTGATTTAAAGACTAACTGATTATATGAATAGTTTGGATATAATAATGCATTGCAGCAATATGCTCTTGCATCAATAAATCTAGATTCTGCTATACTCAGATCTTCTTTTTTTCCAACTAGGTCTGCCCTGCATATTTAACATCTTTTGATTTTTTTAAATAATTTTTTGCTACATATCCAGCTATATATGTTAATTTACCTTTTTCAATGTCATTTAAATTTGGAAAATTGTTTATTTGATTTGGAATTATTATATTTTTAGCATCAGTAACTGGTTCACGAGTTTTTGTTAAAAAAGCTTTTAAATTTGACAATGAAGTTGCACCATCATTTTCACAATTTGCAGATAGCGAATGTGATGCTTCATAATTATTTATTATCAATGATTTAAAAGAATTTACAAAAGAATAGCAAGATGGATTGATATTCCTAATACCATGAGACCTAATGGATCCAAAGAAGTTCTCTAGGGGATCTTGATTTAAATTTCTTATTGCTAAAAATTTAAATCCATCTTTATTCAATTTGTTCCACAAATATTTTAGAGCTTTGATAGTGTGAATCCAGTTCTTTACAGAAGGAGGTTGACGATTACTATTTATAAATTGGAATGTTTCAAATACTTTTATTGCTTCTGTCCAAAAATGTTCATGTTCCGATATATTAGTAACAGCTACTCTTAGTCGTTTTCCCCCTTCCGGTAACATTTTTGCTCCATTCACACTGTCAAAAACTTTGTCCATAAATAAAATAAACTCTGCAGTGTGAAGAGCTTCCTTTGGCATATCAGAACCTAAAATAGACAAGTACAAAATTAACACGTTTTCACAGAGTATAACAAGAATGAATGTTTTATTAATGTTTATAAAAAGAATGTTGCAAACACCATTTATTAACCAGTGTCTTATAATTAAAAAATAATTCTAATGCACTAACCTATAGTGTTCTAAAAATATTTTCTTTTTAATACAATATTGAAAATGCATAAAATGTGCAAAACAAAAAAAAAATTGATATTTTTAAAAACAATTGTTAAATACGATTATTGTTTGCTTCCTGAAAAATTTTAAAATTGACGCTTACACAGGGAGCTATTCAAATAATCTTTTAAAAATAATTCAGACCATATGTTACTGGAAGTATAACATTGGAGGATATATTTTATTGTAAATTATCTTTTAATACCTAATTTTTTCGTTAAGTGACTTGCTTTTACTAGTAGTGTATACTTACTGTGTGTTGCTAACATCTTCATTGCTGCAGCAACTCTTCCACTGAATATTTGTGCTGCGAATGAAACTTTCATTTTTTTAAATTTGTTACATGCGCTTCAGTGAGTTTATTGCACATTTTGTAATCATTATCATGATCCTCCATTGTATATAATTGTTAAGGTGTGGATTTGGAAAATAAATAGTCGTACTTTTACTACTAATATTAAGGCTTTATTACCTATAACATACATACTACTCCACTAACCTAATTTAAGCCTATATATCCATGCTTCTTACTTCTCTACTACACTAGCCGGTCACGGGAGGAATGAATCCTACTGCAACGCCCCTAACGAACATTTCCGAATTAGCGTTCTTAATTTGTTCATGTCACATTGTCACATGTCATCCTTTACTTTGACGGGAGGGTTGAAAAATTCTGGAAAAAACTGATGGATATAAAATAAGTTGGATAAAAAATGAAATAAAAATATTCATTTTCAGTTTTATTGTGTAGTAGTGTAGTTAGTTATTAATGTTGAATTTTCGATTTATGTAAAGTAATGTACCTATCAGTTGAATTTTAAAATATCAGTTACGAAATTTAAATGATTATGCTCAAATATGATTAAATTAAAGCAAATTAAAGTAGCAGGAACATATCAGAAAGAAAAATCAAGAGCTTAAACTGAAATACAAGAAGTTATATTGGTTATTAGATAGAAGCTCACAACTTACAATCAAAAACAAGGTAATAGTTTGCAAACAAATGCTCCAACCAGTATGGTCCTATGGTTTACAGTTATGGAGCTGTACTAGTGAGAGTAACTATGCTTTCCCTCAAAGAGTCCAAAACCGAATACTAAGAAACATAGTAAACGCCCCATTGTATATCCGCAACAAAGACCTACATCGGGAACTTCGTATAACAACAATTAAAGAAGAAATAAAGAAGAGTGTCAAAGGTCACGAAAACTGACTCCACAACCATACAAACAGGGAAGTGTTTTTAACAAACTTTTAGATAATCAAGACCTAGTCCGTAGGCTCAAACCCACCAAACCTTTTGAACTTGTGTGATAGTGATCAATCTATAAATGTCACTGTCAGTTTAAATTCGGGCAGTGAAGCTAGCCACAACCGTGAAGTGTGCAACAATAATTATTAGATTCTAGGGTGAACCCTTGGGAATACCTAGGAAACTACAGTAGTAGATTAAGGCTGTTTTATCGGTGCATCAAAACCTAGGGACAGTGTTTTCTCTGTTATTTACTGACAAAATGTCTTGAAATTTGGACACGTTATTAGAAAGTATGTTGCCTTTAAACTGATGGTTTTACTTTTTTTATTTTTTTGAAACTTCTGTTGAAAAATTGGAATATACTGTTTAACGTTCTATTATAACCAAACTTGTTACGCCCATCACTCGAAAGAGTTTTTTTTTCTGTAATCGTTGATTTTTGTTTCACCTTTCTGTGTCCAGTAATAATCGAGAAAAGCGTGTTCCAACTTTAAAGAAAATTGCTAAAAAATACTGAAATCTAATAGTGAAACGTGTTACTCATCATTGGGCTTAGTTTCATCGTTATCGCCTTCGTGACGTCAAATCTCATGAACGTACGGTCAGTTAGTTCGTGTTAAAACTAATTTGAATGGAGAATAATGTATTTGTTGTCATTAAACTACCCGTCGGCCGGCGGCACTGAGTAAAGATGGTCTCGCGTAAGCAGTGTAGAAAAGTAAGTGATACGCCCATTTCAAATCGCAGTTGCCTTGAACTGCTAAAACATCCTTAAGTTAAACATAAAATGCTGGTTAGTCTTAGGATTAGGTGCATTGTTAATGTAATAAATAATAAAAAAAACTAAATTTTATTAATTACTACCTACAAATAATGGAAGAACACAATAAAGCAGAACAACATGATGGATAGATATAAAATATTTAATTAAAACTTAAATCTAACATAGGTATAAAAATGTGAAATTTTTTTATTCATAAAAAATCCCCATTTCTTTTGTATACGAGTGATCGTTTTTACTGATTTTATTTTCAAAACCTTGTAGTAGTAACCTGATGTCAGAGGTACTTGGTTTTTGAAGTAAATTTTCAGATTTTGGAGTTTGTTTTTTCTTAGTACTAACAAACCTCACTTGTTTTTCATATTTCTTATTGCCAGGCTCATTTTAAACATCTTTTAATGTCTTACCTTCTTTTCCAATCAAACTTAGTATAGTGTCCATCATTTTTCCAACTTTCAATTTAACATCAGAAGTTAGTTTTTTTGAAGAAATTAATTCATATATTATATCCAGCTTAACTTTAAGATCTTGGTTTTCATAATCTCCTTTTTTAATCATACTTTTGTTTACCACAGTATGGATAATATCATCAGTTTCTGTCTCAGTTTTTTGAATGGGTATTGATGGCTGGAAATTATTTCTAATAACTGCATGTATGTGTTTGCAGAAATTACTTTTAATAAAAAAATCCAGGCAAGTACAGGTAAATTCATGGATACAAGTCTAACATTCGTTGCAAAAAATATGACAACTTTTATTTATTTTTAAACACTCATTTACCTTTTGAACAAGATACTCTGTATTATTTTGAACTGATTTTACTTTCCAGTTATTTTCATCTATTTTGCAGATGTCTTTCAATTCAATATCCTTACTTCTTACATTTCGTTTTCTTTATTAAATTTATTCTATATGAGTTATTACCTTTGACTTTTTTTTTCAATTTTTTTATTACTACATCACGTACCAAGTTTAAGAGAGCATACAAACAAGTGTCTACCCTTTTATTCTTTTTTCCTTGAAAATATACATGTTTCAGTGTTCGATGCAATGCTTCTAAGTACATATTTGTGTTAATGCCCAGTCCTTTTCTGTAACAATATGCCTATAAATGACAACGACCAGCATAGTAAGTTTGGAAGTATTGACCGAAAGCCTCAGTATCCTCACAAGCAAATAATTCAGATAATACAAAATTTAGCAATTCTTGAAAATAGGCAGGATCAGTTGACTGTAATAACAAACGCAAGTACTTATACACTTTTGCTTTCATCACTTGATCACCTTTAATTTTATTCAAGTTCTTACGCCAATTTCTATTAATGTGCCAAGCACAAAGGAGGTGATTATCTGATTTACTCATAATATTAGTCCACGCATTAAAAAATTCTGGAGCATCATCAGACATAAACAATTTACATTTGATGTCACCAGTTTGTTCTTTAATAGAATTAAAAAAATGTGTTAAGACATTGGTATCTGCCCTGTTTGAAAGCAAGGAAGCAGTAGGCACCCCTTCTCCAAATTCATCCACAACCATAAGTGTTGTTAATAAGAAATCATAACTTGTAGTTAGATGCGTTGAGTCCACACATATTTTGTCTGAGCCAAACAGTTTCAATTGTTTTTCTTGAAATTTCGTCATGAATATTAATGCAAAATCATTTATGTTGAATACATTAGGGAGATCATCTGAGCCTTGCTCTTTGTAAAATATAATTGAAAATTCATCTTTTAGGGATCTTAATCGTTCAACCCATAAACGAATGCTTATGACATCATTCTGATGTAGCTGAACATATTCTTTTAAAGAAAAGTCCCTGGTTATATTTCTCAAGTCTTGGCGATCTAAAAGACTGAGTCGTCCAAGGGATTCTTCAGAGTAAATCCCATTACGAATATCATCTAGGATTTTTTGGAATGACACACCTTCAGAGATTTTTCCTTAAAATAAAAAAATGCAAAGTTAATACAACATTACATTAGAAAAAAATGAGACATACCTGCTATTTGTTTTCTTTCAGTTTTAGTCAAATTTATATGGGTTAAATTACAATTATGGCCAAAATGAGGCGTATACAAAGTGGCCTTTAACTGATTTCCATTACATATTAAATCCAAAGTTGAAGGAAAAGTAACATCTAACTTAGAAAAACCCTGAGATTTTAAAAATTTCTGTCTATTGTTTTGAGACGTAGACATATATCTGCTTGCTTTAAATGACCTATGACAAACATAGTATGTCTTTTCTATTTTGCTAGTTATATTTTTACCAGTGGTTTTTACATAAGAGCATTTCATGTTTTTCTCAATAGTCTCTTTCCATGTTCTAAAATCTAAAAAAATATTTCGTTAGTTCATATAATTAGCTATTAATAAATAACACTAACCTGCATAGTTTTCGAATTCCTTTTCTTCCTTAACCAGCTCAAGTTTGTGATCTGTAATTAAGTGATTTCTGTATTCGGAGTATGTGGAGAGAATCCGAAAGTAAGAGGTACACATTAAAGGTTTTTTTCGACTTGTATTCGACTGAGTTCAGATTAAAACAGAAATCTGAATTTGTTTCGAAACTATCTTACCGATTTTTTGTTATATTTAGATATAGATACCTAATATGACAAAAGTAGACAGGTGGTAAACATAGTGGACTATCACGGGTTGTGTTTCTTTGCATGTGCTAGCAATAGAAAAGACACATCCCTAAGAGAAAAGAGAGCATTTGACAACAGCTATAAAAAAAAGAAGAAAGGGAAAGATCAATGGAAAGATGGCAAGTAGAGAAGAACAACAAGGCAGATGTTGCCCAGTGGACCAAGATGCTGATCCCGAGCCTAAGGAGACTGGTTAGATTGTCTGTTTTAGGGCGTATCTTCACAGGTTCAGAAAGACAGATACAGATAAATGCCTATACTGCGAATATTCCGACATTGTTACTCACACAATGCTGGAGTATAATAGATGTACAGTGGAGAGAAACAGAATGTATAAAGAAATAGGTATAAACCCTGTGACTGTAAGAGAGATAATCGTGAAGATGGCGGGAAGTACGGAGGGATGGAATAGTGTTCACAATTACATCCGAGCAGTCATTAAAAAGAAAGAAGAAGAAAGGAAACACCAACCGGGCCAACGACAGAGATAAGATCTGATTACTATTTTAATGGGAATAAGCCGCAATTGAAGGTTAAAATAAGTTTATTGACGTTTGAATCTTTGATCTTTCATCTTGCACTGATAACTTGTTTATACTCCAACAATTAATAGAAAAAAGAATAGTAGTTGGTACCAAAGAACATCTAGCCTTCATCGACCTAGAAAACGCATATGATACAGTTCCAAGACTTAAATTGTGGCAAGCTTTACAACTCGACATTAGTCCATACCTTTTAGGAATAATCACAGAAGTATACAGGGATAACACTACTTGCCTAAAAATCGGAAATAGACTATCAGAGCCAATAAAAGTAACTAAAGGACTAAAACAAGGATGCAGGATGTCACCCTTACTGTTTAATTTATATATTGAGGCAGTCCTCCAAAATTGGAAAAACCAATGCCAGAGAATGTGAATCCACATAGGAAATGACGTAGTGTTCTCCCTGAACTTTGCGGATGACCAAGTCGTTCTAGCTCAAGATTGTTATGATCTAGAATTTATGATTAAGCGTCTATAAAGAGAATATGTAAAATGGAAGTTACAAGTCAGCATGAAGAAAACAGAATATTTAGTTATCGATTCAGATGCAAGGTTTGAAGTGTTGATCGACGAGGACGTGGAAATCAAACAAGTGGAAAAATTTAAATATTTAAGTGCACTCATTGCTAAGAACGGCTTGGGACAAACCGAAATTAAACACCGAATTTATCAGGGACGTAAAATTGTAGGATGTCTGAACTCCTTATGGTGGGATCGCAACATTTCCAAAAGGAACAAAAAAAGAATAGGGCAAACCATGGTTGAATCGGTTCTTTGTTATGGCTCTGAAGTATGGACAATTAATGCAGATCTGAAGAGAAGATTGTTAGCAGTTGAAATGGATTATTTGAGAAGAAGTGCTAGAACATCAAGGCAGGAAAGATGAATGCTTCAGAAACGGTCATTGACAGAATAGAAAGAAGAGGTTCAAAATGATTTGGACACCTATTGAGAATGCCTGACGAACGTTGGCCCCAAAAACTTCACAAATTGAAGCCCCCTGGAAGAAGAAAAGAGATAGAACTTGACGCTCATGGAATGAAGGAATTAGAAGAGCGATGGAATCAAAAGGTTTGGAGGAGGAGCATGCCTTAAACCGGCAGGATTGGCGGAGAAGAACGGGAATACGGCGATAGCCGTCTCCAAAATGTATTGTATTTACAAGTTGGATTAATGACAAACGTTAATAAACTTATTTTAACCTTCAATTGTGGCTTATTACCATTAAAATAGTAATTACTTTAAAATGCCACAAGAAAATACCTTCAGAACAATAGATAAGATTTAGATAAGAGAAGGGAGTGTTCCAAAAAGTGAGTGTCGTCAGTCCTACAGTGACCTCCCCACCTCTTTCGGAGTACGGTACGTGCCTCCACACCCCTTTCGGAGTACGGTACGTGCGACAGTCAAATGCACACAAGTAAGAGAGGGTGGTTTTTGTTTCAGGTTGGCTTTATATTAAATTAAAATAATACAAGATTAACTTGTGAGCACGTTTATTAAGTTCTAAAAGCTAACCTATTTCTTATGTTCCCCCTCGCCCAGATGTCAAGTATCTCCGTGATCATAGAACATATAGGTGATATCTGACATGACACTATGAAGTATCATATATGTAACATCTCCCCTTTCTAGATACATATTGACATAATCAGAATTTTACAAATACTAATAACTAATACTACTACATAGATTATAAAACTTATCTTGACATCGTGAATTATCAAATACATATTATTACTAACGCTATGTATAATAGTCTTGTAACTTATTTGGTAAGCTGATGACCCTACCTGATCTTGTACATTTTGCTTCTCTATTGATAACACTTTGACACTCACTTGATGTGTCATCAGATTTACAAGTATTTTCATTATTGTATACATCCTTACTACTACTAGCTATACAATTATTCTCACCATTAGATGAATCACCCCTACTGGGCTTACAGTTTTCTCTTACATTCTCATTGACAGGAGAATTTATAACTGTTGGATTTTTTGTATTTTTTAGAAAGGAAGAATTTCTCCTATAAAGTCTTCCGTTTTGATCACTCACCAAGTATGAACGTGGAGTGTTAGTGTTTGAAATGACTTTTCCTGGTGTCCAACACCCATCCTTTTTTAATTTAAACAGTATATCTTGATTTTCATTAAAAACTGAATTGTGCTGAGCCGATCTATCATAATAGTTTTTTGATACCAACTTTCTTTCTATTTTTTTCTCATACTCATTAGTGATTTTGGGTTCTAACAATCTATTTGACATAGGCAAACCTGTTCTTAGTAACCTGCTTTGTAACAGCTCCGAAGGTGAAGCATTCAGACCACATAGTGGTGTAACTCTATAATTTAACAAATGCACAAAAATTTCATCTTCATTGTTACATTTTTTTAATATTTGTTTACATATGTGTACTGTTTTTTCAGCCAACCCATTCGATTTTGGGTACCTTGGACTTGTAAAGACACACTGTATATTGTACTGATTACAAAATTCTTTAAATTTAAAGCTGTTGTAGGGATTATTATCAGATATAAATTTTGCAGGGATCCCAAAATTAGAAAATATTATTTTTAATTGCTTTAAAATTTCATCTATACCTTTACTTTTTATTTCTTTTAATTCAAACCAGTTGCTGTAGTAATCAACTATCACTAAGTAATATTTTGAAGCATATTCTAATATATCAGACCCAACTATCTCAAATGGATATTTGGGTACCTCATGTGGTATTAGTGGTTCCTTTACTTTATTTCTGCTAAATTTTTCACATATATGACACCTAGATATATAATTTTCAATGTCAGTTATTATTCTAGGCCAATATAATATTTTTCTTGCCAACCTTTTTGTTTTCTCCATACCAAAATGAGATTTATGTAACTCTCTAACCATGTGACTTTGTAGTTTTTTAGGTATGCAAACTCTTTCATTGAAAAATAAAACTCCCTCACGCACCAATAAATCATTTTTTATTTTAAAATACTGCTTTAACTCATCATTATCTAATACTTTTTTATCTGGCCACCCTTTTATACAGTACCCCGTTACTTTTTTAAGATTATTATCATACATAGTTTCTTTGTTTATTTCTGCTAACCTTCTGTTGGTAATAGGTATTTCAATGTTAATCGTATGCCCAACTTCTTCCATTTCATCATCTTCTTTTACTTCATCTTTTATAAATGACCTACTTAATAGATCAGCTACATACATCTTTGAACCTGGTACATACTCTACTTCAAAATTATATTTTAGAATTTTTAACCGCATCCTTTGTAACCTGGATGTAATTTTATTAATATCTTTTGCTAAATTGCTAAATATTCTTTTTCTATTTGTGCATACCTTATTTCAGTATCAGTCAACCTTCGTGAGCAAAATGCTATGGGTTGACCTTCTTGCATAAGGCAACCTCCCATACCGTACTGGGAACTATCACTTTGTATTGTAATCGGTAAGTTTGGGTTAAATATTTTAAGGGTTGGTAAATTACCTATAACTTTTTTCAGGTTATTAAATGTATTATCATGATCGGCAGTCCACAAAAATTTTACATTGCTTTTTATTAAACCTCTTAGTGGTGCTACTATTTCTGTTAGATTTGGTATAAATTTTATTAGATAATTTACCATTCCCAGTATACTTAACAATTGTTTTTTATTTTCTGGTACCTCTAAAGCCATTATTGCCTCTACATATGAGTTATCTGGTTTTATCCCCTCTTTGGAATAAATCTGCCCCAAATATTTCACTTCATTTACTTATATTGTAACTTATTAGAATTAAATTTAACATTAAATTGCTTAGCTCTTTCTAATACTTGATTCATTATCAAATCATGTTCTCTTTCATCTTTTCCTGCTATTATTATATCATCAAAGTATATTGGAACATCTAAATCACCAAGAATATTCTCATTTACCCTTTGAAAAACTTCTGGACTACATGATAGGCCAAAACACAATCTCTTAAAGCGATATTTGCCAAATGGGGTTATGAATGTGCATAATTTTCGGCTATCTTTATCTAACCCTATATGATAAAAGGCATCTGACATATCCATCACACTGTAGATACTTTTCCCCCTTAGTTTTAAACCTATTTCTTCTATTGTTGGTATGGGATGCCTATCTATACATATGTACTTATTCAAATGGATAGGATCTAAACAAATTATTAACTTGTCTGAATTAGGCTTTTCAACACAAACTATATTACTTACCCATTCTGATGGTTCATCTACCTTCTCAATTATATCTCTGTGTACTAAATCATCCAAAGTAATTTTTAGCTTACCTTTAACTTTTTCAGCAACTCTTCTACAATTACTTACAACTGGCCTATAACCTTCTTTTAATTTAATTCTATATTTAAATGGTACTTTACCAGTGCCCTCAAACAACTGTTTATTTTTGTTAATGAAACTGTTTTTGGTATCTCTCTTATTGTTTAAATTAACCTCATCCAGTCTGCAAATTATCTTTAATTTTACACATGTTTTTAATCCAAGAATAGGTTTGCCTTGTACATCTACAACTACAAATTTTATATTTCGAATATTATTTTTGATTAAACATTTTAGGACTATACTGCCTGCAACTCTAATTTTATTGTTACCATAAGCTACAATACTTTGCTCAGAATAAACTATTTCATTCTCCCTTTCTAATTTTTTAATCCAACTTAGTGGAAGTACATTACATTGAGCCCAAGAATCAACCTTAAACTTAATTATACTATTATCAATACATACATTTTCTGTCCAACTTTCCTCTAAATCTGAATTATTATTTTCATAAATGTTAAATATAGTCAGATTATCAATAACACCATCCTCATCATTTGAGTCAAAATCATCAACAACATTTACATGGTGGTTAAATTGACTGCTATTCATATTTTTATTATAATTGTTCAAATATTTACCTTTATGCTGATTTACCTTGTTATAGCTATAATTATCTGTTTTACTGTTACCCATTTTGCATCCAACTGCAAAATGTCCCACCTGTCCACACTTTACACAATTTTTTCCAAAAGCAAAACATTTGCCCTTGATGTGTCTTCTTCCGCATTTTAGGCAACTGTACTCCTTACTATTATTATTGCCTCCGTCGCTAGTACTGGGATTATCTTGTCTGAAACTTCTTCTTCTTCTAATTAGATTTACTTCTTTCTTATTTAAATCTTTGGCTTGGATCTTAGTAGCTTCCATTGTCTTACATGTGTCCTCTGCAGTCTTCAGATTTAAATTACTTATTCCCAATAGTTTTCTTGTAAATTATGATCTTGGACACCTAAAATTATCCTATCTCTTATGAGGCTGTCTTCTTGATTTTCAAAATTGCATGGTTTAGCCAATATTTTTAAGTCTTTTATAAAATGATCCATACTTTCTCCTTCTGTCTGATTTCTTGAAAAGAACTTAAAACGATCAAAGGTTTCATTGTTACGGGGTTTACAGTAATTATCAAAAGCTGTTATTACTTCTTTGTAATTTCCTTGTTGTTCTTCTGTGAGCTTCAATGTATTAAACACTTCTATGGCCTCTTCTCCAGCATAACTTAAGAACAAAGCAATTTTTCGTTCATCTGATTTACCACTTAAATCGGCTGCTTTTAGGTAGATATCAAAATGTTGTTTAAAATTTTCATAGTTTTTATGTAGGTTCTGATCGAATATTAGATTAGATGGCGGCTTAGATCCCATGGCGGCTTAGATCCCCTTAACTCCATTTTTTAAAACTTTACTAGGGAACTATTAACGCATCAGTACTTTACGATGCTTTTCCCAATGTATTCTTATTAATTTACACCTGACACCATGTTTCAGGTTGGCTTTATATTAAATTAAAATAATACAAGATTAACTTGTGAGCACGTTTATTAAGTTCTAAAAGCTAACCTATTTCTTATGTTCCCCCTCCCCAGATGTCAAGTATCTCCGTGATCATAGAACATATAGGTGATATCTGACATGACACTATCATATATGTAACAGTTTTAGTTGGTAGGCAGGATAATAAATACCTGAATCTTTGGCACTGCTATCTTTAGTACTTTAAATTAAACTAAAACTCAAATTTTAGGGACTCACAATGGAGGTAGCATAAAAATGGAGGTTATGCAAAGAGCACTATTATTTATAAATACTAAAATAATTAACTAAAAACGCCTAAATAGTTTTGTAAAACTAAATAGGTTTTTTACAGATATATTACTTATAGAGTGTAAATTTTATAATATCGTACTTTCAAAATAAAAGTTGCAGTATCTACTATTGTGTAACTTTCAGCATGACCGGTTCAAAATTCAAACCGACAACATTTATATTAAATGTTGTTATAATCTGCCAAAGTGTTGTACAAAGTAATTGATATGGCAACCCTGTTAGTATGACGTTTCGTTTGAAGCGTTTCGAAGCCGAACGTAATGCTATCTATCGATGATAAATACTACCATTGTTTCAGATGGAGCCATCTCCCTACATTACAATTTGAAGGCGGCAGTTTAAGACATAATTCTTGTTTAACGAGATTTTTCATGTTTAGGAAAAAATATTTAACGTTTTATTGCAAATATTTTCCACTTTTACAGTTTTATATATGTTGTTATTAAAAAAATTTTCGGTTTCTTACCGGTAACTATTATTTTTTCCTATTGGGACAAAACTGTAAATTCAAAAATTTTCAAAAAATTCGTAAGTATTTCTTATAATTATATCTTGATGCTGTAAAAAAATTAACAAAATCCTGTGTTTGGTTTTCCCGCTTTATACTTGGAAAAAAGTAGTTTTTTTTTAGTTTTTTTCAAAAACGAAAACATGAAGTTTGCTTAAAAGTTGTCAAAATACTTCTTGTCATCACATATACCTTCTCAAATTTTTTCAACGTCTTTTGGGGGGTGCAGATCAACCTTAAAAGGAAAATACCAGAATTGGTAAGTCAGTAACATATAGAGGATACATCATTTATGTTTTTTAAATAACAAACATATAAAATCAGAATTTGGTGTTTATTGAAGGTAAACTAAATGCACGACCAAATACTTACCATGTCGGGATAGTATTATGAGGTTTTTTCCTGGTTTTTCCCTCATAATTTACTATGGAATCACTAACAGGAGAATTTTACTGTCATCATGGCATGTATTTGTCTTTTTAAAGACGAATTACATGCTATCATCTTTTCTGACGGATATTCTCAAGTTAAAGTTGATTTCATGTAATCGAATGAACTATCTTATAAGTAAAGTCGTCCCAGGAACGCAACTCAACAATATTGGCAATATCATTTTAAAGTCATCTACTTTAAAATGTATAATGTATGTCTGAATTGTCAATATAGATGAGTCAGATAAAATTAAATTATTAGAAGAATTTTTCACTAAGTAACAAAAAAACAAAATTTGTTTAATTTACTAATGTTTGTATTTTGAGAACCATTTCCGAAGTGGAAATTGAAACGTCAATAAACGTACTTTAACCTTTAATTGTGGCTTATTCTCATTTAAATAGTAATTGATTGACCAAGGCTCGCAGTCATCATTCATCACAGAGCCGGCCGCTACAAGTCTCGGAATAAAAAAAAGAGGCTATTCACGCCCAGATATCTGGAATTGGCAATGAGGGTCAAAGGACGTCGAAATGGAGCGTGACATTAAACTTAGAAGCACATTTTAAAAATGAATTTGAAATGAAGGCCCAAGCACTTGTGCTACGAAAAATAACAAAGAATCTACCGGAGAAGGAGATAGAGATAAAAGAAAGGAGCCATAGGAACTTAGTCCTGGCGGATCCAAATTTTAATGAAACAGGTCCAATAGAGATTCTGTTAGGAGCCAAAGAATATAGTTAGATATTACAGGACGGAGTAGATCGAACAAAGGATGGTTTGCTAACCGAAAATACCAAATTGGGTTAGATAATGTCAGGAATAGCACAGCAAGAGAATATCCCTAATATACAAGTACTAGGCGACAGATGGATAAAGAAATAAAAAAATATTGGGAAGATGTAGATTGAAGCAATACTCTTTCAGTAGAAAAAAAAGAGTGCGAAGAATATTATAAAGGAACAGTAAAAAGCGATTAGGAAGGAAGATTTGAAGTTAAAATATCCGTAAGTTGTAATACAAGCCAATTAGGAGACTCAAAACAGCAAGCATACGCGAGACTGCTGCAATTAGAGAAGAAATTTCAAAGCGACGGAAACCTAGAAAAAAAGTACAGGAAATTTATGAAGGAATATGAAGACTTAGGACACATGGAGTTGAATACAATAGAAACAGGCATAAACAAGAGTATTACCTTCCTCGTCAAGCAGTAATAAAAGAGGATAGTAACATAACAAAGTGCAGGGCCGGATTTGACGCTGCTAGTAAAAGTTCAACAGGAATCAGTCTCAATGATATAATGCACTCTGGACCTCGTTTGCAATAAGATCTTACAAATATATTAATAAATTGGAGGTCATATAAAATAGCATATACGGCAGATCTAGAGAAAATTTTTAGGTAAATAGCGGAAGAAGATCAAGTTTACTAGAAAATATTATGAAGACGGTCTGTAAAAGAACCGATAATGGAGTATCAGTTATCAACAGTAACATACGGTACGACGGCAGCGCCATATCTTGCATCAAGAACGATACAGGAATTATGTAATGAGGAGAAATTAAAATATCCACTAGCTGCAGAAATTGTTAAACACAACATGTATGTAGACGGCGTGCTAGCTGGATCAGAAACATTGGCCGAAGCTCATCAAGCTCAAGAGTTAACAGAAATGATCAAGAAAGTGGGTTTTGTATTAAGGAAATGGTTTAGTAATAGGAATAATGGAAACCATACCCGAGAAACTAAAAAATGTCGATCTAAAAGCGTTAGACAAGGAAGATACACATAAAACGCTAGGGATCCGCTGGTCACCGGTTGAAGATGTAATTACGTTTAAAATCAATATAACCAAATATAACAAAATTATAAAGAGGCCGGTGTTATCAGAAATAGCAAAAATATATGACTCATTAGGAGTGATTGCTTCAGTGATAATGCAATACAAAATATTCATACAAGATTTGTGGACAAAAAGGATAAGTTAGGACAAAGAATTGGAGAATTCTGATCAGAAACAATGGATTGAGGATAGCTAAAACACCTTGAAGAGATAGTAATATCTAGGTGGAATAATCTGACCAATTCAGGGAAAATAGAATTACATGGATTTGTTGATGCCTCTACGAAAGGTTACGTAGCTGTAATATACGTATTATCTCCTGAGGTAAAAACAAGCCTTATAGTGGCCAAAATAAAGATTGCACCAGTTTGTTTACAAAGATTTGTTTGTTTGTTTGTAAACAAAGGTTTAACAACACTGCCGAGGTTAGAATTGTGTACAGCATTGCTACTTAGCAGACTCATGAAAATAACAATGCAAGCACTAAATTGCAGTGATGCGGAAATATACACATGGTCTGATTCCACAATAACTCTGGCTTGGATACAAGGATAACCAAGTAGATGGAAAATTTTTGTAGCGAACAGAGTAACGAAAATAGTAGACACCATACAACATGATCGCTGGTTTAAAGTAGATACAAAAGAAAACCCAGCAGATTATTTATCTAGAGGAATAAAAGCGAAAGAATTAGTGCGGATGGATCTATGGTAGAATGGACTAATATGGCTAAAACAAACAAACATTAAGTTCCCAATACCAGAGAGATTGGATACCGACGAAGAGAAAAAGAAAATATAAATAATAGCAAATAAAAACCTTAAAGGTCAGTGACATTTGCCAAAGATTTTCAAATCTGAATAGAAGGTAATGAGTTCTATCTTACTGCATTATATTTACAGACAAAATGCAAAAAAAGAGATAAAACCGGAACAACTCACCCCGCAAGCATTTGAGGATACTTTAATACGAATAAAGAATAGTCAAGAATTATACTACGCAGACGAGATAAAAACGCTATAGAGTCGAAGACCACTTAACGGGAGGAGTAAACTATTAAACTTATTAAACTTACTACCCTATGTGAATAACCATGACATATTACGGGTTACAGGGAGACTTCAGAACTCTGAATTAACACATGATGAAAAACATCTCTTAATTATATCCCACAAAAGCAAATTAAGTAAACTAATAATACAACATTGCCATACAAAACGTTGCATAGAGGACTACAATAAACTCTGCACTACATAAAAAAAGATTTTGGATCACGCACGGGAAAAGAGCAGTGCGAGAAGAAAGAAACACTTGTGTCAAATGTAAAAGATACAAGGCTGAAACGGCTTAACAATTAATGTGAAGTGTGATAGCTCAAATAGGGGCATGCATGAACTCCCGACCTTTATGCGTTGATACGTAAGATACAGAGAATAGAATAATAATAACACCAGGACACTTCCTAATTGGGAGAGAACTAATTTCACAAAATAGGGAGGAAGAGCACATATACGAATATGCCACAAAGGTGGAGGCAGTTAGAAAAGGTAAAAAGAGATTTTTGAAATAATTGCAGACATGACTACTTGTCAAATTTACAAGAGCGATATAAGTGGCTAAAATCCGTCACAAACCTAGAAAAAGAAGAAGTAGTAATAGTAAAGGGGGACGACACTTTGCCGGGGAAATGGCCACAAACGAAGATAATCGAAGCACATCCTGGAGCTGAAGGTTTGACAAGAGTTGTAACAGTTCAAAAGGCGAACGGAAAAGTAACTACTCGTCCTATACCAATAGTACGAGCGCTCACCTTACGAAAGGCAAATAGAGCACGTAATATGTGGAAAAAATTTATGTTTTGTATACTATTTTTTGTATTTTTGAAACCGTCAAACGCAGACTTGTACAAGATTTATGCCTCATACCCTGGAATTTATTCAGAGCATCTTAGCGTTGTATATATAGATCGAGGGATATTATAATAGGGATAGAACAGAGGGATAGAATAAAAATTCATCTAGAAAAGAAAAGAATTTTAGATGGTGAACGGACGATAGATTCAATGGTAGAATCTCTGGAAGATATGTGTAAGGCAAGCAATATAATAAATTGTAAATCACTATCGAGTCAGCTTAAAGAAGAACAAGAACTGGCAAAAATGATAAGTCGAGCATTGGATCTGGATGTTAAAAGAAGACCGAAAAAGGGGACTTTTAGGAACAGTCCTCACATCATTATTTAAAGTAAATGATAATGTATACAGGGAAATTCATTCCTTGGACGAAAATCAGAAGGAAATAATAAAAAAGTTAAAACATCAGACGAAAATGATGTTACAAACGGTAGCTTCGATTAATTATTCTACGAAAGAAAGAATAAGCACTGATATAAGGAACCCAGGAAATGCCTAAAGGCCTAAGTGGTGTCTTATATAGAACTGATAGATTAGAAAAAGAGTACATATGACTGAAAGTGGAAGCGGTCTATGACCGTACAATGGAATATACAAGAGAATATACGAACACATACGCAAAAATATTAAACCTTCATTATAATCATGGACACTTCATAGATATTATAAAACTCGGACAAATAGAGTCAATTATGTTGAATGCGACAAAGTTCCTTCCACAAGGAGTAAATATAAGAAGGCAGCCAATAATAGATACAGTTGTACAAAATAAAGAAGGAGACATCGTTATTATTGGCTATTTCCTAATAATTGATAACACTAGATAAAACCTACTGAGAGTCACAGCTCTTTCGTTGTCGGTGACAAATGGCATTGTTCGCTTGTTGATAGTCTCAACGAATCTACTTGTAGTAGATTATAATAATTTACACTATTTTGAAGTGACATATGAAGATAAAGAAAGGTGTATAGAATTAAACAAAAGAGAGTTCGCATGTTCACCTATGGCAATCATTAATATGGATACCCAGCCGAACTGTACCTTAAATGAATTATATAATAGAACTCCCAACACCACCTGCAATATAGTAGAGTACATGATAAAAGAAGCCAGTTGGTTGCAAATGAGCCTACCCAAATTCTGGCTAGTCATTCCACTATACTGCTGTCAACAAAATACGTTGCTCAGATTGGGACAATAACGTTACTCACATTCAGTAATGGATTGGAAACGGCAAATGAAAGTTACTTAAAGACTTCCGTCAGCCCCATTGAAGAGCTTATGCAGAGGCTAATAATAAAACAGATCAACATTCCCCGACATAATATAGACATTCGGGGAGGTGAGTTGCCAAATATAGTACTTGAGGCAGAGCATTTGTACCAAGACATATCCGAACACACGTGGAAAACCATTACCAACCATTAGTGGATTCCTCATTTAACCACAGGTCTAGTGACTATATTCATTGTTTTGTTGATTGTCATTATGTGGAAGGTAGTCAGATAATGCCAAGAGAGCCAAAAACAAAGGCATCAAGGTTCCTAGATCCAACCTCATCCAGCGCCTCAAAGACATACTATATCACAACCAAATTTACGTAGAACTTTCGGGACAGTCCCACCTAGATAAATTTCACTTAATGAACTTAGATTTGAATTAGATAATAGAATTAAATCATAAATTCTAAACATTCAAGTTATAGGTAGCACTGATCGGGTGAGATAATTCAAAAAACCGAGTAAATTAGTATTATGATGTTATATAGTGATTATTTTAAACTATTAATATTATTTTATATTTTATGTATTTAGATATTTTCTATTGGTCGTATGGTTCTTATAGAGTGGCCAATATATCCAATCACAAATTAGTCCATTAATTTGTAATCTCACATTAATCTTAATTTCCTGAATTTGTATAGCTTCACCGTGTATAAGTGTGAAACATATCGATTAGTAGCTTAATTACAGTTTGTTCAACTTCATGCAAACTATTGCCTAATATTATTAAGGAAATGTCTGCAATTATTTCAAATTATCGGTTCAAATTTTATTTGCTAGCTTTCAAGAATCAAAGGTTTTTGCTCAATGCAGAAGGCAATACACTTAATTGATGAATCGTATCATTTTAGTGAGATTATAAATATAGCTTCGGGACTAGTTTGGGACGCAGTCTATTACAAATTTTTACCGCAAAAACTAAAGTGTAATCATTCAGTAGCTGTCAATAAAACTATATTTTACTCCACGACATTCAAATTTGTGCAGTAGACCTAAGCCTACGTGATCCCAAAATACACAATAAATCACTTGGCATGCACTAGACAGTTTATTCGATAGCAATCATTTTCCCGTTATCATTATTAACAGTCCAATTAAAATACTTATACAAACAAAAACTAGATGGAAAATCTCAGTTGGGAACTCTTCACACTAACTGTAAAAGGGTACAGATATGTACTTAAATATCAAACCAACAGACAAAGACATAAAACAACTTAACTATTGCATAATTTCTGTTGCAGAGGAGTGTATCGGCAAATAAAAGATTAGCCTAACTAAAAACATATTTCCTGGTGAAATAAATCATGTAAAACATCAATTCAATAAAGAAAAGGAGCTTTAAATAGATTCCGAATATCTCATAAAGTAGTTTATCAGTTTACTGAGAGAGAGAGAGAGAAGAGAGAAAAATAAATAGAATTAAAGTAGATTACACATTACAGATGACCAACAAATCAGTGATATGCTTTCCCAGTAGTTTCTCAATAATTTAAATAATCCTACCAATCATCAGAACGAAATTGGCGCTACTTGCTACTTGCAATAATAATCAACTCATTAATATACCTTTCAGTATCCAAGAACTAAACGATGTCATGTTTTCGACAAAAAGCTCAGCTGCAAATCCAGACGATATTCTCTCTATCTTTTTAAAAAACCTTCATCAAAGTACATATGAGAAAATAATCCAACTGTTCAAACACATTTGGTCTTCCTAACAATTCCCATAACTATGGAGACAATCCCTAACGATTGCGATTCCTATCAAAAAAAGTAATTCAATCACTAAACACGTTAAATTCACACAGGCATAAATCTCATAAAATACATTATGTAAACTTCTAGAAAAAATGATTAATAAAAGATTACTTTGGTACCTTCAACAAAATAATATCCTCGACCAATTTAAATCTCTAGCACATTATTTCTCCTTAGTATAAACGATTTAAGTTCCTTCGTAAATGTGCAATAAATACGGAATATATGCTGACGACATAATATTATTCTGTCACGGAAAGGTCACAGCTAGCACAAACACTTTAATGCAGAACACAGTAAATAAAATAAACAACTGGAGACCACGCATTCGGAAACTTGAGGGCAGCTCTCTTTGAAGAATGAATCTCCTTAAATCACTAGCTCATTATAGTTGGGAAACCGATGAGGAAACTATTGAAAATATACCCAGCTCTTATCCGCTCCAAACCTGACTATGATAGTGTTCTCTACGTGCCATCAAGTACATTATTACTAGGTTTACTAAATAAAGTCCAAAATACTTCTCTTCGAATCTGTCTAGGAGCATTCAGATCCAGTCCGATGGAAAGTATTCACGTAGAATATTTCAAACCTGTCCTTTACCTAAGACGACAACAACTTCTGCTGCTGTTCTTTACTAGAGCTTCAGCAAATTTCACAAACTCCACATCTATAATAAGGCATCCAAGGCAACTACCCGTTATAAATAATTCTAGAACGATATCGTCCACTACACACGTTAATTCTTTATCTAGGTAATATTAACCTGTTGTGTATCGTCCTTTACAGGGTCCCACAAACTCCTCTATGAAAATGCAAACTACCGATTCTCAATACCGAAAAATTAAAATATAATAAGGATAAAATATCACCTTCCATTATCAAAGATTCTATAAATGTAACTTTTTCAAACCAAACATTTTCTACCACCAGCTTCCAACAATAAAAAGAATGGACAAATGTATTATTCGGAGATTGATAATAGTACACACATACCTTACACATGGATACCTAATGAATTCCAACAATCAGATTTAGTGCCAGTACTGCAACCACGGCTGCCATAAGCCACGTACTTCTTGATTGTCAACACTATCTAACGGCCAGAAGAAAATACAATCTTGGTAATACC
The DNA here is from genome assembly GCF_040954645.1 of Diabrotica undecimpunctata. Taxonomy (NCBI): domain Eukaryota; kingdom Metazoa; phylum Arthropoda; class Insecta; order Coleoptera; family Chrysomelidae; genus Diabrotica; species Diabrotica undecimpunctata. Next base: position 82,222,260 of record NC_092809.1, on the reverse strand, counting down.
TTAAAACTCATATTTATCTTAAACAGCACCAACTATAAAAATGTAATCATCATCAATGGCGCTACAACTCTTCGTGAGTCTTTGCCGCGTTTACTATTGCCTTCCATGTTTTTCGGTCCTGTGCCAGTAATTCCCATTGTCGCACTCCCATTTTCTCCAGATCTTCTTTGACTGCATCTTTCCACCTTTTTCTAGGCCGCCCTACAGACCTTCTGCCCTCTGGCCTTTCCCAGAACACATTGTTAATAAGGCGATTGTCGTTACTGCGTATCACATTCCCTGCCTATCTAAGTCTATTGGCCTTTATATATCTGACTAGATTTTCTTTTCCGACATAAAAATGTAATGTAATCTATAAAACTATAAAAATGTAATGTAATCTTAAGAAAAAACAAAGTATTTCACAAAGTGTATTGTAATATGGCCAGTATCGTGGCGATAGTCGTAGAAGACGGTTGTTTTAATATTGCTTTCGGTGCGAATATAAGTGTTCGCTATTATATCTGGACCTGAGTATTAAAAGGGTCAAACTCCATTTTCGTTGTTTTGGGTAATAAGCAATTTAAGTTTCAGAAAAAGTAAAATTTCCATTTTAAATTTAGGTATAATAGATGTTTGCTTACTAATAACGAAATTTCAAGTAAAATAAAAGTAGTATTTTTTATAACTAAATATTGTATGGTTAAATGTTTAGCAAGTTTGAATTTTGAAGGAGTTTGCCCTTTAAAAATTAAAAAATCGTAATTTTTCTTGGAGATTGGCCCTGAAATAAAATATGTATTTTGCAAAATTCGTTTATTTAAATATTCAAAAAATATCATAGTTTCCTGTAAAAACAAAATATTTGTAGTTTTACTGTATTTCTTGCTTTAAAGCAGGATAGTTATCGGCATCTAATGTTGAGGAACGTTTTAACTGTTTAAACGATCACTAATGTACGGCAACAACTGAATTAAATCATCATAATTTTGGTTGGCTATTGATAATTGTTCAAGGTTTAAAGGTTTTACCTACTCAGAAAATGTAAGACTCGATTTCGCATGGATCGAAAGAGATCCTTCTGAGATCCACTTTTCTAAAATCACCTAATTAAAGTTAGTTTTATAAAAAAAATTAATATGGAAGACTTTTTTGAAACTTTGATTTGCATCCACGGTACCAAATACCTGTCTTCTGTAAACTGTTTTAATAAAATTTGTTCAGTCATGTGGCACCTCGATTTCCATGGCAGTTTTTTTAGCTTTTTCAATGGATGCATGTATCGTATCGGTCGTGTGCCATAAAGTAGTGGTTTATCTCAAATAATGAGTTTGTGTCTGGTAGCTCCTTTAAAATACTTCAGAACATTGTAGCGACATAAATGTTTTATATTATTAGAACATGAATCGCTGTAGAAATTAAGAGTTTTATTGTCTTTTGAAGAAACATACAAAACAAATTTTATTAAACAAGAAGCTATTTCTTGACCTCTACGTCCTGCTATAGCATCCATAAAAAACAAATCCCTTCATTGCCAATATGATCTAATTTATAAATAGTAGATTGTAGACCCACAAATGTCTTTTGTAAAACGATACACCATTTGTCAAAAAGGAGGCCGACAAACATTTTTCCAAGTCAAATGAAACAGTCACATAACTTGGATTTAATTTACTTCTTTCTTTACCTTTCTTCTTATTGTCATAGCAGCTTTGAGTCATTTCCAAATGGTTATTTAAATCTTGTCCTATTGTAATCTTTTTGTATACCTCATGTTCTAAAAGGTTTGTTTTATTATAATATGACTTAAGGCGAAGATTTAATCGATCACACTTCGCACATGTATCATTGGCAAGATGATGAAAAGCAAGATTAAATTATTCATTAAAATTTTTCTGTACTGAAATTCTTTGAACAAACCAACTTTCATTTCTTTGCAGTTTTCAGTATAAAGTCTATACATAGTTGAAAAATTCAAATCGGAGCTAAGATAATGCCTACACGATTTTTCACGGGAATAGTGGCTAGTATATGCTGGAAAACTACTTATGTGATCGCGAATAATATCTTTCAACTGTTCAGCAATTTTGAGTTGGTTTTTATGCATTCTTCTTCCATCTGGTGGACTTACCTTACCATGGGCCATTGTTTCTCTACAATCACTCTTATCTTTCTAATAGAAATATCATAGGTGCTTAAGTACATGCTTTGACAACCTCCTGTTCGATTCCCAGTGGAATCCAGTTTTATATTCCTCGCTTTTACGTTTTTGTTCCCGTCTTTTAAGTTGCTTCCAACCTTGAATACGTTTCACTTGTTTCCTTTTTCACTGTAACTGTTAAAATATCTTCGCTATCGTTTTCATCTATACTATAATTAAGATCTTAATCATCATAAACGTCCTCGCTAGTTTCTGATCCCTGAAAAAATAAAGAAAACAATTTAAGTGGAAACAAAGTTTTTTAAGCTTTTAAGAATGTTAAACACACAAATTAGTATGTTGGAAGCACTTACGTTTAAAATAAGTTCATGTTTTTTATCTTTTCCATTTTGTTGATTGCTTTCATGCGTTTCATTAAGTTGTTCTTCAAGCGAACTCATTGAATTTAACGGCGAAATATTCTGAAAGAAATGAATCGACTTTTGATGAATTTTAAAACTATAAGCATCTAAGCGTTATACATAGGTACAAAATATACAACAGCAAGGTAATAAAACTTATTACTTTATTATTAAACTAGTAGGTATTAAAGATTGCAACAATTTAGACAATTGAAGGATTATCTACCTGATTTTCAAAAACGACATCAGTATCTAGGCTACCTATTGCAGCTTCTATAGCTTCTTGACTGATCGAGTCCATCGCAATATTGTCAGATGCCTGATATTGCATGTCTACATCTTGTGGAATCATTTCCACCATAACAGCAGCATTACTACAACCAGGCTGGGTCTAAGAAATTGATATGGATTCTTCAGTAGAATGACCTAAACCGATTTTTTATATTAATAAAATAACGCAATTTGCATACCTATTTTATTTTAATACTTACCATTTTCGTTTCTATTTTTATCACCAATTTGTTCGGAGTCATTTGATTAAAGACAACAGCCTTTTAGTTCGGCATGAATACATTTTTTTGTTATACTTACAGTAAACTCACTTACAATAAAACACAGAAGGGCTTCACCGGTCATTACAACAAGAATAACTAGACCAAAGTCCAATGCTCACAGGATATTGACCCTTTAGTTAAGTATATTGAGCAGTTTTAATTTAAACTGATTTGGAGATAAGCCCGAAATTAAAATTAAGAAATCGGCAACCATTCATACAAGACGATTGTCCTTTTTTGTATTAAAAGTTTTGAATATTATAATTTTTGTGGTGATACTAACTCAATAAAGGCAAAAATTGAGTTTGGCCGCTTATGTACTCAGGTCCAGATATTATTTTGTGAATTTGTTTAATTAGTGCAAATTTAGTGCTAATTAGGCCCATATTTGGTATTCAGAAAAATCTAATTATGGAAGAAGCCGCTATGGGTGGTCATGAACCACCCGACGAATTATATTCTGAAAACACTTCTGAAAAAACTAATAAGGGATGATAACAGGTCTGCAAATACTTTAATTGATTTTGACAACGGGTACAAATTCAGCGATAAGGCTCCATTCTTTGTATATATTGAACAAAAAAATAAAAATATCGGTAGGTTATATCCAATGAAGGTAGGACATTTTTTATTAAAATATTCGTCAATAAAAAACGACATACTTAGTTGATATAAACACAGTTGGTATTAATAAGGTAACAGTTATTTTTTATATAGTCAAAATTTTATACACATAGTAATGGCATAGTTCGTATGGTTGACACTTTCTTTTCGGAGAATTATCTAAAGGATGCAGTAATATCCGAGAAACAAATGGTAAATGTTCTAAGGATGCAACGGAAAATAACGAACGACGAAGGCACAACTCAATTAGTACCAAGATAAAAGGGAATTGTAGAATTTTTGGACAACGCGATTCCACAAAACATAATAATTAATTTATGCAATTTCTCAGTGGATCCATACATACAGTGTAGGTAAAAGTTTATGGTCGGTATTTTAGAATTTAATAGGATATCTAACACATATATAAAATCATATTTTCAGCGAATAGACAAAGACAACAATCATATTTCCCCTTCGTCTCCCCTCCACATTTCTAATAGACGCCCAGTAGTGAGACGAATATTTCCGATTCAGTTTACACCTAAGAAATAGCGGCAAGGTTGCCTTATTACATATTTTAATTAAAACATTGAATTGATTAAAAACATTGGCGATCAGTGGCGCGGTTATATTGCCATTCAAAACTGGATGATGATGTTAAAAACAAAATGACACAAATACTGGTACAAAATTTCTTAAACCCATGAGAAATTTACAGATTGGTATTATTATTTGACGAAATAGTAACCTAATTTTCAATAAAACAAGATAATTTTGGCAACATCGCCATTCATCCATCCTCTTCAATAGGATGGATGGATAGGAGACAGGTTGAAGGCTATGATATATATTTTAGAGGTGGGTCATGTACGTTTTATCGTTAACGAAACTGAACCGTTTTTCATAAACAAGTAACTAGTTAATTGTTTAACAGTAGTTTCAAATAAGCGAGTACATAAAGTGAAAGTGAAAGCAACTAAAGAAGGATATATTTATTATAACTTGAAAAATAAATTAAACAAAACAAATAATAAATAGTACTTACATTTACATTACACATTATTATTAAATCGCAAATCGTCTCAATTGACATTTAGAATCATAAGTTTTTCCACTTTATTTGTTGTTAACCGTGTTCTTCTTTTATTTAAAATTAAACCATATTTTAAACATGTCTTCACAAAGAACAAATGTTGCTACAATATTACATTTTTACTGTTATTTTATGAATACAGTGGTTAAGTTAGGATATACATGGCGATGGGTTTTCCACCACTGTAATGGACAGTTCCAATCTCCGTTAAAATTTTTTTTTTGGGGTAATATATCATCAGACAAATACATGTCGACTTCTTTTGTAGCTCTCATTACAGGTGTACGTTTAGATGAGTCATGTCCAATTAATTCATCAAAAATACACCATGGACTTAGGTCATCTTTATCGGTTTCTTTTTCTTGTACTGGTTGATTTTCAATAGTACAATCTTCTTTATCCTTTAATTATAGAAGTAACCAACTTCTTAACTCTTTCTTTTGTTTTTTAGCTTCATTTTTTTCAGAAACTCCCTGCATTTTAAATTGTTATTTGTCGTTAACGAATCTACGGTCTCTCACTGGTAAGCCAACTAGTTGATGGTTAATTAAAAAAAACTACGTTTTGTGTAGACGTAAACACAGGAGCAACGAACACTTTACGTCGACGAGAACGATTGATGATCTGAGAGACTACTACAAAACTAAAGCATCGGTGGTTCGCCACAAAACTAAAAATAACATGCGACTCTTTCGGGACGGTGGACAGTCGGGCGATCCGTTGACGTTGAAAATAAAATAACTAGGTATTCTGATTAATGAATGAGTTTCGATTTTCGATTAATCTGTATTTTCGATTTCAAATCTTTATTGATAGTTCGTCAAGGGATTTATTTATTGTAAATATTCAATTAAGAAGTCTTTTTCTTAGTCAAAATTATTTATCTAGTATAAGAATAATAATTTTATTATCAAAAAATGCACATTTGTAGAAGATGCAGATTTTATGCTCCACTTTCTGAATATTGCAATGATTGAAACTTCTACTGATGGATTTCTGTCCGTTCCAACTACTTCTACTACAAGTACTGACATACTGCCACCGCCAACCAAGCGTCAAAAGGTGATGGATACTTCCATTAATAAAAAGATTAGTTTAGTACAAAAGATACAAATAAATATGGATTTACTAAACCTATGTAAAGACTCGTTTCATCCGTTTTCCATAGTTGAAAAAAGAGCTTTTAAAAAGTTTGCAAGGTGGATTCCTGGATATAAACTGAAAACAAGAAAATCTTTGTCAGTTTCATTATTTCAGGAATGTTATATCAAAACTGCACAAATTTTTAGAGCACAAGTTGTTAAAGAAGTAGAAAATATCTGTATTACTACTGACCTCTGAACATCTGGAGTAACTGAGAGTTACATCGCATTATCAGGACATTATTTAACCGAAAATTTAAAATGTAAAACGGTTTTATTAGACTGCTGCCATTTTTCTGGAAACCACAATTCAGAAAACATTGTTTTTGAAATTAGTGAAATTATTAATGAATGGAGTCTAAAAGGAAAAGTAAATTTTGCAGTATGCATGGTCAGATATATTAAAGATGTTTTGGGATGGAAACATTTAAATTGTTTTGCTCATACGTTAAATTTATTGGTGAAGAACGCACTTAAATACTATCGTGTACAAGTAGATAAAATAAAAAAAGTCGTTTATTTCAACATTTCGACAAAAAACTCATTTCAAAAAAAGTACCTTATCTTCAGAAAGGCTTTTAAAGTATCAATTACAACATAACAAAGTTCCCAAACGGCTAATCCTGCCGAATATTGGCTTCCGCTTTCCATGATTAGTAACGGTTTGCAATTGCAGTGTCAATTCTATGGTGATTTTCCTAGGAATGCTCTAGGAGCCGTTATGTCATCGAATGCCATAGTCTGTGGACTAGTACGCATTTCGATGCGCATCGCCCCGCCTCGAATTTTCCCATTGGCTCTTGACCTGGAAATCCCTATTTATCGCTCGAACAGCGCATATAAATATTGGCGATTTTCAGTCAGGTCAGTCCCTCACGGACTCTCCGAGAGCTTAGTGCTCTCGGGGCTCTGCTTCCTGCATTTATTTATCATACTCTGTGGCTGAGAATAGTTTCAACTTAACTTGGTGTTTTTATTTCGACGAAGAAATTGTCATGTAAGAAATATCTTGCCTTTTTCAAGGCAAGACACCGAATATAAATATTTTCCAAGTCCATAACCCGAAAATGAACTTAAGTAGAGAAGCTCTCGACAGTATATTCGAAGCCCTCTACAGAGCACCCGAGGATATCAGAAGGTGGTTAGACCCTTAATTGTTCCCCCGAGGTGACAGTTAATGCAGTGGTTCCCCTTTGCCTTCTGCATTCTTATGCCGTTGACCATTATTTGTTGATTCACCCGCCTTTGGGGCCGTACAACAACGCACCGTCATTTTAAGGTTACAAGCGAAGCAGTAACATCTTCAGAAGATGCCAACCCCTAGTGTTGGCGAAACGTCGAGAACTAATCTCATAAGACAACGGCCTAACAGCCCGAACAAACAGTTTAACAAGTTATAAAGAGAAAATTAGATCACTTGTCACATCTCATAGTAATCAATTTATATATACTAATAATCAATCTCAACCTATATGCAATTTAGATAATTAATTAAGAAAACTTATTCCTAATAATTTAGAAGAAACAGGTACTAACACAGAAAATGTATGGACGAATGCAATGAAAGCATTCACTCATATTATTAATTTCCAAATGCACAGTCAACCTACTCTATCTTCCTTAAATATTTTATAATGGTAGATCGTTAGTAAGTAAGAGGGATAATCTCGTAAATTATATTAATAATTTTCGTGTAGATATTATTATTTTATCTGAAACGTGGTTGAAAAACCAAATGGATTTTAAATTAAAAGGGTATAACTTTGTTTCAAAATGCCGTGAAGGTGGCTATAGAGGTATAAGTATTTTCATACTAAAGAGCGCTGATTATCAAATAATTAACATTAACTATAATTTTAACACCGGAATAAAAGTGTGTGCAGTCTTACTTAATAAAATTAATATACCTTTTGTGTTACCCCCACTTCTGTTGCTTCGTTCCTTATAGGATTTTCAATATTACGTTTTTTATTGGCGACTGATCCAGTTTCCCGAAATTTAGCTACAAGTTCTAGAACATATTTTCGGTGCACAATATTGTTCTCATGTCGCTCATTAAAAATTTGTGCTGTTCTATTAGCGCACTGATTATTTCCGAAAAATATTTCAATAATTTCAACCCTTTCTGCCGTGGAATATACCATGGTTAATTTATGTATAAAGCAATAAATGATATTTTAACAACAAAAATTGGTCAAATCAATCGCAAACTAATGTACTATTTCCTATTTAAAATAAGTACGTGGCATTCTCTAGTTATCTTTCTTCAAGAAACAACTTTTTTTGTCACAAAGGACACTTCAATTGCTATTTTTATTATTAATAAACCATGGGCGTAGTAAATAAAAGCATTTACTTATCAAGAAAATGCTTTTACTCAAATTTCTTCTGAAAGAAGTACAAACTAATTTGATGTACCTATTAAAGTCTACTTTAAACTTTAAATCAATAAATCTCCAAAACTACTGAATTGAATACATGAATTTTACATCATTATAAAGGGAGTTAAAAGACCTTTCAAATAATGGATCATTCGACCCCCCTTTTCATTTAAGATTTTAGGGATGATGCCACCCCCGCTTAAGGGGCTGCAAATGTTAAAGTGAGTTTATGTCAATTTTGTGTCCCCCTCGAAAACAAAATCGACGGGTCCGAGCGTTTTTTCAAAAAAGGAATCATCTGCCAGTAAATGCATCTGTTTCGTTTTCGGTGCGCCACACTGTATATATATATATATATATATAGAAAAGAAAAGAAATTTAATCTTTGCAGATTAGTTAAATAGTAAACTCTTAAATATTGGGGAAATCTGCAAGAAATACTCTAATGTGTATCAATTGTTTCGCCGAACGTTTTCGCCAAAGAGAATTAATTTGGCTTCTTCAGGGCTGAAAGAGAATAAATTATAATTAGCTACCATATATTATCTATTAAAACATTATTGATCTTACCGTAACTTAGAATTGTAGAGTTAGAATATTAAAAAACTTTGCTAGTAACATAGTGGTGTTTTTTGTTACTATGTGCAAAAAAAGTTTTTTATAAGAATTGAAATGTATGGTAGCTTCGAACTTGACACGTAAAGGCTTACCCAAGGTTAATCGAAAAACCCAATGCAACTACATTTAAAAGGAGGTAATTCTTTGAAATGTCGGCAATAACTAAATTTTGATTTTAAATAGTTAAAAGTGAGGTTCTGTTTAAGCCAGAACGCAAGCGCTGACAACTTCATTATAATTGGTATGAATCTTTATGTCGTTAAGGTTCATTGGTAAAAAACGAATAAATTTAAATCCCAGTAAAGGGAAATATAATTGTGATTTTCTTTATTTAATTATATTATATTGTTCATGTATTATTGAATCTTATTGAGACGTATCTAAGAAAAGCAAGGGAATGTTATATATTTTTTGTTAATGAAAATTAATTATAAAGGTATGTTAGTTGTTAATGGATATATCAGTCAAATTAGTAATCTGTGATATAGTATTGTTCTTGGTATCTGATTTAAGTAACAGGTGGTATATATCGCTTAGATTCTTGATGTCACTCTTAACATTAATGGAGAAATCGTTAAGAAAAATATAAGACATTTCAATGAACTCTCTTTTAGATTTATTGTTCTCACGGTGGAGAATTGTGGTGTTGGTATAGTCCATGAGATGACCAGTGGAATGGACATGTTTGGCTAATGCACAACGGTCAGGGTGAAGTCGAGAATCACTTTTGTGTAGTGTAATACGTGATTTCAATAATTGAGATGTTTGACCGATGTAGGAATTGTTGCAAGAGAGACATGGAATGTTGTAGACAATATTACTAAGCCTATCTATGGGAGTCTTATCTTTTATCTTAGAATAAAGATTATTAATTGTTAGGGCTGATCTACAAGCTACATTAAGTTTAATGTTGTTATTATTATTGCCAAAGCTATTTTCAACACTTTTCAGAATCCTTGTTAACCCCGGAGTGATATCTCTGAAATATGGTAATGAAAAATATTTGTTTATAGGAGTATCAGAGACTGGGTTCCCACTTAAGACATCAGGATCAGCATTGTTAGTCGCGAAGGAAGGTGGAATATCTTCGTCATGGATAGTATTAAACAAAATCTTATTAACTAATGGTGTTGGATAAGCGTTTGAAATAAAAAGTTTCTGTAGGATTTGTAGGTTTTTTGTATGAAATGAAGGATCTGATAGTTTTGTTACTCTATTTTTCATCTGTTTGATTAAGTTGACTTTGGTAGAATTATTATGGTATGAGTTGTAGTTAAGGTATCTACCAGAATGGGTCGGTTTTTGATACCAATCTATTTTGATGTTGTTGGTTTCCCTGATCATCCTTATGTCGAGAAAGGGGACGGACCAATTACCATCTTCCCTCTCTATAGTGAACTGGATGTAGGGGTCATAACCATTAAAAGTGTCTAATAGTTCATCTACCTTGTCATTGGGTATAGCCAAAATGATATCATCAACATATTTTTTAATAAATGGAATATTAAAGGATAGTAAAGGAATGACTGAGTCTAATACATAATCCATAACGTAAGTTGCAATGATAGGAGAAATCTTAGCTCCCATAGGGGTACCGAAAGTTTGTTGATAGAATTTATCATTAAATGAGAAGTAAGTGTTATTAAAGAGAAATTCGACGATGCTGATGAATCTGTCGTAAGACATGGAACAACAACCTCTAATACGGTCCCAGTTGATCTCTATTGATGTCAAACATATTCCTAGATGAACATTGCTGAATAAGGATACAACGTCAAGGCTAACGAGGACATAATTTGATGGAAGTATGTAGCCATTATATTTATTTACCATCTCAAAAGAATCTTTAATGTAATATTGATTTTCATAATTATATGCATTAGTAAGTATGTCTGTAACAAAAGCTGAGATATTTTCAGTGGGTGTTCCAATGGAAGCTACTATGGGACGAACCGATAGTGTTGGTTTGTGGATTTTTGGCAAAGCATAAAACTTTGCAATGTTCCCATTATATGTTGTTAGTTTTTTCTTTGTGTTACGGTCAATCTCATTGGAAGAGGCTAAGGATGCGATTAATGTATTGCATTTCCTTTGCAGAGAAGAAGTGGGATTGGATGTAAGTGTAACATAAGATCTATCATTATCTATAAGAGAAGAACACAGTTGTAAAAGAACTCACTACTTACAACTGTGTTCTTCTCTTATAGATAATGATAGATCTTATGTTTCACTTACATCCAATCCCACTTCTTCTCTGCAAAGGAAATGCAATACATTAATCGCATCCTTAGCCTCTTCCAATGAGATTGACCGTAACACAAAGAAAAAACTAACAACATATAATGGGAACATTGCAAAGTTTTATGCTTTGCCAAAAATCCACAAACCAACACTATCGGTTCGTCCCATAGTAGCTTCCATTGGAACACCCACTGAAAATATCTCAGCTTTTGTTACAGACATACTTACTAATGCATATAATTATGAAAATCAATATTACATTAAAGATTCTTTTGAGATGGTAAATAAATATAATGGCTACATACTTCCATCAAATTATGTCCTCGTTAGCCTTGACGTTGTATCCTTATTCAGCAATGTTCATCTAGGAATATGTTTGACATCAATAGAGATCAACTGGGACCGTATTAGAGGTTGTTGTTCCATGTCTTACGACAGATTCATCAGCATCGTCGAATTTCTCTTTAATAACACTTACTTCTCATTTAATGATAAATTCTATCAACAAACTTTCGGTACCCCTATGGGAGCTAAGATTTCTCCTATCATTGCAACTTACGTTATGGATTATGTATTAGACTCAGTCATTCCTTTACTATCCTTTAATATTCCATTTATTAAAAAATATGTTGATGATATCATTTTGGCTATACCCAATGACAAGGTAGATGAACTATTAGACACTTTTAATGGTTATGACCCCTACATCCAGTTCACTATAGAGAGGGAAGATGGTAATTGGTCCGTCCCCTTTCTCGACATAAGGATGATCAGGGAAACCAACAACATCAAAATAGATTGGTATCAAAAACCGACCCATTCTGGTAGATACCTTAACTACAACTCATACCATAATAATTCTACCAAAGTCAACTTAATCAAACAGATGAAAAATAGAGTAACAAAACTATCAGATCCTTCATTTCATACAAAAAACCTACAAATCCTACAGAAACTTTTTATTTCAAACGCTTATCCAACACCATTAGTTAATAAGATTTTGTTTAATACTATCCATGACGAAGATATTCCACCTTCCTTCGCGACTAACAATGCTGATCCTGATGTCTTAAGTGGGAACCCAGTCTCTGATACTCCTATAAACAAATATTTTTCATTACCATATTTCAGAGATATCACTCCGGGGTTAACAAGGATTCTGAAAAGTGTTGAAAATAGCTTTGGCAATAATAATAACAACATTAAACTTAATGTAGCTTGTAGATCAGCCCTAACAATTAATAATCTTTATTCTAAGATAAAAGATAAGACTCCCATAGATAGGCTTAGTAATATTGTCTACAACATTCCATGTCTCTCTTGCAACAATTCCTACATCGGTCAAACATCTCAATTATTGAAATCACGTATTACACTACACAAAAGTGATTCTCGACTTCACCCTGACCGTTGTGCATTAGCCAAACATGTCCATTCCACTGGTCATCTCATGGACTATACCAACACCACAATTCTCCACCGTGAGAACAATAAATCTAAAAGAGAGTTCATTGAAATGTCTTATATTTTTCTTAACGATTTCTCCATTAATGTTAAGAGTGACATCAAGAATCTAAGCGATATATACCACCTGTTACTTAAATCAGATACCAAGAACAATACTATATCACAGATTACTAATTTGACTGATATATCCATTAACAACTAACATACCTTTATAATTAATTTTCATTAACAAAAAATATATAACATTCCCTTGCTTTTCTTAGATACGTCTCAATAAGATTCAATAATACATGAACAATATAATATAATTAAATAAAGAAAATCACAATTATATTTCCCTTTACTGGGATTTAAATTTATTCGTTTTTTACCAATGAACCTTAACGACATAAAGATTCATACCAATTATAATGAAGTTGTCAGCGCTTGCGTTCTGGCTTAAACAGAACCTCACTTTTAACTATTTAAAATCAAAATTTAGTTATTGCCGACATTTCAAAGAATTACCTCCTTTTAAATGTAGTTGCATTGGGTTTTTCGATTAACCTTGGGTAAGCCTTTACGTGTCAAGTTCGAAGCTACCATACATTTCAATTCTTATAAAAAACTTTTTTTGCACATAGTAACAAAAAACACCACTATGTTACTAGCAAAGTTTTTTAATATTCTAACTCTACAATTCTAAGTTACGGTAAGATCAATAATGTTTTAATAGATAATATATGGTAGCTAATTATAATTTATTCTCTTTCAGCCCTGAAGAAGCCAAATTAATTCTCTTTGGCGAAAACGTTCGGCGAAACAATTGATACACATTAGAGTATTTCTTGCAGATTTCCCCAATATTTAAGAGTTTACTATATATATATATATATATATATATATATATATATATATATATATATATATATTAAATTAAATGGCCAAATATATGGACTAGGAGGACAAATTCGTTAAACTTCCCGTACTCGAATCGGTATCAATAAAGTGTTATGATCATTTCGGCCTATCCCAGCCCCATCAGACACTTGGGCTGATACAAATTCAAACTCGGAAAGTCCAACTAATGTCTCCCAAAACTTCACTACAACAGTAGTTAGCTTACAAAAGCGCCACCTGCTTTGGCGGCCGTGAACGAAAACGATATGATAATATCGTTTTCTGTATCCTCTGCGCTATGCGAAATGTGTAAAAGATAAAATCTTTTAGCGAAAGCCGCTATCGCTTTATTAAGTTAAATGGCCAAATATATGGCTTAGGAGGACAAATTCGTTAAACTTCCCGTGCTCGAATCGGTATCAATAAAGTGTTATGATCATTTCAAGTTTTGGGAGACATTCGTTGGACTTTTCGAGTTTGAATTTGTATCAGCCCAAGTGTCTGATGAGGCTGGGATAGGCCAAAATGATCATAACACTTTATTGATACCGATTCGAGCACGGGCAGTTTAACGAATTTGTCCTCCTAGGCCATATATTTGGCCATTTAATGTAATAAAGCGATAGCGGCTTTTGCTAAAAGATTTTATCTTTTACACATATATATATATATATATATATATATATATATATATATATATATATATATATATATATATATATATATGTATATATATATATATATATTGTTATGCTATTTAAATTGTATTATATTGCTTATTTAGAAAAATTCCTGTCTATATTTATTAAATGATCTAATCTCCAATTAATCACAATAAATCAGCATTAATTAATTACAATCTCAGGCTATTTAACTTGTACTATTTACCTTTGATCGTGGATTCAAAATATTTTTCAATTGGCTTCCTAATTGGGATAGGTAATATGACTGAATAAAATACATAGAATTTCAACTGAACTATATGTGAGATGTCCTTTATTTTAATGAAATTTTATATAACAATCAATCCTGTAATATTTGCAATATACTAACTTTAAATATATGAGAAGTTGTTTTCTATCATGGACCCAAATGTTATTTTACATTGATTTTTAATATGTGTTATAACTAAGCTCTTTTTATAATTCTTTTTTTTTTTTAATGATCGCAAAATTAACTGTCTCTATTATTTATTCAATTTATTTAATTAATAAATGAAAACCACACTCCTGCTCTAATGAAAATTGACTGACCTTTCTTTCTCTGCCGTTGCAATTCTATGGCCAACGCCACAAAAAAAATCCTTTCTCTGCTTCTGCTCCTATTGTGGTCCAGATGACGTACACCTTTCTCCTATCTGTCCTTGTATCTGCAACCCAACAACTCGTGTTAGTCTATGCAGCCTCCTTTTGAGCCAATCTCCGCGCCTGTTTATAACTCCAAATGTTTCCGGCTTCGTCTGATATTAATATTCTTATACCCTTTGGTTTTTCTATCTCTCTGTACCCCGTTCCTCACACTGCTCAGCTTTTACACAGCAAATAAACACACCCGGTAAATTACGTCTTCGGGACTTCAAACAAACACAAATCACAAAGCTCCTTCCTTCTTGGACGACGAAAACTGACTAACCAACTTTTTTCCTCTCTCCTATCTCATAGCCAAAACCACCACCTCCTTGCATTCAAAAAATTGACCAATAAAAATCATCCACCTCTGTGACGTATATCGTTACCAATCAACTCTCTCTATAAAACGTCATTCGGGTAATTCCAGAAAACAACATTCTTTAATTATTCTAACTAAATCTATCTGCTTTACAAATATTTCTTACTAATAGCTACAAACGATACCTGTTTCTCAATTCAATGTCTTTTGTTAATAAACTTTTACCGATATAATCTTTCGGGGAGAAAAACCACCGCAAATCCCGGTCTATTGTTTAAACACTTTCTATATACACTTTTATTCCGGGTAAATCCATTCCACAATAACCGACTTATTTAAATTTCTTATCGATAATATTTGAAAGTCTTGTCTCTGAGGCCTAATGAACAATTCTTCGAACAACTTAAAATACATATTTTGTCTTATACAGGATGTTTGAAAATTTATATGCCCGTGTCTTTATGAAATATCAATAATTTTAATTTTTATTTAAGTAATAAAATTTGTATATCGGTTTTTTATTGCTTATGGACATTCAAAAGTACAACAAATCCCCGCCTTTGTAATCGATAAAATTTATCAATCTATGCAACTAAATTTTCTCGAGGCAAACTAAAACGCACTTCCTGTATGCTAGCTGTACTTATGCTACGTATTATCCTATCCTACTATCTACTTTATACAAATTTAAATCTTCATTCGTGATATTTATATACATCATGGATATTATAAATACCTCTGATCTTTTCAGAATCCATATGTTTCAACTCATAGCTGTTTACTCCATCTTCGTTGTTTACTATGTATGGCCCTTCGAAAACAGGCATCAATTTTGCGCAAATACCGCTCTGAAGATTTGACACTCTTAATGCTCTTACCATTACTTTGTCACCCTTTTGGAAAGTTACTGGTCTTCGTTTCCTATTATGACCCTGTCTCTGGATGTATTTCTCATTGCTTCTTCTTAATCTCCTCTGAACCGTTTCTATAACCTGTCGATACTCTCTTTGTTCTGGATCTTCCCACGGTCTTATCGGCATGACGCCTTTCATGATGTATTCTGGTGTTTCTTTCGTTACTGTACTTGGCATGGAATTTAGGTACATCTCTATTTCTCCCAATTTTCTGTCCCATCGCCGATGTTGACCATCCGTTGCAATGCGAAGAAATTTCGTTACCTCTTGTATAAATCGCTCAGAAGGATTACTTTGGGGATGCCTGATGCTTACAAAGTTCGTCTCGATTCCCCGTTCTCTAAGCTGTCCCTTGAAACGATCATTTCGGAAGTACGTTGCATTGTCTAGTAAAATTTTTCTTGGGGTTCCTACCGTAGCGATGAAATTGTCTATTTTTCTCAATATTTCTTCCCCTTTTGTGGTGCGGCAACTATATAATTTCACGTATTTTGAGAATACATCCACCATCACCAGAATATGCTTGTTCCTTTGCGTGGTCACAATTAGATCGCTTAACATGTCGATGGCTATAATGTCCAGGTTGTTCCGGGATACAATGCTCTTTGCAATATTTTCGTTTTTAAAATTCCTGCTCTTGTATTTCTGGCATACTTCGCATTTCTGTGTGATCTCTTTTGCAATGCGGTAATCTTGTCGACTGATGTAGTTTTCCCTAAACACAAGCCATACCTTTCTACTGCCAATGTGTCCATTTTCCTCGTGTAGTTTCTTTATGATTCTTTCTGCCAATATCGATGTCACTAAATATAATTCCTTTCCGTCTATTCTCTTAAAAAATATCTCGTTTTCTAGCTCTGCTCTTCTCTTTTCTCTTTCTTCTAGGCCTTCCTGGTCGGTCCTTATCTCATTTAACGAAAATATCCCTTCGTCTTGTGTCAATATATTCAATCCCACATGTAATGTAATTGTCTCCTTTTTTCCTGTATCTTCGTCCCGTGTTAAAGCGTCAGCTATGATGTTGTCTTTCCCTTTGATGTATCGAAATTGGAAATCATACTCTTGTAAGAGCAGAATGCCTCTGTGTATTCTGTTATTTACCAATCGATTCTTCATGATGTGTATCAATGCTGCATGATCCGTTTCGATAGTGAATTTAGCTCCCAATAAGTAAAACCTTAATTTGTTTACGCAAAATAGTACACTGGCGAATTCCAACTCGGTGACACTGTATTTTCTCTCATGTATTTTAGTCACTCGAGATATAAAACATATCGGAACCTCTTGGCCGTTTTGTATTTGCGACAACACTCCTGCAAATTTCTGTATCGACGCATCCGTACGGAGTATAAACGGCAAATTGTAAATAGGGTGATATATTTTCGTTCCTTTAGCAAATTCTTGTTTCAATATTTTGAAAGCTTCCTCCTGTTCTTCTTTCCAATTCCATTTTGTCCCTTTCTTTAACAATTTTATTAAAGGAATTTCTTTTTGGCTTAAATCGGAAATTAATTTCTTGAAATAATTTATCGTACCGAGAAACCCTCGCAATGTTTTTAGATTTGTTGGTCTTGGGTATTCGTCGATGAGCTTTACTCTGTCCTCGGCTAGACTTACAGTTTCGGTGTCAAGTTTGAAACCCAAATAAATCACTTCCTTTTGAAAAAATTGACATTTTTCAATGTTTAGTTTTAATCCCGCTGTGTCCAATTCTTTCAAAATTATTTTGATATGTTCCACATGACTCTGCATATCTTGTGAAAAAATTAATAATTCGTCGATGTAATGGACGATGAACTCTTCATGGTGATTCAAAATGGTATGCAAAGCTCGTACAAGTGCTGCACAGGCGCTTTGTAATCCAAACGGAACTACCTTAAATCGGTATACTATACCATCAATTGAAAAGGCAGTGTAGTTTCTACACTTTTCAGCCAAAGGTATTAACCAAAAACTATGCTTTAGATCAATTTTTGAGAAAATATGTGATCCCGTGATTCTTCCAAAAATGGCCTCGATATTTAACGGTGATTCATATTGTGATACTGTGTGTTGGTTGATATTTCGGGCATCTAAACAGAGTCTTAACTCTCCACTGCTCTTCTTCACTATCACAATTGGGTTAATATAGGGTGAGTCACATCTCTCAATGATTTGATCTTCCAACATTTTTTTGATTTCTTGCTTTACTTCTTGCCGATACTTATAAGGAATTGGATAAGTCTTCGATCGAAAATTTCCCAAGTTTTTCACCTCAAATGAGTGCTCATATTTTGTGGCCACTCGGTTTTCCTCATTTATCAGCGTTTCATAGTCTCTTAAAATTATACGCAAATCATTTTCTTTGCCTTCTCCACATATCAATTTTTTTTTCTCCCATCAACTTTTTCGCACATATTCACTGTGTACTCCGTGTCTTCTTCAAACACCACTGTCTCCATTGTGTCCTCTTCATTTTCCTTTGATTTTTTTTGTTGGGCTCGTCTCTTCTTTTGAGGAATCCCAAGTTTTGCTTTAATTTCTTGTCAAAATCTTTCCATCTTCTTCTCCTGAGCTCGTCTCATCTTTTGAGGAATCCCAGGTTTTTTTTCTTTGATTTTTTTCTGACCTTTTCCCCTCTTTCTTCCTTTTCCTTTCTTCGTCACCAGGTTCATTTCCACCGTTTGTTCTTTCTCTGATTCGTCCGTAATTTGTTTCTCTTGTTCCTTATCCTGTTCTTCTTCTTTTTCCTTTGTTATTTTCATCGTATTGGTTTTGAAGTCGATCACTACATGTTTTTCCGTTAATTCGTCAACGCCTACAATCATGTCATGTGACATATTCGGCATTATTACACATTGAAGTGCATACATATTTTTTTCAATCGTACCATTACTCGTATACCTTCATTTATTGTTGCCAATGTCCGTTTATTTGCGCCCACTAAATTCACCCTAGGTATTTTATAAATTAGACTTGTTAAATTTACTTCTTCGATTAATTTTCTGTTGACCAGTGTTATTTCAGAGCCTGTGTCTATCATAATTTTAATTGGTTTCTCATTTATAAATCCATCCACAAATTTTAAATTAACTCCATTTCTCTTTTCATTGTTTCCTGCCAGTTTAATAAATTCCTTGGGGTGACAAAAAATTCCTGTTTGTTTCTTCGTTTTTAGTGAGCGCCTTCTTGAAAAGACGCCTGTTGTTCTTCTGTGTTTTCTCGCCCGTCATCTTCTCTCTCATATTCATTTTCTTCTCTTTGCATATTATTTATTTCTCTTCTGTTCTCTTTTGGTCTATCATTCCCGTATCGGTTACCGCGAGATTCCTGTTCATTCCGTGGGTTATTGTATCTGTTTCCTTGGTATGGGCGGTTATTTCTACTCTGATTTTCCCGATCCCTGTTTTCATTCCATCTCTGGGTTCTGGGTTCATAATTCTCTCTTCCGTTCGGTCTATTTTCGTATCCCCGTCTAGGTATGAATTCTCGTCTTGTATAATCTCTTCTAAAATTTTGACCTCTATCTCTATATTCTTGGTTTTCTCTTTGTCTATAATTTTCTTGCGGTCTTCTTTCTCTTCTTTCATGCCTACGTGATTCTCTCATTTGCAAAAATTGACATAAGCTGTCAATGTCCTTGTAATTTTGGAGATTTATGTGGTCTTCCAAGGTATCTTCAAAGTATCGCGATATCAACTCTACCAATTGTTCTGATGAATAATTATATTGCAAATGTTTTGCATTATTATAGAGTTGTAATGCGTACATCTTTTCTGATACGCCCATCCTCTCATGGTATTTTCCATTTTGTAACTCTTTATTTACTTGTAGTTGCTGGATTTTTCCCCAGAAATAATTTAAGAATCTTCTCTCAAAATCTTGCCAATTGTCAAATTCTTCTTCCTTGCTGACAAACCAAAGATTTGCCTCTTCTTTGAGATGGTTTCTGATGGTTTCCTTTGCTGTTGCAAACGGTCCTATGTATTTGACTTTTTCCTTTAGGTTATTTATAAAAGGCACTGGGTGTAGTTTCCTTATATCCCCGCCAAATCGTACTTTTACGTCTTCTGTGCTATGTACGATGACTTCCTTTCTTTCTACTCCTCTTATCTCCATCTCTGCAATTTGTTTAAATCTCCTTTCCGTTTCTTTCCGGTCTTCTTGTAGCGCATTTTCAAATTTTATTTCTATCTGTTCTAATTCCCTTTCTTGCATACTCTGAATATCCTTCATTTTAGTTTCGATTTCTTCTCTCTGCAATTCTAGTTTCCTCTCTGTTTCTTCCCTACTTCTTTCTAAACAGACTTTTATTTCGTTTTCATATTTGTCCATACGCGTTTCCATTTTTTGTTCCATTTTTCTTTGGTTTTCTTCCAAATTGCCCAATTTTTGTTCCGTTCTTTGTTGTGATTCATCCATCTTCTGTGATTGGAGTTGCATCATCTGTATTAATTTTTCTATTCCCGATTCTTGTTTTTCTGTCTCCATTACTGTTGTGTCTAATAAATTTTGTTCTCTTTGCTCTTGTTTCTTGTGTTTGGCATTTATTATGTTTTTATCCCCGCCAAATATAAAATTCTACTGGTCTGTTGCAACAAACGGGACTTTTCTTGTTCAAATGTAATAACTCTTGAGTACGAGTATCAAATTTCAATATCCCCCAATTAAATCAAATGGTAAAATATCAAATGTCAAAATCAATCAAATAAATCAAGTATGGTAAAATTATCAAATGTAAATATCACACAAATAAATCAATTATGGTAACCTATAAATTGTCAATATCACGAATAAATCAATTATGGTAAATTGTATCTTAAAAAAAATATATAAATCTTTATGTCCTCAAATTTTACATAATATTTCACTTTATCCACGGCATATAAACTTTCAAATATCTGCTCGTCTACTCCTATCCTTTTAAATTTGCCAACTAGAAATATTTTTCAAAGCTTTACACGTTGGGGGCCATTTTGTTATGCTATTTAAATTGTATTATATTGCTTATTGTCCAATATCAAATCTTTAGAATTCATATCCGAAATTGGACAGTATAATTTTATCACCCAGTAGACCGAATGAATCTATTTGTTATTAAATACACACACGTAGTTAATTAGGTTACATACACATTTGGTCAATTATCAATAATATAATTTGGAAATCAGTCAAAAGTGCTGACAAAGTTAAACTATGTACATAAATTAAATACACATGTCACGCGAGGTCCGCGAAAATATTGACCCAATTAAAGTTTATATAAAACTAAGATCTCTTGCCTAGAGAAGCATTCAATCAATATTCACTCAACGAACTTGATAGTCGTCAACGATCAACTTCATCAGTCTCTACTCAAAGTAATCCCGGGTCTACACCCATAGTGTACGTCTCTACAATAAACTCTGCTACTATTATTTGGTGTTTCCATTACAACTGAACGAACATCTTCACTGAGCCAACGAAGGGGATTTGTTCACTTATTTAGAAAAATTCCTGTCTATATTTATTAAATGATCTAATCTCCAATTAATCACAATAAATCAGCATTAATTAATTACAATCTCAGGCTATTTAACTTGTCCTATTTACCTTTGATCGTGGATTCAAAATATTTTCCAATTGGCTTCCTAATTGGGATAGGTAATATGACCTGAATAAAATACATAGAATTTCAACTGAACTATATGTGAGATGTCCTTTATTTTAATGAAATTTTATATAACAATCAATCCTGTAATATTTGCAATATACTAACTTTAAATATATGAGAAGTTGTTTTCTATCATGGACCCAAATGTTATTTTACATTGATTTTTAATATGTGTTATAACTAAGCTCTTTTTATAATTCTTTTTTTTTTTAATAATCGCAAAATTAACTGTCTCTATTATTTATTCAATTTATTTAATTAATAAATGAAAACCACACTCCTGCTCTAATGAAAATTGACTGACCTTTCTTTCTCTGCCGTTGCAATTCTATGGCCAACGCCACAAAAAAAATCCTTTCTCTGCTTCTGCTCCTATTGTGGTCCAGATGACGTACACCTTTCTCCTATCTGTCCTTGTATCTGCAACCCAACAACTCGTGTTAGTCTATGCAGCCTCCTTTTGAGCCAATCTCCGCGCCTGTTTATAACTCCAAATGTTTCCGGCTTCGTCTGATATTAATATTCTTATACCCTTTGGTTTTTCTATCTCTCTGTACCCCGTTCCTCACACTGCTCAGCTTTTACACAGCAAATAAACACACCCGGTAAATTACGTCTTCGGGACTTCAAACAAACACAAATCACAAAGCTCCTTCCTTCTTGGACGACGAAAACTGACTAACCAACTTTTTTCCTCTCTCTTATCTCATAGCCAAAACCACCACCTCCTTGCATTCAAAAAATTGACCAATAAAAATCATCCACCTCTGTGACGTATATCGTTACCAACCAACTCTCTCTATAAAACGTCATTCGGGTAATTCCAGAAAACAACATTCTTTAATTATTCTAACTAAATCTATCTGCTTTACAAATATTTCTTACTAATAGCTACAAACGATACCTGTTTCTCAATTCAATGTCTTTTGTTAATAAACTTTTACCGATATAATCTTTCGGGGAGAAAAACCACCGCAAATCCCGGTCTATTGTTTAAACACTTTCTATATACACTTTTATTCCGGGTAAATCCATTCCACAATAACCGACTTATTTAAATTTCTTATCGATAATATTTGAAAGTCTTGTCTCTGAGACCTAATGAACAATTCTTCGAACAACTTAAAATACATATTTTGTCTTATACAGGATGTTTGAAAATTTATATGCCCGTGTCTTTATGAAATATCAATAATTTTAATTTTTATTTAAGTAATAAAATTTGTATATCGGTTTTTTATTGCTTATGGACATTCAAAAGTACAACAATATATATATATATATATATATATATATATATATATATATATATATATATATATATATATATATATATATATAATATTGAGATGATATTGTTTAAAATTAATTTATAAGTTATATACTAGATAATATTAGATATAAAAAGTATTTGGTTATTTTAATAAGTTATATACTATAAAATATATTTATGTGAGGGCATTCTTAAAAAATTGACATATAATAAGTGTAAAAAGTTTTTTTTTAATAATTATAATATTGTAAATATATTTAAGTGAGCCATGTGCATAGGCAACCAAATATACTCTAAAAGTGACGTTTAAGTGATGGTTTCGAATGTAGAAGTGGGGTTATTTATTGGTTTGAGATGTTTAATTTACATATAATTACGGATTTGAAATAGTGTAATTTATTAATTTAGGATGTTTAAATTACATATAAGTTTATATTCCGATCTGAAAAGCCTAGATGTCAATAAAATTCTCGATAAAAAGAACACAGAATTTAACCTTTGTTTACGGTAGAACCTTCGCGAATATGGTTATGTCTATGGACATAATCGAACATATACTTTTTCGAGAACATTCATATAGAGGAAATAGAACAATTCGAATAGGATTTCTTGCCAGATGGTTCTGGAACATTGAAAAGATATAAATACTAGGTGATTTGGATTCAAAATGGTTAGTCAGTCAGTAAGCGGCCAGACAGTTACTATGAAGTCAGTATAAAGATGATCAGACAGTTAGTTATTAAGAAGACAGACAGAGTTAGTTACAGTTAGTGAAGTCAGTTGTTCAGTAAGTTCAAGATTAGTCAGTCAAAATTAGAAAGAAAGTATAAAGTATGCAATAATTAGTGATTTAGTATTAAAATTTAATAGTATTGGATAGTATATTAGAAGAGATTAGTAGAAATCAAATTATAATAGTTATATGGTCATTGGATATTGGTATATTAAAAAGAAGAATAAATAAAAATGCTATTAAGAAGAAAAATATTTTAAATTGGTGGAAGCTGATAATTGGAAAAAGTAATTTCACAAAAACAAGGATAACCGAGGCTGAGAACGAAGACATTGAGTGGTGATGAAAATATTTATTTTGGAGAACATTTAGGAGAACATTTATGCATTCAGTGACAGAAAGGTACAAAATTTTGTTAATATAATTTAGTTAGTGTCATAACAATTTCAATTTTAAAGATAGTTTGTTTAAAATTTACATTGTCTATATAATTTAATTAGTTTCATAAGAATTTCAATTTAAAGATAGTTTATTTTAAATTTACATTGGCTATGTTAAATATATATGTGTGTTTCATAATAGATATAATAAAGATAATTTCAAAAAGTGCTTACAAACTAATTCTTTGAGAACCGCGATAAAAACCCTATATATACATTATTAAAAAAACACTCATTGCTCATCATTCACAAATAATAAATCATAACAATATATATATATATATATATATATATATATATATATATATATAAATTACCATTTATTGCTGCGCCTTTTTACTATAAGGTTATTTCGGCGTCCACTATAATACGTGCAGTATAATTAAATTTTATTGAATATAGTCGTTACTTAACTGATGAACAATACAGTTCGCTGTTTTTTATTATAATTAAAATAACAATTAAATAAATGTGTATAAGTGTAAATGTGCGTCTTTCAATAACTCAGCTATTGTTGCGTCCGGAAGTATACACTTTAGCTACGTTATTGCGGCATCCGTTTTTTTTACCGTAACGACTTTGATACGTCCGCGGTGTTGCCAATGTTTTCTTCTCTTCGTGTTTCAATTATTTTAATTATTGTTTGTTCTCGTTCTTCTGTTTCCCACTGTGACCGCATCTAGGGAGGAAATATGACTTTTTAAGGTATTCAAATTGTCAAGAAATAATAACTAATAATTATTGGTTGCTGTGGGAATTGCTTAGAGTTTTGAATCAGATAGATGAGTTCCTCAGGTAGTTTCATACTCTAAAACCAGTACTTTAAATTACTAAATAACTAAATTAAATTTCTCAAATTGCCAATTAAGGTTTGTTACAGAAATTTTACTGTCTTATCCAACTTTCCATTTTGATAAACTTTTATGTAAAATATTAGGATACGTTCTCAATTAAAAAAACCCAATGTAAGTTTTTTTAATTTTCTTCAACTATTCAATTTTTCCAAAGAATAAATTTTTTGAATAATAGTTTTTCATGAAACTTGCAGAAATAGCTTTTGTGTTTTTTACAGTTTTTTAAATTACTTAATTTTCGGAAATTTGAACTTTAAGATACGTATAATTTAGTTTATGTTTTACAATAGCATGATAACCTATTTGGGGACCTATTATTATAACAGAAGATATTTATTTAGGTATTACTAGCGGACCAACTCGACATCGAGTTTTTTAAATGAAATTTTTATTTTGCGAGAAAAATTAAGAGATCGATACAAACAATATAAGCAAGAATATACATAACATTCATCAATAATAATGCAAGTAAAAAGTGTATTAAATATCACGAAATATTTAAATTTTTAGTTCATCAAATGTCGACATGGATATCATTTAGCAGTTAATTTTGCATGCTGATCACGAATCCAATGTCAGATTTGCTCTATCTTGACGTTTTATGCGCGTTTCGGGTCACTTCCGGTGTCGGATCGCAACCGGAAGTACATATTTAGATTCGTCTCGACGAGATTTTTCGATCCATATATACATTGTGGGGTCTAAAACTTAAAGTAAATTTTAACTTCCGGTCATCTCAAACCGAAGTGAATTTTTGTACCAAAAGTATATCTTGACAATCTTATACGTAATACTAATAATATTCCGAAAAAATATTTTAATTATCTAATATGGTTTTTGAGTAAAGTGGTGGACAAGAAAAGGGCTTAGCGTTTTAGTATATAAGATTTTAGTTCATCAAATGTCGACATGGATATCATTTAGCAGTTAATTTTGCATGCTGATCACGAATCCGGTGTCAGATTTGCTCTATCTTGACGTTTTATGCGCGTTTCGGGTCACTTCTGGTGTCGGATCGCAACCGGAAGTACATATATTTAGATTCGTCTCGACGAGACCTTTCGATCCATATATACATTGTGGAGTCTAAAACTTAAAGTAAATTTTAACTTCCGGTCATCTCAAAACCGGAAGTGAATTTTTGTACCAAAAGTATATCTTGACAATCTCATACGTAATACTAATAATATTCCGAAAAAATATTTTAATTATCTAATATGGTTTTTGAGTAAAGTGGTGGACAAGAAAAGGGCTTAGCGTTTTAGTATATAAGATTTTTTTATAAATATTTTGTATAAAAACTTTAATCTGTGGCCATGTTTTATTATCAAAAATAGTGGTATATTTGGCATACAGTTCTTCCACTTCCTTCCTCTACGGATGAAGTTTGTTTTTAATATGTGATGCAAAAAATAATTGGGCAATTTTTTTTGCTCGGCTGTCCAAGGAACCAAAATTCGCCTTTTATTTGCTATCTGTGAAGTAGATGGTTCTAACACTGGTGCGGTATTTACCAATTCATCTTCTGCCTCATACACGTCATTTTCGTTGTCCCAATCGTCACGTTCGGGTACTATTTTCTCATCTAAATTAATGTCAATGTCATCCAACGCGTTACCTTTAAATTCTGCAGCTTCTCCTTTTTCCATCAATAGAAGCAAGTTGCATTTTGGCAGTTTGGTAGATATTGTCAATTAACCGATAAACTCGTTTGTGAACATCACCCGTATGACCCATAAAAGATGCCAATTGTTCTATATCGTTCGAAAACATATTAAATACTTGGGTCATTGTTGCCAAATGTTTACGAAGCTTAGTTGAAGTAATTGCTTCTGGATTTTTTAAGTCACTTGCGGCTACATGTTTCTGCATTATTTGATACCCTGTGATTGGGTTATTTGTTTTTAATTTAGGGAATAAGTAGATATTGGTGTTATCTACAAAATTCTTTCTTAATTTAATGAGTACATCAGTATGCTGCTGCAGATAAGGACTAAAAAGCACCGGTACTCCACGACCACGTTTTCCACGAATGACTACTCTTTTAAATTTTGTGAGCAACAGTTTTTCAGCAGGATTAATCGCACCACTAAATTCTTCACAACTATTATGGGCAGCAGCGTTCTGATAAACATGTAAAAGCATTTTTGTAAGTCACCAACGCGTTTACGGTTTAGAAGAAGTAGTCGACAATATATAGTTTCCATTAATAATTTGTAGTCGCTTGCATCAATTTCATATTTTTCAAGAGATTTAAACTTTCCGATGCTTTCCGTTAAAGATATTCTCTAAAGGTTTTTAGATCTCCATTTTTTAGAATGTAGATCAGCTGCTGGTAAGGTAGAAATTTCAAATCTCCATGCGTTCTCCAGAAGTTGTTTAAAAGTTTTGAAATTTGCTTCAGCTTCCGTCACTGAAACAGATAAATTTTGAAAATTTCTTTTTAATGTGAATAAAATTGTAAAATTTTAATGTGAATAAGATTCGAAAACTTCTCGTGCCGGGTCATACTTAGCGACAATTTTAGTTGCCTGAACAAATAGGTCAAAATATATAGGTTGGATAGCATCATACAAGTTTTTTATCGATGGTTGCAATCTCTGTATCTCGATTAATAGTTTTGCAAGTTCACGCATTTTTCTAGAACACGCATTTATAAGATGTTTTTCTCTATAGCTTTTGAGGTAGCGAGCTCCAAATCAGATGGTCTTTATTGGCAATTAGAGAAATATTATCTGCCTGCATTCTCGGAAATACAGTATCTCTAAGTTGCTTGTCAACCGGTAAATATTTTGTTAAAAGATCCTGTGCGTCGGCTAAATGGGAATATTTAGTTTTTCCATCAGAATTTTGAATGCAGTTTTTAATATGTCTCCATAGTTGTTTAGATTTATAGTATACCAAGCAATATTTACAAGGGACGTACTTTTTGTCATCATCGGTATGATTGGGACTTTTTTGCGGGTTTTATGCAGGTGTCAATATTTTTTAAATAATTTCCTTGCTTCGTAATACCGTTATCAATTCTTTTCTTTTTTTATTATTCGGTGGCAAGGCTAAAAATCCTTAAACTTCAATTTCATTAGAATGATTGCGTAATAAGTGGCGTGCAAAATTGTTTACGTCTGTTTCACAAAAAATACACATTTTTTTTTTTAAGGTTAATGGAAATTGAAACGTCAATAAACGTATTTTAACCTTTAAAAAAAAATACACATATCTGCCGTTCTTTCAAGTTTTTGCCATTTCCTTTTCGTTGTATTCTTTCCGTGACTTCCAAGTAGTTCCTCGTTATCTGACAAAGAACTAATAGCTACGAATCGTCCAGAAACTGAATGATCTTCATTTGGCGTTGACGGTGCGCCCAATTTTCGCTTTCTCAGGTTCCTTTCACTAGAAGCCACTTCAGTAATTGGTGAAAGATTATTTGAAGAAAATGAGGTATCTTCAGACTTTCGTAATTGATTAAATCGCTTCTTAGGAAAAACAATTGAATCTTTGTCTTCAGACAGATAAGAAGAAGAATCTGAAGGCAATGAATCAGGAACATATTCCGTGTGGCTTAAGGTAAATGATTCATCATCTGTATTAGAAATAACTTCCGTGATAACTGAACTGTCTGCTTTCCGATCTGACAAGTTGTCTAAAACAAATAATGATTTATAATTCAACAAACTTACCTGTTATTTTAAACAAAATACTTAAAAATATTTTATTTACCTTGAATATATTTACCCTGAATCTTGGCATTGTCCTTTACAGATTCAGAATTGTACAGTTGTTTGATTTGTTCTAAATCATTACTTTTTGGTATTTCATTGTTTTCTTTATTTCCTAAATTGCGTATATTCTTTTTGAAATTATTTTCGTTTACTAAATAAGTCTTATTCTCTTTTTCTTCTGAGTATACCAATCCTATCAATTTTTATAATTTTTTTTTATTTTTTGTAAACTACGTGTATTTTCTTTCTCGACCTGTTGATGATCCATTTCGTTACAATCCTTTTTGTTATTTAACCAAGTTAATACTGTAAAGAGCGAATATTAAGTTAAGTTTAAACAGAAAAGTGAAAACGTTAATGTAAGTTATTTTATTTTTTTCTGTTTGTACGTTTATAGTTATGAAAAAATATAATGTGTTTATGAAATTTGGACCATAAAAGAATTTTTAATTTTGATTTCCAAAATTTCACAATTAAAAAAAGTTTTTGCCTGGTTTAAAGACTGAAACATACTAATATTTTTTAGAAGTATGGTAGTAATCGTATGTATTAGGCCTATAAAAAAAAGTATATTTTTGAATTTTACGGGGGTGCGTAGTTCGTTTTGTAGCTAATAATGTAAGGAACTATTGTAATTTTTTTCAGATTTCTAAAACCATTCTTCATGCTTGCAAAATCGATCTTAAGTTTTTCAAAAAATCCAGAAAAGTAAGTAACATAAGTTAACTAAGATTAACCACAGTGCTTAGAAAAGTCATAAATAAGTTAAAAACATGTGTGGCTGTATCTCTCGACGACGACGAGCGCGCTGGCGTACATGCGTTTCTGGGTGACTGCTATAACTACCCAATTATCTCGAATTTTTATAAAAAAAATAACAACTTTTTGCGCAATTTAACAACATTTGATAGTTAATAAATATTCAAACAATTGTTACGAAAAGTTATTGCTAATCATTTGAACTACATTTTTCTGAAAAGGCCAGACGACGCTGCCGCACCGTCAAAGTTTGTTATTTTAACTGACTTTATTTATTGCAAATAACAATAATTTTAATATCCAGCAATGTGAAACGATTATTTTTAGCTAGACAAAAAGATTGACGTAATAAGATTTCGGTACAAATCATTATTTCAGGAAGAAAATGAGCATTCAAAATAGCGTCGTTAATTTTATACGTATTTTTCAATACTATTAAAAACGATTTTGCAGGCATAAAAAATAGTTTTAAAAATTTGAAAAAAATCACGGTAGTTCCTTACGTTACTAGCTATCGAATGAACTGCGCAAGTAAAAGGGTAGCAACAGTTCTGGATATTTTCCCATGTTAAATCCCATAAGAAATCGCTAAGGTCCATTCTGGTCATTTTTGGCTCATTTCGTGGTGATGGTAAAACGACTCATCGGATCGTGATGTGTGAGGTATCGTCGGAAAGGGGAGGGGGTAGCGAATACGTTAACACAAAAAACAAAGATGGCGGCATTGCCAAAAGGACACCAAGTTTGTAACGTCTAAACGGCTCAACGTACAACAACGTGCAAGGTATCGATGAAAAGGGGAGGGGCAAACGAATACGTAGACACAAAAAACAAAAATGGCGGCATTGCCAAAAGGACACTAAGCTTGTAACGTCTAAACGACTCAACGTATAACAACGTGCAAGGTATCGATGGAAAGGGGAGGTGGTAGCGAATATGTTAAAATAAAAATCAAACGCAAAGACAATGCCAAAACGGCACTATATCGTATCTCCATCGTTATTCGTCAGATTACTATGCGTAACACGTTAAATGAAAGAGGAGGGGATATCCAATACGTTAACACAAAAAACAGACGGAAGACATTGCCAAAATGGCACTAGCACTATACCGTATCTCTGTTATTAGTCAGATTTTAACGTATGAGACGTCAAATGAAAGGATGAGATATCGAATATGACAACAGTAAAATCAAACATGGCAACATTGCCAAAACGGCACTATATCATATCTTCGTTCTTATTGGTTCAATACTAGGTATGAAGCGGTAAATGAAATAGGATGGGCTAATGAATATGTTATCACAAAAAAACAAACGCAAAGACATCGCCAAAAAGACAACCCCGCTATATTAATATACTTAAAACTTAGTTTCAATGCTTAAACATCAGCTAACAGATACCTAACGCGATCTACCATATAGCATACGTATACCTGACGCAATCTAACGCGTTCTAACTCATATCAGACGTATAACAGATGCATATCAGACGTATAGCATACGTATATCAGACGTACATCAGACGTACAGCAGACGTATAGCAGACGTATATCAGACGTCCATCATACGTACATCAGACGTACATCAGACGTACAGCAGACGTACAGCAGACGCAATCTAACGCATAGCAGACGTATAGCGACAACAGAATAACAAAAAGTATTATATTGGACACCACAGGAAAGACGGAAATATAGGTCATCAACTACTATACATAAATATATAAATCTCATCTGAGCAATCATTACAAGTATCCTCCGAACAGTAACTACTATACACAACTCACAAATATGATTATTGATATATGATGACGTTTTATTGCATGCCATATTTTATCTACAACAATTACTATTTTACAACGATATTCAGATATAATCCAATTATAACGAGGACTAACAAACGAATGTTTACAATTCTTCCAGTAAGTTCAAACAACTAACGTATATTCCTCGACATAGATATGAACTGATCACAAACCTATCGGTTTGTGATCATTCAGCTGTGATCATCCAGGACCTAAACGTTCTCTACAAAACCACATCTGAACGACCACTAGTATACACAAATCTCCACTGAACGTACAATTCGACAAGAGTCTCCGCTGAACGCTCACTTATACACACAGATCTAATCTGAACGTACCATTAGTCAAGAGTCTTATCTAAACATCCACTACTATACATAAATCTCCAATATGACTATTTTTCGATTTGTTGCAAATCTTATCTACAACAATTACAATTTTACAATGATATTCAGATATAATCCAATTATGACGAAGACTAACCAACGAATGATTACCATCCATAAATTATGTTCAAACAAACTAACGTGCCGAAAGACTGTTACTTTATATCTTCGTTGTTATTTATCTGATTTTGACGCATTAGACAATTTCCTCTGATCTTCTTCTTCTTCAAGTGAAGATCTTCTTATCTTGAATTTCCTCTTGTTTGTCATTGATTTTATTTTTTTGTGCATATTGTAACTGCCGTATTTTCGTTCGTATTGTTCTATTTCCCTGCATTCGTTGGAAAACCATTTTTCTTTGGCTTCTCGAATTTTCGTTCTTATGATTTTGTGGATCTGCTGGTATTTTTCTTCATTTTTATTCTTGAATTTACGTCTTTCATCCATCATATCCATTATCTCATCAGACATCCATTCGTTCTTCTTTCGTCTGTCACGCTTTAATAGAGTCGCGCATGTTGTTTGGATTGCTTCCCTCGATTTATCCCATCTCTCTATTATGTCCGACGTGTTCTCGTTAATGTCGTTTATTTTCTTTCCTAGTTGTTCTCGTACTTTTATTTCGGTTTTTGGGTTAGTGAGTTTCTTAATATCAATTATGTTTAAATTAGATCTTTTCTCGAGCCGTTTTACTCTCATGACCATTCTGCATACCAACAGATTGTGGTCCGTAGGAACATCGGCACCTGGGTACGTTTTTGATGATTTTATCATGTTTTTATATCTTGTTGGTACTGCTATATAATCTATCTGATTCCTTATGATGTTGTCAGGTGAGTCAGCGGGGGATTTCCATGTGTAAAGTCGACGTTTGGGGAGCTTGAAGAGTGTATTACTTAATAGCAGGTTATATTCCTGGCAGAAGCATATAAGTCTATCACCTCTATCGTTTCTCTCTCCTAGGCCGAAGTTACCCACGATCTCATTCACCTTGCCTCTGCCAACCTTTGCGTTAAAATCTCCCATCACTATTGTTACTTCAAGTTTTTTTGTCATTTTTATCAGGCTTCCCAGTTGTTCATAGAATTCTTCGCTGGTTACCTCATCTTTATCTGCCGTTGGCGCGTATACCTGTAATATGTTAATATTCACCGGTGTTGCTTGAATTTGTAAAAGCATTATTCTATCTGAATGGGGAGTGAAAGATTTTACTGCCGAATTAATACGTGGGGCAACTATTATTGCGGTGCCGTTTCTGTGATGTGTTGTGTCGTTTCCAGCATAGTAAACTTTATATCCAAGTATATCGCATTGTCCAGAGTTTTGCCAGTGTGTTTCACTAATTCCCAATATATCAATTTTTAATCTTTTCATCTCTTTTACAATGTTATGAGTTTTGCCGCTCTCGTACATACTTCGTACATTCCAAGTTCCAATCCTTAGGTGTTGAGGACTTGCTTCCTTTTTTAGGCCGTAGGGATTTCGCTGGCTGACGACCAGGGAGGCCCTACTATTTGTTTGTGTGCATCCTCCCCTGCCGGGTCTTGGGATCCGATCACCATGATCAGTAATGTTTTTGTTATCGTAGTGTATTGCCATGATAACTATTCTAGGAAATTCTTATGGGGTGGTTTTCCGTTGCCTTCCCCATCGCAGTACCACAACCATTCAAACTGCTCCAGTCATGCTTGTGGTAGTCCAGTTTTAAGCCGATCCAGGATCATTTCCTTTGCGCCTTGAGCTGGTACTGATGATCGCTGCTGCCCTTCATCAGGGTATCACTCGGTAATCACTCGGTGAAATTTTCGCCATATCTGGCTACCCTCACTTAGTTTAGCCTGCAGACCAATGCAGTTGCCCGGGGTGTGGCACATGGAGCCATAAGTGAGAGTTAGGTGTCTTATGAGGACCAGTTATCTAGAACCATCTCCCGTCTATGACGCTCGATGTGGTCGTTCCGATAAAAGGTACTACCTCTATAACACAACCCTACACCCTCTGATCATGTTTATAAAACATACGGAATGCACTGTACATACCTAACCCTAGTTGACAGCGTCCCGTCTCACGATCAACTAATAGGTTTAAGTACAACTCCCTTCGTGAAGGTACGCAGGTGTGAATCCGTGCAGGCAAAGGCGACCATCCTTTTTATACTCCGTAAAGAACCATCATCATCAAGAATCATCAAATATTCAACGTTAAGATATTTCAGGTATATTAACAAAAAAAAATCAAACTAAATACATTTTTAGAGTATACATAGTTATAGAGTATATATAGTTTTAGAGTATACACTTTGGATGTTAAAATTGAAAGTAAATATATTATGTTATATGAAAGAAAAACTCAGCCATCGAGTAAATACATGACTACCACAATACGCTACGGAAACTCTAAGATAGAAATGCTGTACATGAAATGATAGAAAAAAAAATGTATAAAATATCTGATATAGAAACACTTAAGACAGAAAGCATGGACAATAATAATAAAAAATGTATAAAATATGTAACATAGAAACACTGCTGTACATAAAATGATAGAAAATTTATAAAATATCTGACATAGAAACACGTAAGACAAATACGCTGTACACAAAATGATAGAAAAATGTATAAAATATCTGACATAGAAACACGTAAGAGAGAAAGCATGGACAATAATGATGGAAAGAGTATGAAATATCTGACATAGGAACACGTAAGAAAGAAATGCTGTACATAAAATAATAGAAAATGTGTAAAATATCTGACATGGATACACGTAAGGCAAAAAACATGGACGATAATGATGGAAAATGTATAAAATATCTGACATAGAAACACGTAAGACAGAAAAGCTGTACATAAAATGATAGAAAAATGTATAAAACATCTGACATAGAAACACGTAAAACAGAAATGCTGTACATAAAATGATAGAAAATGTGTAAAATATCTGACATAGAAACACGTAGGGCAGAAAGCATGGATTATATTGGTGGAAAATGTATAAAATATCTAACATACAAACACGTAAGATAGAAATACTGTACATAAAATGATAGAAAATGTGTAAAATATCTGACATATAAACACGAAAGGCAGAAAGCATGGACAATAATGATAGAAAATATATAAAATATATAACATAGAAACACGTAAGACAAAAATGCTGTACATAAAATGATAGAAAATGTGAAAAATATCTAACATAGAAACACGTAAGGCAGAAAGCATAAACAATAATGATGGAAAATGTATAAAATATCTGACATAGAAACACGTAAGACAGAAATGCTGTACATAAAATGATAGAAAATGTTTAAAATATCTGACATAGAAACGTAAGGCAGAAAGCATGGACAATAATAATGGAAAATGTATAAAATATCGAATAAAAATTGACAAAATATCTGACAGAAACACGTAAGGCAGAAAGCATGGACAATAATGATAGAAAATGTATAAAATATCAAACATAAAAACATTACTGTACATAAAATGATAAAAAATATCTGACAGAAACACGCAAGGCAGAAAGAAAAAAATATCTGACATAGAAACAGGTAAGGCAGAAAGCATGGATAATAATGATAGAATATGTAATAAATATCTAACATAGTTTAGCGAGATTAAATAAAACGAGCGGTTCGAATTTATATAAATATATTTATTTATAAGTTTATAGTTCGGTACTCTCTTATCAACTAAACTCTACTTCTAACATCGCGTCATATATATATATATATACCAAAAGTATTAAGTTCGAGAATATTCGGGAGTTTGTCTTACCTCTAATTCGCCTACGTGACCTGTTTTTCGCCTACGTGACTTTCTCTCACTTGATGGATCGCGAATGTTCTTGATGCCTTTTTCAAAATGCAACCGTTACCTGGGGCATGCCGAAAGCATGTTCGTAACACTACCAGGATGAAGGAATCTAAAGGACTCTCCAGCTCTGCACGAACCCCTTAAGAAGAAATAACAGTCTACAGACTTTGAAGGACACGATCTCTTCGGGTTAATACAACACATAGTAATTCGTACGCCGGTTTCTCGGAAGTTCATTTCAAGCATGCTTCTTCCAATCCAGATTTTCTAGTGCATGGTCTATCTTGGGTAAGGCCAAATTCTTGATGTCATAATTGCACACGATTTTCTTCAAATTAGTTAGAGCACTCCATATATCCTCGTAGCTTGCCCTGTCTGTATACGACTTTCTGGTAACTATATACAGCAAAGATCGAGGACCATCTTCTAATCTCAGTACTCTTCCAACTTTAGGCTGCTGGTTTTTTAACTCGTCCAAACGACCGAATTTCTTATAAAATACGGATGAGATTCCTTTAGTCATCTCAAGATCTTGGGCAACACAGTGGGCTAGAGAGACGTTATGCGGAACACTAAAAAGATCCTGCTGAACTTCTGTGGTCACGCCGAATCTAGCACTCTTTCTCCCTGCGTAATTTGACATAAATTTATTAAAGCTTGGTCGCCGGTCATCTTTGACCTCATGTTGAAGGGTTCGTGCTTCTTCTGTTTCATTTGAGCCAGCATATGGTGCAAAACGATTTATGTGAACTACATTTGGTTTACCTTTCGGCAACTTCTTAATTCGGTATATTACGTCATTTATTCTTCCCATTGTCTTTGCAGTTTGGGAGACAAGGCTCGCGACGTTGTGGATTATAAAATCCAAACAAGATCACCTACTTCATAGCTTTCACTCTTGCATCGAAAATCATATTGATCTTTCATTCTGTCACTGGCTATTTGGATGTGTCGGGCAAGTTCATGAATGTTGTTCATTCTTAACTTCAGGCGGTCGACATAATCTTCGCTTGCAACATGTTCTTCGGAACGTCTACAGCCAAACTCTAGGTCACACGGCAAACGAACTTCACGACCTAACATCAGGCAGATTGGAGTCTGGCCTGTAGTTTCATTCACGGCCGAGCGGTAGGCCATTAGGAATAAATGAATGTGCTGGTCCCAATCTCTTTGATGTTCTGATACAACTTTGGACAGGTGTTTACCCATTGTTCGGTTCATTCTCTCGACCATTCCATCCGATTGAGGATGCAATGGTGTCGTTCTGATCATATTGACACCAATCAATTTACAAACGTTTTGGAAAAGGGTTGACTCGAAGCTTCGCCCCTGGTCGGAGTGGATCTCCAAGGGAACACCAAATCGGCTAAAGAATTATTTAACAAGTACCTCTGCAACGGTAGCAGCTTCTTGATTTGGTATCGCATAGGCCTCAGTCCATTTCGTAAAATAATCCATGGCTACCAGGATATATTTATTTCCATCATTTGTCTCTGGAAGTGGACCTGCACTGTCGATTGCTACTCTTTCCATAGGACTACCAACATTGTATTGTCTCATGGGTGCCCTCTTTTTACCAACTGGACCATTACTGGTTGCACACAGTTCACATTTCCGGCACCATCTTCTTACATCATCTTTACAGTTCACCCAATAGAACCGTTCTCGAACCTTTTGCAGAGTCTTCGTGATACCAAAGTGTCCACCTGATGCACCGTCGTGCAACTGACGCAATACTTCTGACACTTTACTTTTAGGTACAATCAACTGAAGCTTAGTTTCTGTACCATCATCGTTCTCAAAAGTTCTATACAGAAGATCATCTTTCAGCACTAGGCAATTCCATTGGCTCCAGTAACACTCGACTTCTGGACTACATGCACTAATGTCTTGCCAAGAAGGTCTTTCACTTCGACGCATCCAATCCAATACTATTTTTATACATGGGTCATCTACTTGAACGTCTTGTAGCTGTTGAGGCTGCCATTGATCATTAATGACGGTGGTTCGTCTCACGGGGCAAAGTCGTTCTTCTAATTTAAGACAGTGATTACAATTTGCACTGCACGGCCGTCTCGAAAGGGCATCAGCATTTGCATGAACTCTGCCAGCCCTGTGTTCGATCACGTAATCATATTCTTGTAATAGTTCTAACCATCTTGTCATCTGGCCCTCTGGATTACGGAATTGTAGGAGCCATTTTAGAGCAGCGTGATCCGTGCGAAGAAGAAACTTTCTGCCATACAAGTATTTCTGGAAATGCTCGCAAGCCTTTACTACGCCTAGCAATTCTCTCCTAGTAACGCAATAGTTTCTTTCTGGTTTCGACAGGACTTTGCTAAAGTAAGCGATGACTTTCTCCTGTCCATCTTGGATTTGGGAGAGAACAGCTCCTATTGCACTGTTGCTTGCTTCGGTGTCCAACACAAATTTTCCTGCCTGCCTAGGGTAGCTTAAAATCGGTGCGCTGGTCAGAGCCATTTGTACTCTCTTATCAACTAAACTCTACTTCTAACATCGCGTCATATATATACCAAAAATATTAAGTTCGAGAATCTTCGGGAGTTTGTCCCACCTCTAATTCGCCTACGTGACCTGTTGTTCTTTCTCTCACTTGATGGATCGCAAATGTTCTTGATGCCTTTTTCAAATGCAACCGTTACCTGGGGCATGCCGAAAGCATGTTCGTAACAATAGAAACACGTAAGACAGACTTGCTGTACATAAAATGATAGAAAATGTGTAAAATATCTGACATAGAAACATATAAGACAGAAAACATGGACGATAATGATGGAAAATGTATAAAATATCTGACTTAGAAACACGTAAGACAGAAAAGCTGTACATAAAATGATAGAAAATGTCTAAAATATCTGGCATAGAAACACGTAAGGCAGAAAGCATGTATAATATTGAACTATTTACATGTAAAATTTGCTGAATGGAAAATAATTAAATATCTAAATCGGCAGAGTATAGCATATTATTCAATTGACAACAATGAGCATATATGTATGTAAACAAAAAAAAATCTTTATTATCCTCACCACAAACATCGCTAACACGGAATATTACCAACAGGCAAAGGTCTACTTGGATTGTGTTACAATGAAAAAAGGAATGTTTATGTGTAAAAGCAAATCGACGTCGGCATATTATAAAGTTACTCCAGAGTTCAAATACGAAAAAAAAAGATGTTTATTGCTGTAATAGAGATGCTAGGAAATAAATAAAAGTAATGTTTAAAGTATTTGTTTTTTTTTTGTTTATAACTCAGTTATTGAAATGACCTATTGTAAATACGAAGAAAATGTTCTAATAGAATACCTGCGGGAACACTTTACAACAATATTTTTAATAAAATATGGTGTGTACAAAAATATTATTCAGCAAAAGAGTGAGAATTTTAACGTAATACAAGAAAATTAAACTTTATTTGCAAATAATATTGCGTGTTTTAAATAATGCAGAAATTAATAAACAATAGGATAAACTTAGAAAGATGGTGTATAAAATCAAAATACAAGCCCTCTAAAAATATGGTACTTACTTTTAATTTTTTCTTGTAGCATAAACACAAAACGAACACGCTATCACAAAGGTTAACTGCAGAATGGAAGTACAAAATGTATTCGTTCATTAAATAGGCAGGCTGGTATGACGTAACTTGACCGGAAATTAGCGAGAACTGCAAGCTCATTTTTGTTCCACGTGCACCGGATATTCTCGACTGTGAAAATGCCGAAGTGTAAGAAAAGGTTAAAAAGAAATGTCGCCGATTAACCTTGCATATATAATTATACGCAATATTTCACGTCATATTACGTCCGGTGTCTAATGACTAATAAGCTGATTGTTGAAAAATTGTTGCACGTGTTTCCATTGCATGTTATACTCTGCCGATTTCGATATTTAATTATTCTCCATTCAGCAAATTTTACATGTAAATCTTTCAATATTATCCATGCTTTCTGCCTTACGTGTTTCTATGCCAAATATTTTAGACATTTTCTATCATTTTATGTACAGCATTTCTGTCTTACGTGTTTCTATGTCAGATATTTTGTACATTTTTCGTCATTATTGTTCATGCTTTCTACCTTACGTGTTACTATGTCAGATATTTTACACATTTTCCATCATTTTATGTACAGCATTTCTACCTTACGTGTTTGTATGTTAGATATTTTATACATTTTACATCATTATTATCCATGCTTTCTGCCTTACGTGTTTCTATGTCAGATATTTTATAAATTTTCAATCATTATTGTCCATGCTTTCTCTCTAACGTGTATCTATGTCAGATATTTTGTACATTTTTCGTCATTATTGTTCATGCTTTCTACCTTACGTGTTACTATGTCAGATATTTTACACATTTTCTATCATTTTATGTACAGCATTTCTACCTTACGTGTTTCTATGTTAGATATTTTTCTCATTTTCTATCATTTTATGTACAGCAAGTCTGTCCTACGTCTTTCTATGTTAGATATTTATTACATATTCTATCATTATTATCCATGCTTTCTGCCTTACGTGTTTCTATGTTAGATATTTTACACATTTTTTATCATTTTATGTACAGCATTTCTGTCTTACGTGTTTCTATGTCAGATATTTTATACATTTTCCATCATTATTGTCTATGCTTTCTGCTTTACGTGTTTCTGTTAGATATTTTTCACATTTTCTATCATTTAATGTACAGCATTTCTGTCTTACGTGTTTCTATGTTATATATTTTATACATTTTCTATCATTATTATCCATGCATTCTGCCTTAGGTGTTTCTATGTAAGATATTTTATACATTTTCTACCATTTTATGTACAGCATTTCTACCTTACG
The DNA here is from genome assembly GCF_040954645.1 of Diabrotica undecimpunctata. NCBI lineage: Eukaryota > Metazoa > Arthropoda > Insecta > Coleoptera > Chrysomelidae > Diabrotica > Diabrotica undecimpunctata. The sequence continues at coordinate 82,181,880 of NC_092809.1, read as the reverse complement.
TGTTTGTATGTTAGATATTTTATACATTTTACATCATTATTATCCATGCTTTCTGCCTTACGTGTTTCTATGTCAGATATTTTATAAATTTTTAATCATTATTGTCCATGCTTTCTCTCTAACGTGTTTCTATGTCACATATTTTATACATTTTCCATCATTATCGTCCATGTTTTCTGCCTTACGTGTTTCTATGTCAGATATTTTACACCTTTTCTATCATTTTATGTACAGCATTTCTTTCTTACGTGTTCTTATGTCAGATATTTCATACATTTTCCATCATTATTGTCCATGCTTTCTCTGTTACGTGTTTCTATGTCAGATATTTTATACATTTTTCTATCATTTTACATACAGCTTTTCTGTCTTACGTGTTTCTATGTCAGATATTTTATACATTTTCTACCATTATTGTCCATGCTTTTTGTCTTAAGTGTTTCTATATCAGATATTTTATACATTTTTTTCTATCATTTCATGTACACAATGTCTGTCTTAGAGTTACCGTAGCGTATTGTGGTAGTCATGTCTTTACTCGATGGCCGAGTTTTTCTTTCATATAACATAATATATTTACTTTCAATTTTCACATCCAAAGTGTATACTCTAAAACTATATATACTCTATAACTATATATACTCTATAACTATGTATACTCTAAAAATGTGGGGTGTAGAGCTAGTTCGCGTCCGTAGTAGAATACTATACGTGCACCCTGGGTAACGCTAAATGAACTAGCACATACTGGCAGTCAGACAATCCTTAGGATCTCCTGACTAAACAACACTTCCAACGAAAGATGATAAACAAAATAAACGGCCCTTGTGAGGACCGCACAACCAGACCAATCGGACCTATAGTTCGAATTTGCCATATAAACATAGAAGGCATAAGCTATGCTAAAAGCCAGTTTTTATCAAAACTATTAAAAGATGACAACATTGACTTAGTTGCTATACAGGAAACCCACTGCGAAACAGAGAAGCAACTACAAAAAAGGGGCAAAATACCGGGCTATGAACTATTAGGCGCAACTTACCACCGAACATACGGCACAGCCACATATGTCAAAGAAGATATTGAAAATGCTTCGCTAATCTCTACTTCCACTGATGACTGTATTTATAATGTGGTCATAAAAATCGCTCACATTACCGTGTCCAACATTTACAAGCCACCTGCTACGTCGTGGCCAGCCCAAGCAATTGAAGTACATCCTCACCCTGCTGTATACGTTGGAGATTACAATAGCCATCATGAACAGTGGAAGTACAAAAATAATGATGCGAATGGGAATGCTTTAATAAAATGGGCAGAAGACGAACGCCTGTACCTTTTGTTTGATGCCAAAGATCGATCAACCTTCAGATCCGCGGCATGGAGGCGGGAATACAACCCCGACCTATGCTTCGTCTCGACCGACAACAAAGACATACCTCTAGGGGCTTCACGAAGAGTTCTAACTGATATCCCACACAGCCAACATCGACCAGTAATAATAGAAGTAGGGACGCAAATCTTTTTAATTAGTTCTATCCCACGTCCAAGATGGAATTTTAAAAAGGCCAACTGGACTGACTTCTCTGCGGATCTGGATAAATGCCTAGGGTGGATTACACCTAATATCAAAAACTACCACAGATTTGTTGGTGCCGTCCTAAGTGTAGCCAAAAAACACATACCAAGAGGCTATCGCAAAGAATATATCCCTAGCTGGTCGGAAAATAGCGAGGAATTATATCAGAGCTTTCTTGAAACTAGCGACCAAGAAATAGCGGATGAACTACTGTACAGCCTAGACGCCGCTAGAAGCCAAAAGTGGACCGAAACAGTGGAAAGTCTAAACTTCCAGAAATCAAGCAGACAGGCATGGTCATTACTGAGAAAATTAGGGAGTGGTGTCCGTACGAAACGCCGAGAGGCAGCCGTAAAGCCAGATGCCGTAGCATCACATATAGTAGAAACATCCTGGGCACCAAAGGATAAAGCACACATCATTTTCGTAAAAAGAGAACTTAAAACTTTAAAACACGTAGCCACAGAAACGGAGCATTCCCTCCCCTTCACCAGCGAAGACATATCAAAGGCTCTTAAAGACGTTAAGCCAGCAAAGGAACCAGGATTTGATAATATTCACCCTGAATTCCTAATAAATTGTGGCAAGTATACAAAAGTTTGGCTGGCTCGATTTTTCACAGACATCATGGTAACTGGAAATATTCCACAAGAACTGAAGCGCTCTAAGATAATAACCATACTAAAGCCAGGCAAACCCGCCGACAATCTAAAAAACTACAGACCAATTGCGCTTCTCTCTGCCATCTACAAACTATTAGAGAGGCTTATATATAATAGAATCAGCACAGAACTGTACCAGGCGATCCCAGTCGAACAAGCGGGTTTTGCGACCAGAACGAAGCTGTGCAGACCAGGTAATGTCACTCACCACCTACATCGAAGCGGGTTTCCAAAGAAGACTTAAAACTTCAGCGGCATTTATTGATCTCTCGGCAGCTTACGATACAGTATGGAGAGAGGGCCTTATATACAAAATTCTCCGTGAAATCCCCTGTAAACCAATAGCACGCCTAATAGATAGCATGCTCAACGACCGAATGTTTCAAGTAGTGATGGGCACAGATATGAGCCTACCAAAGAAACTTAAGAATGGCCTACCACAGGGGTCAGTGCTCTCTCCACTACTATTTAGCTTATACCTAGCAGATATGCCGGAAACACAGTCAAGAAAGTTCGGATACGCCGATGACTGGGCCCTCGCTACACGATGCAGAATACTAGAAACGTCTGAAGAAGTTCTGACGGCAGACTTATATACATTGGGCAAATATTTTCGCAAGTGGCGACTTCAACCAAATGCATCCAAAACAGAAGTTAGTTGCTTACACCTGAACAATAAACTTGCTGGAAAGGAACTCAACATACGGTTTGAAAATACCACACTTACCCACAACAAAACACCGAAGTACCTGGGCGTAACACTAGACAGAACGCTATCATTTAAAGAGCATTTAACAAAAACTGCCCAAAAGTTGAGTACACGAAATAACATTATACAGAAGCTGTGCGGTACCACCTGGGGAGCATCGGTTTCCACTCTCCGCTCTACTGCCTTAGCCCTTGTTTTCTCGACCGCTGAATATTGTGCTCCAGTCTGGCGACACAGTCCACACGTAAAAAAGGTCGACAATCAGCTGCACAGCACTATGAGGATGATAGCTGGTACAATTAAATCAACTCCCACCCAATGGCTTCCAGTATTAAGTCATATCCCACCTCCACATTTACGACGAGTCGACGCACTTACACGTGAATACAAAAAGATCATGAACAATATAAACCTGCCGATCCACCAAGATACCGAGGATGCATGAAATACCCGTCTCCGTTCTAGAAAACCACCAATGAAAACGGCAAGAATGATACATGTTCAACATCACGAATGCATGGTCCCAAGAATGGAACGAATGGCAAAATAACACGCCCTGCATTACCCACAAGCCACCAGGTTTTGATCTTCCACGCAAAACATGGTCCACTCTAAATAGGATCCGAACCAGACATGGCAGATGTGCATACATGCTACATAAATGGGGAAAGAACCCGTCTCCTCAATGTGACTGTGGGGAGAACCAAACCATCGACCACATTATTCAAGAGTGTTCCTCAAGATCCTACAATGGTAGCCCTGAAGACTTCCTGTTTGCAACTTCAGAGTCAATTGATTATATTAATACACTTGATGTTTGTTTGTAACTATTTAGTTTGTCAAATACCTATATTACTAGTGTTTGTGTATTTGTTCTAAATGTGTTGTAATTGCCATACGATAAATAAATAAATCTAAAAATGTATTTAGTTTGATTTTTCTTTGTTAATATACCTGAAATATCTTAACGTTGAATATTTGATGATTATTGATGATGATGGATCGTTACGGAGTACAAAAAGGATGGTAGACTTTTTCCTGCAGGGATTCACGCCTGTGTACCTTCACGAAGGGAGTTGTTAACCTATTAATTGATCGTGAGACGGGACCTGCAAAGTGCAGGTCCCGTCAACTAGCTGTCAACTAGGGTTAGGTATATACAGTGCATTCCGTATGTTTTATAAACATGATCAGAGGAAATTGTTGCCTAATTGCTATCGAAGAACCGTCTATGACCAACATATATTCTTACAGAGACCATAATGTAACGGTCTTTCTGCACGTTAGTTTGTTTGAACATAATTTATGGATGGTAATCATTCGTAGGTTAGTCTTCGTCATAATTGGATTATATCTGAATATCATTGTAAAATTGTAATTGTTGTAGATAAAATATAATATGCAATAAATCGAAAAATAATCATATTGGAGATTTATGTATAGTAGTGGATGTGTAGATAAGACTCTTGACTAATTGTACGTTCAGATGAGATCTGTGTGTATTTAGTGAGCATTCAGCGGATACTTTTGTCGAATTGTACGTTCAGTGGAGATTTGTGTATAGTAGTTGTCGTTCAGATGTGGTCTTGTAGAGAACGTTTAGGTCCTTATCGGTTTGTGATCATCCAGCTCATATCTATGTCGAGTAATATACGTTAGTTGTTTTGAACATACTGGAAGAATTGTAAACATTCGTTTGTTAGTCTTTGTTATAATTGGACTATATTTGAATATCGTTGTAAAATAGTAATTGTTGTAGATAAAATATGGTATGCAATAAAACGTCATCATATATCAATAATCATATTTGTGAGTTGTGTATAGCAGTTACTGTTCGGAGGATACTTGTAATGACTGCTCAGATGAGATTTATATATTTATGTATAGTAGTTGATGACCTACATTTCCGTCTTTCCTGTGGTGTCCAATATAATACTTTTTGTTATTCTGTTGTCGCTCATTCTTTGGACGTGTCCATACCACCGTAGTTGTGATATCCTTCGTTATTCTGTATTTAACGCACATAATTTCTTAAGATTCTTTCATTTCTTACTCTGACAAATTTCGTTTTTCCGACAGATTTTCTTTAGCGATTGTTCTGTCCCATCTTGCATCTGGTATACGTCTGCTACACGTCTGATCTGAGTTAGATCGCGTCTGTTATATGTCTGATATGAGTTAGATTGCTTTTGCTATAAGTCCGATATGCGTTAGATTGCGTCTGCTGTACGTCTGCTATACATCTGATATACGTCTGCTATACATCTGATGTACGTCTGATATACGTATGCTATACGTCTGATATGCATCTGTTATACGTCTGATATGAGTTAGAACGCGCTAGATTGCGTCAGGTATACGTATGCTATATGTTAGATCGCGTTAGATATCTGTTAGCTGATGTTTAAGCATTGAAACTACGTTCTAAGTATATTAATATAGCGAGGTTGTCGTTTTGGCGATGTCTTTGCGTTTGTTTTTTGTGATAACATATTGATTAGCCCATCCTATATCATTTACCGCTTCATACCTAGTAATTGAACCAATAAGAACGAAGATATGATATAGTGCCGTTTTGGCAATGTTGCCATGTTTGATTTTACTCTTGTCATATTCAATGTCCCATCCTCTTTCATTTGACGTCTCATACGTTAAAATCTGACTAATAACAACAGAGATACGGTATAGTACATTGCACGTTGTTATACGTTGAGCCGTAAAGGTTACAAGCTTAGTGTCCTTTTGGCAATGCCGCCATCTTTGTTTTTTGTGTCTACGTATCCGTTTGCCCCTCCCCTTTCCACCGATACCTTGCACGTTGTTGTACGTTGAGCCGTTTAGACATTACAAACTTAGTGTCCTTTTGGCAATGCCGCCATCTTTGTTTTTTGTGTTAACGTATTCGCTACCCCCTCCCCTTTCCGACGAGACCTCACACGCCACGATCCGATGAGTTGTTTTACCCCCACCACGAAATGAGCCAAAAATGACCAGAATGGACCTTAGCGATTTCTTATGGGATTTAACATGGGAAAATAGCCAGAACTGTTGCTGCCCTTTTACTACTTGCGCATCCCTGTGAAATTCAAAAATATCCTTTTTTTGAACCGGCCTAATAAGTATATTAGGTATTGTTCCGTAGGGTAGTACCAATATAGAGTTCCGTGATAACTTATTAAATAATCACATATTATACACTGTGTTTAAAAAGTTGTAACGAGTCCGTTACTTAAATAATCGTTTACCTTTTTTTGTGACTGGAATCTTTTAATTTAATTCTAAATTAAATTCATATTGAAATATTCTTAAACTAAATATTTAAATAACTCCCAGTAAATCTTATTTTCTAAGGTTGGCATTAAACCGCGCCACCAGTGGTAAAATTCTGAAAGTACATCCACTCGACGACGTGTAGAACCTTAACAGGGCACTTGTCAACTGGATGTGATCGAAGAAGGATCGTTTCGATCAGAGTAGTAGCGGCTGGGAAGTGCCATTTTTTCCCGAATTGAGTTTAAGTTTATTTTGTTGTCAAGAGCTGTTTGTTTTAGAAGAAATCAGTTGAGTTCTTTTGTTGTTTGTACAAGGATACTTTCAGTTGGGTCACCCTAGCCGCCTACTCCCAGAATCCAGTTGCAAGTCAGGGGAAGAAATCCTTTTAGTTTTTTTTTGGTTGTACTTACTAAGGACAAGGGGAAGAAGTTTCAAGTTCATTGGTTTTTATTGGAAATTAAGAAGAATTTTAAGTTGACTTATTTGTCTAAGAGTACCTGATACAGGGAATCCAGGTTTGGTGTACCTTTTACCACCTGAGTCTAGTTCTCCACCGGATCATCTTCAAGGGCAACCTACGGAAACCGGCAGGAAGAACTTACTTTTATTTTTCTTTCTCATTCAATTATTTTAAATAACTTTTGCTACGTCCTCTTCAAGGTTTTAACTTTTGGTTCCACTTTTAATTTAAATATATATCCTTAATAATAATACCTTCAATTTTCTTAAAACATTAATCATTGTAACTTAATTTAATTATTTATTGTCTACCAAGGGATAAGGTTATAACTCTCCCTTGAATTTCTCTTTGTTAGGTTATCGTGTGCACACATATCCAGAGAGTTTTCACTTGAAAACCTAAACAATTTTTGAACGAAAACTAAACTATTAATGAGTAGTATATAATTATATTTATTATTTATACATTATTATTGTGTAGAACTTTTGTCACGATTTGAAATTAAGGGGTATATCAGGGGTAAATTGTTTTATAATTATATTCAGGGATTTTACTGTAAATATAGCTAAGTTAATTGTACATAAGAGGTGGTGGTTAGTATATAAGCATTTAAAATAGTCTGTACTTACCTAAGCTTGGTAATTATTAAAGTTGTGGTTAAAATTTAATATTTCAATTAGTACCTATCTTTCATATTTCAGCAATACAAGATATCTCGGAAGAAAACATTTAACTTCCTGGCGCCCAAGCATTCATTAGAGCAACTTTTATCTTTCATCCGTTTATTTCTTGGTGGTTTTCTTGTCATTAGTTCTTATATCTTACGGTCTCTGTAGGGCATGCAAATTGGCCGAATCCTTCTTTGAGTGTCAAGTGGTCATTCTCCTGCATAGTCGCTAGCCAACATTTACTTCTGCTATATTTTAAAATTCATACTTACCCTTTATTTATTTCTTTTACATAATTTATTTCTATCTAATCCCTTCCATCTTCCGTTATTCCACATATTAGTTCGTTGGTGTATCAAGGTACATTTTAGAGTTCACCCTTTTGCTACACTGGATAGAGTCACCCAGACTCCTTAGCACATTTTTGTTACATTGGCGAGCCCAACGTGGTGCCTATTTTCAGTTCAATCAGTACATTCTGTAGTATATTTCTCTTTGTAAAATATTCTTTATTATTTCTAATTTGTTCCTGTTGCTCTTTGTTCAATTTTTTTTAACTTCTATATTTATTTAGTTTTCCTTATTCGATTTACATTTATAGATATACTTGTATTGCTGTAGTTTACTTACATTCATATTTAAACCCTCACCTTTTTAATCTCATTGTGTACAGTTAACAACTTATTTTACTATTATTGAACTATAAAATTTAATAATTTAGATATTACTATTTATATATATATATATATATATATATATATATATATATATATATATATATATATATATGTATATATATTAGCCAATATTGGTGGGTTTTTTATATTCAATTATTTGTTAACCATATACTTGTTGAAACCATTGTGTGTTGCTTCAAGGATTCAAATTTATATTTACTTATCTTTACTTAACCATTTTGAAATTTTTTGTGAATTACTTTAGATTATTCTTGGATTGATTTTGTGGTGTGTTGGTACATCTATTGTTATTGGTTTTCCTAATGTCTGCATTCAAAGTAGAACATTTGTTAGTAAAGGAATTGGATTATGAGTTGAGAATTAGGGAGATCACCATTGACGAATCTTCCAATGTGGATTTAAAACGCAAACTATTGCGTGGAGCTTTAAGGCAAGAAGAAGGAAACAGAAGCTTTCGACAAATTTCTGCCACAAGTATTCCTTTTCTAGAGCAGCAAGAAGAGATTGATGAGACTGTGGATGATTTAGCTAAAAGGATATCCGATTTTAGAGGGACTGTCCAAGATAGCCTATACTCCAGGCTGATATCACGTCTAGCTCATGTCTCAGGCCGTGTTCATTTATTGTCGTGTTCGAATGAGGAGCAGCAATCTTATAAACGCTCAATTTCAATCCGAATTCTTAGCCTAGAGGGTGAACTTGATTCACGAGTAAATCCAATTGCTACTTCAACTCCTATTTCTTCTGTCCAAGCAGCTAACTCATTTCAACACCCCAAACCTATTCAGGTATATAAATGGGGCATTTCGTTTTCTGGTGAAGGTCATTATGACCAAGTAATTTCTTTTTTGGATAGGGTGGAATGTCTTCGTGTATCGAGAGGAGTGAGTGAAGATGATCTTTTTGCAGCTTCTGCTGAATTGTTTACAGGCGCAGCTTTTACGTGGTTTAGAAACAATCGCAATAATTTTTCTAATTGGTCTGATTTGGCTCAGAAACTTAAGTCTGATTTTCTACCATATTCTTTTCAAGATGACCTTCTAGACCAAATCAAAAATCGTAAACAGAAGCCAAATGAGTCTGTTACGATGTTTATCAATAACATTTTGGGTATGTGTAGTCGCCTTGAGACTCATTTAACAGATTCTGCAAAAATTAGGATTATTCTGAAATGTCTATTGCCATTTTATCATCAACAATTAGCTTTAGTAGATATCAACAGTATAGCAGACATAACCGAGAAGTGTAAACGTTTGGAGGAAACTTTATCTTGGTCTTCTCAACCTCCAACCACTTCCAAACACTCTTCTGACTCTTTCGGTCACCAAAATTCTTTTAGACACCGTTTTTGGCAACCTAAGGGCCCTGAGCGTAATATTTCAGTTGTAACTTCTGTAGTGTGCTGGAATTGTCGTGAGTCTGGTCATACTTTTTATGATTGCGGCATCCCTCGTACCCGTATTTTCTGCCACGGTTGTGGTAGGGAAAATACCCTCAAACGAAATTGTTTTAAGTGTTCGGGAAATGAACGATCGGAGGCCCGTCCCCTGAGCGTTTCTCCGTCCACACCCCCATCAGGGAATCAAACCGTTACATCAAGCGAAGTCACTGGTCCAACCACGTCAAGCCACCCAAACCCGTCTTCCAGTCGGAAAGGGAAAGGGGTTTTCCCCAAAAAACCAACACACACCACACCAAGTCATTCCAAGAAGTAACTTCTCAATATAATACATTTGATTTGCATAGATTATCTTCCCCAAATATCTCCCCAAATTTTAGTAATAAACATAATAATAGCAGTGTAGTAGTTCCAGTATCTATACCAGAGTCTACCACAATTCAGGAGGATTCTTTTAGTTCTGATTATTCTTGTTTGCCTATCGTATCCTCTGATTGTGTTAGTAGAGATAATAAGTTTAGTTTAGTACCATTTAAAATTTTTGACCAATTAGATAATGATTGTTTTGATTTGAATTCGTTATTAGTGAGAAAACATAATGATAATAGACCTTATCTTCCTATTAAGATTTTAGGACAATCTTGCTTAGCTCTTTTAGATAGTGGCTCGAACATTTCTGTGATAGGTTCACATTCATTAGCTTTACTGAAAAATGCTGAGGTTTCCATTATGCCCATTTCTTCTCTGCAAGTGTCTACTGCAGATGGTACAGTTCAGTCTATTACAGGCAAATTTGAAACCGAAATCACAGTAGCAGATTTATGTAAGCAAATTACATTCTATATCATTCCTTCAGTTCAGAATTCCATAATTTTAGGTATGGATTTCTTAAATGTTTTTAATAGCACACTAAATTGCTCAAATTTTTCTATTCTCAATTTAATCTATCCTTACTTAGTGCTATTCAGGATTTTACTAGTTTATCTAGTTCCGAACAAAGGCAATTAGAGAATATGATCTCTAAATTTATAACTCTTTCGTCGAAAGACAAGTTAGGTCGTACATCCTTAATATCTCACACTATCGAGGTGGGAGATACCACACCTTTTCGACAATACCAGTATCCTATTCCTCAGGCTTGGCAAGTTGACTTGGAAAAGGAAATTGATTCCATGTTAGAGTTGAAGATCATTGAACCTTCCACGTCTTCTTACTGTAGTCCTTTGTGGTTAACCAAGAAAAAGGATGGATCTTTTGGGGTTTGCTTCGATGGTCGAAAGTTGAATAATATTACTACAAATCGGGATGCTTATCCTATTCCCCGAATAGACGTCATTCTAAGTAAACTCCAGAATGCTAGGTATATTTCTTCTATCGACCTATCTAAAGCTTTTTTACAAATTCCTTTAAGTGAGGAAAGTAAAAAGTATACAGCTTTTGCAGTTAGTGGGAAAGGATTATTTCAGTTTGTCACTATGCCTTTTGGTCTTGTTTCAGCTCCTCAGACAATGTGTCGTCTGATGGACTTAGTCATTGGTCCTCAGTTAGAGCCCTATGTTTTTTATTATTTAGATGACATTTTGGTTGTCACTCCTGATTTTTCTCTTCATATGGAAATTTTGGATAAGTTGTTTTTACGTCTCAAAGAGGATAATTTAACTATTAATTTAGATAAATGTCAGTTTTGTCGTCCTAGTCTTAAATTTTTAGGATATGTAGTCGATAGTAAAGGTTTAAGGACTGATCCTGATAAAGTTACTGCTATCAAGGATTTTCCTATACCTGAGACTACTACCCAAGTCCGTAGGATATTAGGCATGTGTGGATATTATCGTCGGTTTGTGCCGTCTTATTCTACTTTGTTGTCCCCACTTACAGATCTCCTTAAAAATAGGAAAAAAGGCCAAACTATTACATGGACTTGAAGAAGCCGATGATGCTTTCCGGCGTATAAAAGAAGCTCTTACTAGTGCACCTGTCATGACATCTCCGAATTTTAAAGAGCATTTCTATCTCATGACAGATTGTTCCAACACTGCTTCAGGTGGTGTACTATTTTAAATGAAGGATGGTTCGGAACATCCAATAGCTTATACCAGCAAAAAGCTCAATAAAGCACAGAAAAATTATTCCACCACAGAGAGAGAACTTCTTGCAATTATCTATGGTCTTGATGCCTTTCGGTACTATCTTGAGGGTCGTAAGTTTACTATCATCACAGATCATAGTTCTTTATTATGGTTACATTCCATGAAAAATCCGTCACAACGTTTGTCCCGTTGGATTAGTAGGCTTTCTGTCTTTGATTATAATATTGTTCATCGCAAAGCCAATGGTGTTGTGGTTGCAGATACGTTGTCACGTACATTCGATATCAATCTTTTCGATCTGTCCACTTTATCTCCAGATAATTGGTATCGAAAGATAATTCATAATGTCACCCAAGAACCTACTAGATATCCTGATTTCAAGGTAGAGAATAATATCCTTTATAAACATGTAATCAGTCCAGTTGAATCTTTATCGAATATGTCTGATTGGAAAATAGTAGTCCCAACAGCAAATAGGGATGAAGTCTCGAGAACTTTTCGAGAACTCGGAGGCATCAAGGAATTTGGATATCGGTCAAAATACTTGGGAATTCCAAGGTTGGCCAAATCCAAATTTCTAATTGATTCGATGCAGGGAAATTCCACTTTCGCTACGTCAAACAAAGGATTTGTTTTACATAAAAGCAGGTAGATTTTCTCTCATCGATCAGTCGAGCTTGCCTCTTCTACTATAGACCTAGTCGGTGCTATTATTGTTCTAACTAAGTTATTGTTTTATTTCTGATTTTCTGTATACCTTTTTATTTTAGCATTATTGTATATTCAGACCTTTTCAGGTTAGGATATTTGTTCATGTACTGATTGTTTATTTTTCTTGTATTTTGTGTCTAAGTTGTTCTTCCGTAAGTTAAGAACACTTAGAAATATTTATCTTGCTTTTCCTATTTTATATTTTGATTTGTACTTTGTCTAAGTAGTTCTTTCCGGTAAGTCAAAGAACTCTTAGAAATATTTTCATAATCATTGTTGCATTATTATTTCCGATATTTTATCTAAGATATTTTCTTTCTTAAGTTAAGAAAATACTTAATACATTTGTTTCTTTCATTTTCTATTTTATGCTAAGTTGTTTCTTCCGTAAGTCAAGAAACACTTAGCAATATTTTCACATCTTTCACATATTTGATTCTCTTGTTTATTTTCTATTCTAAGTTGTTTCTTCCGTAAGTCAAGAAACACTTAGACATATTTCTATAATCTGTTTCATTTTTGCATTTCTCGTTTTATATTTTGAGTATTTTATTTTTCCACTGTAAGTCGTTTCTTCCGTAAGTCAAGAAACACTTAGAAATATTTCCATATTTTACTCTCACATTTACATATTTCATTTATCTATATTTCTGTCCTAAGTTGTTTCCTCCGTAAGTCAAGAAACACTTAGAAACATTTTTTTCTTTGCATTATATTTTTATACCATTTAATTTAATTGTTTACTAAGTTATTCCTTCCGTAAGTCAAGGAATACTTAGATCATTTTTACCTATCTGCTCTGTTACTTTGTAACTGTTCCTTGGAACCGTTACCTATAACAGATATTTGTCACTGGAACTGTTATTTATAACAGCGGTAGTATTTAACCTTTCTACCAGCGACAAACCAAAGATGGTGAATACCCGATCCAATTCCGGGGATAGGAAGAAGCCCGAAGAGCCGGCGATGGGTCCTACAGGCCCAAATGCCCCCTCTCGGCAACAACATCAGGTCACTTTGGTTTTTATAAAACATTTAGTAAAATAGCTGAGTTATATTACTGGCCTGGTCTGCGCAACTCAGTTAAGAAATACATCTCTAGATGTAGAGTTTGTGCAACATGCAAGCCGAGTAACCTACCTCAAGCTGGATTAATGGGTTCGTTTAGGAACATTAATTTTCCTTGGCAAATGATCTCTTTAGACCTTATTGGACCGTATCCACGTAGTTATTTAGGTAATATATATTGCTTGGTAGTTGTAGATTACTTCACCAAATTTCCTTTAGTTTGTCCTCTTCGTAAGGCTACAACTCCAGCTATTTTGAAGTTCTTAGAGGAGCAAGTGTTCTTACTATTTGGTATTCCCCAAATAGTATCATGTGATAATGGTCCACAATTTATTTCTACAGCCTTTAAAAATCTTTTAAGTAAATATAAGGTCCAAAAGATATTCTACAATGCCGCTTATCATCCGCAAGCTAACCACACTGAACGTGTAAATCGTAGCATTGTTACTGCTCTTCGATCTTACACTTACACTGATCATAGAGCTTGGGATCAGTACATTCATTCAGTTGCTCAAGCCATTCGAACTTCTGTTCATGAAATCACTCAGTTCTCTCCAGCTTATGTTAATTTTGGTAGGCATGTTCCATTGTCAGGTGATTATTTCGGTTTAATTTCTGAAAATTCAACAACTCTTCCTCAAATTTCTGAGAAACTTCACCGTATGGAAGATCTCCAAAACTTACCTCCAATATTCGCTGACATTAGGAAGAAGTTGAAAGCTTCTTACCATAGAAATCAGCATCAGTATAATTTGAGGAAACGAGATTTGCGATTTTTTGTGGGCGATCGAGTTTTGAAACGGAATTTTGTAAAATCAAATAAAGGTGATGCCATTTCTGCTAAGTTTTGTCAGAAATATGTTCCCTGTACTGTCGTTAGGGTAATATCTCCTTTAATATATGAATTAAAAGACAATTCGACAAATAGACGAATTGGTCAATTTCATATAAAGGATTTACTCCCTGATAATACAACAGATGAGGCAACATCTTCATCTTCAGAGGAAGATTAACTTAATGTCTATTAAGCTAACCTATTCCTTTGAGTGTTATTGTTTTGGCTCGGTTTGGTTACGATTTGGTATTTTCTTAGATTTTTGTTATTAATTATTAAGTTATTTAAGTTAAAATTATTAAGGCCATTAGAGTGTTTACTTATATTAGATGTTGCACTGGTATGGAACTAAATATTGTAATGCTACTATACTGTGCTATATGTTTATGTGTTGTATAATCTATGTTCTCATTTTGCTTACTTGTTTTGCCAGGTTGGAAAGAATGTTGTAATTTTTTTTTATGGATTTGATTCCGTATATTGGTCATGATCAAGTTATATAGGAACATGTATCTGGATTTGCTATGTGGGATGGTTTTTTTTTATCAGTCATTAGGAATTTATATAGATAATCAGTATGCATAATTTTAGTACGCTCCTATATTATATAGACTATTCTGCCTGTGTATATGTGACTGAATATGTGGGTTCGAAGTTTTAGTTCAATTAGAGGCCTCAGTTGTTCAATGAATTTCGGAATTCACCATTTTCATGACAAGTTGTACAGTTATCTAGGCAGTAGAACGTCTTCCATAGATAGTAAATTATCGTTAATGTTAATTAGGATTTGAACATTTAGCTTTAATCCTTAATATTTTCACACTTTGATCTAATAACAGAATTGTTCCTTAGCTGATTTATTATTCTTACTTATATAGTTTATTCAAGTCATGGATTGCTCCCTTTACAGCTAGCATGTTTAGATTACAGTTATGGATAGTATTTCATATTTTGGCAACAAATGACCATTTATAGTTATTTTCACTTCTTTCCTTAGGCACTTATCTATATTTTGGTATATTAAACTAGGAATTATCCTGTTCTCTTTTATTAATATCAGAACGAATTATAAATCTGCAGTTTTTTTAGAAATTGGTCTACTCGTTCTTGATGTTCTGTTTTGTTATTACTTCTACCTTAACTCTTACTATTTTGCTATGGTTGTTAGAGTTACTGGCACATTAAACTCCTACGAGGTGCTCTTATGTTAGATATTCTTATAAATTTGTTGTAGCTACCTGCTATAGTTATCGAGTATCAGCATAAGTTAATTTTGGTGTAAGAAGTTACCACAGCAGTTCACATGCTTTGGTACTCTACCTTTTTGAGTTCAAGTTGTTCTGCTTTGCATTTGCTAGGATGATTAAGTTTATAACACCTCCTAGTTTTTATTTTTGGTCTTTATTTTGGATCCCAAATGTACTGATGGCACATCATCAGGATGGAATCGATTTTATGGCTGTCCTTTTGTTTAAGCCGTTAGTCCCACATTTTGATCCAATAATTTATTTGATGAATTTTAAGGTTAGGCACATATTACCGGATGTGGGTATATGTGGACCTACCATATTTGGTTTAGTTGGTTATAGTGTGAATTGGGTCATTATTTGCCTGATTGATTATCTTTGGATATGCTACTTTATAAATCTGTTGTCCACTGTATGGTCAATTTTGGATTTACCATCCAATTCGACACTTATGTTGTTTTATATACGTTTGGTATTTTTATTGTTACTTATTATTGTGTATCGGTCCACCCATTTGCATGATTGATTATTCCTTGGATATGCTCTTCTATAAATCTGTTGTCCATTGATGAGTCAATTTTGGAACCAGGGTCCGATTTCACATTATTTTGGATTATTTGCATTGAGTATTTGTAGTACTAGTCTATACTATGCTATGTTAAAGCTTTACGCTACTTTAATTTTACTCTAGATAGTATGTGACTTTGTACTTAGTTACATGTGGGTATCTTTAGATGAAACCATATCTTTATTTCTACATCACTCATAATCTGTGGTTAATGATAATCGTGTGAATCGATGTAGATTGTTTTGGAAGTATTTTAGTGAGTTAATATAGTTTATAGCTGTATTTGGCAAACTGGTGCCATGGCTATTTTTTATATATAAGGTTATTTTTTTTTTCTCGATTCTTGATTGCACCACAAATGGTTGAAGTATTGGTTAACCTACAGCTAAACAATCAGTCAAGTAAAAGAAAAAAAAAATTTTTCACTTAAAATTTTTTTTCTCCAAGTAAGAGGGGAATGTAACGAGTCCGTTACTTAAATAATCGTTTACCTTTTTTTGTGACTGGAATCTTTTAATTTAATTCTAAATTAAAATCATATTGAAATATTCTTAAACTAAATATTTAAATAACTCCCAGTAAATCTTATTTTCTAAGGTTGGCATTAAACCGCGCCACCAGTGGTAAAATTCTGAAAGTACATCCACTCGACGACGTGTAGAACCTTAACAGGGCACTTGTCAACTGGATGTGATCGAAGAAGGATCGTTTCGATCAGAGTAGTAGCGGCTGGGAAGTGCCATTTTTTCCCGAATTGAGTTTAAGTTTATTTTATTGTCAAGAGCTGTTTGTTTTAGAAGAAATCAGTTGAGTTATTTTGTTGTTTGTACGAGGATACTTTCAGTTGGGTCACCCTAGCCGCCTACTCCCAGAATCCAGTTGCAAGTCAGGGGAAGAAATCCTTTTAGTTTTTTTTTGGTTGTACTTACTAAGGACAAGGGGAAGAAGTTTCAAGTTCATTGGTTTTTATTGGAAATTGAGAAGAATTTTAAGTTGACTTATTTGTCTAACAGTACCTGATACAGGGAATCCAGGTTTGGTGTACCTTTTACCACCTGAGTCTAGTTCTCCACCGGATCATCTTCAAGGGCAACCTACGGAAACCTTACTTTTATTTTTGTTTCTCATTCAATTATTTTAAATAACTTTTGCTACGTCCTCTTCAAGGTTTTAACTTTTGGTTCCACTTTTAATTTAAATATATATCCTTAATAATAAATACCTTCAATTTTCTTAAAACATTAATCATTGTAACTTAATTTAATTATTTATTGTCTACCAAGGGATGTTGTTATAACTCTCCCTTGAATTTCTCTTTGTTAGGTTATCGTGTGCACACATATCCAGAGAGTTTTCACTTGAAAACCTAAACAATTTTTGAACGAAAACTAAACTATTAATGAGTAGTATATAATTATATTTATTATTTATACATTATTATTGTGTAGAACTTTTGTCACGATTTGAAATTAAGGGGTATATCAGGGGTAAATTGTTTTATAATTATATTCAGGGATTTTACTGTAAATATAGCTAAGTTAATTGTACATAAGAGGTGGTGGTTAGTATATAAGCATTTAAAATAGTCTGTACCTAAGTTTGGTAATTATTAAAGTTGTGGTTAAAATTTAATATTTCAATTAGTACCTATCTTTCATATTTCAGCAATACAAGATATCTCGGAAGAAAACATTTAACTTCCTGGCGCCCAAGCATTCATTAGAGCAACTTTTATCTTTCATCCGTTTATTTCTTGGTGGTTTTCTTGTCATTAGTTCTTATATCTTACGGTCTCTGTATGGCATGCAAATTGGCCGAATCCTTCTTTGAATGTCAAGTGGTCATTCTCCTGCATAGTCGCTAGCCAACATTTAATTCTGCTATATTTTAAAATTCATACTTACCCTTTATTTATTTCTTTTACATAATTTATTTCTATCTAATCCCTTCCATCTTCCGTTATTCCACATATTAGTTCGTTGGTGTATCAAGGTACATTTTAGAGTTCACCCTTTTGCTACACTGGATAGAGTCACCAGACTCCTTAGCACATTTTTGTTACAAAGTCCCATGCTCCCAAATATTCCAAAGATATAAGGTAATCAAAGACATTTTAATAAACCTTTATTAACCTTTATGTCTCTGTATCTTAACTGTAGTTCTAGATTTAAAACAGTTTTAAATATACAAGGTGTATAAACAAATCGAAAAATACATACCCTAGATTGAAAACTATCAACAATTGCAATTTTTGACAATTTTATTAGCATTCTTAAAATTCATGAATAGTTTTTATAAAGTTAGGACAGTTCTATTAGAGCGGATGCAGACGACCGCTGCGTTGGCGGTGCGGTACCGCAACGACGTTGCGGTGCTGGAAATAATTTTCGTTTTGTGGTGGTGGGCGATAATCGGTACACGTAACAATGAACTATTCGACGAAAACAAAACAAGTATTCGATGGTACTTTGTGAGATAATCTATGTAGAGCTCCAATTGTAGGCAATCGCGTTTAATTTATTAGTGAAAATATTAATATATAAAATAAGTGAGCTGAGCTTTTCATTATTATGCCCAGTATGGAACTAGCATTGTACAAAAAGAAAAAAATAGTATTCTCCTACGTGATTAAAAAATATTTAAAAAGAAAAAAAAGAAAATTTTGGGTACATCCTTTAATCAGTTCAAGACTTCTGAAAGGAGCATTTGTTACCCTTTACATTGACTTGTGTGAAGATGATGAAAAATTCTTTAATTACTTTAGAATGAGTAAAAAATCATTTCATGAACTGGTAGGCAGAATTGAAGATGGACTTCGTTCGGAAAACACAACGATGAGAATATCTATTAGCCCAACTGAAATGATTGCAGTCACACTGAGGTAAGGAGAAAGTTATTAAGATTATAAAATTTTTGATTAAAGAAGATCTGAACATTACCAAAATAATTCAATTAATTGTGTATATGATTCCACTAGTTTATGTACGTATAAAATTAAAAAACCTTAACTAGTTTAGACATATTATGTCATTAGTGGAATCATATACAAGATTAATTTAATTATTTTGATAATGATGCAGTTCCACAAAGTAAGAGCTGAAACCATTAAACAATAAAAGATTTGAACATACATTTTACCTGGAACACAGAACATTGCTTTATTCGTACAAATTGTAGTAAACGAAATACAACGGATTCAATTATGAAATTACATCTTATTCATGAGGAAACAATTCAAACGAATCCTCACTCATGCTGGCCAATGACAAAGGTGATGCCCGTGGTTCTGGTGAAGTTAGCTGACTTGCTGAAGATACATCGTTAGGTGAAAACGGCACGGGAATTGAATTCATATTATTATGATTCATAGTAACAACATTACGAAGCTCTGTTAATGTTGGCTCACTTGTTGATGCTTCCTGATAACGTAAAGGTGGACGAGAGGTGGAGTGGATGTTGTGTGGAATTTGGATGTTAGAAACTGTTTGACTGTGATAGTTTGGGAAATATTGATCTTGATAGGTTTGTGAATAATTATGGTGAATATTTTTTGAGGCTGAAAGAACCACCATGGACTGCAACAGTGGCGTATGAGATAATGCAGCTCTAATTTTTTTAATAATATTTAATACTTCACTTTTGAATTCAATTTGCTCGTCGGTGGAAAATGCCTCTAATGTTGGAAGAAGGGACTCAAAAAATAGCATGTGTGGATTCGTAGGCTTAGTGGCTGCGGTCGGTGTTGGTGTATTTATGAACTGGATTAAACTTTCTTCTAAATTTTGGCGCATTTTACGGGACTGTATTTTTGTTTGTTTTGCAGCAGGAGCATGATCTACTTCTGTAACTGCTCCCTCAACATTTTCGGGTGTTATTGCCTCTTTAATTGTTGCTTCTGTAACTGCTTTTTGTTGAGTACCTTTCAAAAAGTTAAGTTGCCTAGCATAAATATATTGCCTCCCAGCTTCTGCTGCCTGTCCTGATTTGGATTTTTTATTTATACTTCTCATAAAATTATCTTTGATATTTCGCCATTTCTTCATAAGTGTATTGCCTATAAAAGAATATGAAATCAGTATTACTAAAACTTGAACTAAGACGGCCATTACTTCATGATTATTAATGTTTTTTGTGTCGCAGTGTATGCGTCGAAGATTCACCGTTTAAGTATTTACTCAACACCTTGTATATAAATCAGTTTAATTTTGTGTACAGTCACATTCTAAGAAAGCCACCGTGTGGGGAAATAATTAAAAATATTTAAAAATTAAATTTGTCTTTAGTAACTGGCGTAATTTAAGTTTGATGTTACAGGTATCTTGGAAGTGGATGCACATTGCGAGATTTGCACTATTCTTTTAGAATAGGCCATTCGACTTTAAGTCAAATTGTGAAGAAAACCTGTTCAGTAATTTGGAATATTTTACGCGAAGATTGCTTTCCAACATTTACAGAAAATCGCTGGAACGAAATTTCATGTCATTTTTTATTGCAAGCCAACTTTCCAAATTGCCTTGGAGCCATTGATGGGAAGCATGTTCGCATTATTAAACCCACGGATAACGGCTCAATTTGTTTTTAACTACAAACATTATTTTTCAGTAGTATTGTTAGCGGTTACCGATGCAAATTATAACTTTTTGTACGTCGACGTTGGTGCTTTTGGAAAAAACTCGGATAGCGCTATTTTCCAAAATAGTTCTTTTTACACATCACTTATAAACAATACCCTGCATTGACCTGACCACAAGCCGTTACCAGGTATGGACACGCATGCTTTGCCTCACATATTTGTAGGACACGAAGCATTTTCTTTATCTTATAGATCTTTATCTCTAAGATATGTAGAATGTTCATTTGGAATACTTCGTCCTCTTAACGTTAAACTTGATTTGGCTTTAAATATAATAAAAGCATGCTGTACTCTTCACAACTATGTCATTCAACGCGATGGTTATAAGTTTGAAGAAACACTCTCTATGGACGGATTTTACGATACTGTAAAAACAGCAGCAACCTCTCAAGCAGGTTACAACTTGAACCAAATGAGGAATATTTGGGCAGACTATTTTGTAAGCGACCGTGGTAAATTACAATGGCAAGACGACTTTATATAATTTTCAACGCTACATGTATTTTTACTATTAAAATTGTTTCATGGTACAATCCGGATACACTACATTTAAAAAACGATGTTTGTAATTGCTTAACCCACAACTTCTTTACTAAGTATTTAGGGCTTCGCCTAACTTCGAGGGCTTCGAGACCACAAGAAAGTCTTGGTCTTGGTACCAAGACCAAGACTTGGTTTCAACACCAAGACCAAGACTTACTTCTCAAGACCAAGACTTGACCTTCAAGACTCTTGAGAGTCTTGGTCTTGGCCGTGAAATAAAAAAAAATTATCTATATGGTATGAACTTTTGCCTGGCCTTTATATATACCATCTACCATTATAACAATGTAGAAGTGTATTATCGGAAATAAAATTTTACTAACCCATTTCTTCTTTTTATTTTTAAGGTTTCTCTTCAAATGTTGGATCAAACACTTCAAAGATTTTCACCCAAGCACTTCTTTTTACATGTTTGTCATGATATAAGTGATAACTGGTGTCCCAAATTTCTTGACGCTTTCTTTTTCACCTCCTCTATCAACAGTTCTATATCAAAATTATCGTTCATCGTACCGGTCGTCTGAATCGCACAATGCCATTGTATGTACTGCTACACCGCAACGTTTGTCCGTAGCAGCGGTACCTGCGTTCGACTTGCCCACCGCACGTCAACGTTGCGTCGACGCAGGTACGTCTGAATGTTCCAATTACTCTGCGTGTACTGCTACACCGCTCAACGGTACCGCACCGCCAACGCAACGGTCGTCTGCATCCGCTCTTAAAAGTTCCAACTGAAGCCCTTTGGATTTTATGACATGTTAAATATGCAAAAAGTCAATATTGCAGGAATTTTAATTGAAGTTGTGATCTAGTGTTATAATCTAAATTTTGGTGAATTTTATAGGTACTGATTTTAAATATTAAAAAATATATAGACCGTTTCATTGAAAAAATGTAACTTTTTGATCCACCTTATATATTTAAAAGTTTCTTAAATATATTTCTTTAAGAAATACTTATGAACAATCATTGATTTTTTTATCAGCTTGGGTGTATTCGAACTATTAAGGAGATCTCATAGTTTTTGAAAATCTGTCTATAAAGTAAGCATTTCAAATAATTCTTAATTTTTTTATTTTTATTTTTCAAATCTTTCATTTAGTTTTACACAGTGTGTCGAATTGCGATGAAAACACCCATGAAAAAGTTTCGACATTCGCGAGAATATAAATTTGAATTTTTGCAAATTAAGAGGAAGTTGATACCTGCCCTGGAAACGGATGTTTAAGGTATTCCTTACTCATTAAGAAGTTCTTAAATTTTAAGGAGGCTTTCTGCACACACAATTTTATTAAATTTAAATAAAATTAAAAAATAAACGTACAAAACTATCTATGTAAAATAGAGATATTCTTGCAATGCCCTGTATATTTACCATTTAAATAATATTAAAAATATTAACCCTTACTATGATTTCTCGGAGAACTTGTAATATATATTAATGTGTCCACGACCTATCTTCCAAATAGGACGAACTCGTAAATATGCTTTTAAAAAGCAACTCACTATTTAAACAAGTCAAGATACATAATCTACCGTAATGTGTATTAGATGCAAAATTTAAAAACAATTGTATACTTACCACGTGTTCACTGCTGCGTCTAAATCACAGATAAAACTAATTTACACTACGAATTATGTACGTTAAACGATGATGCCCTGTTGGCATCACGCAGCGAAATCGTAATGGTGAAAAGCAATATACAGTGTAGGTAAAAGTTTATGGTCGGTATGGTAAAATTTAACAGGATATCTAACGCAGATATAAAATCATATTTTCAGCGAACAGACAAAGATAACAATCATATTTCCCCTTGGTCTCCCCTCCATATTTCTTATTGCTGCCCATTGCCCAGTAGTAAGACGATTAGTTCCGATTAGTTCCGATCTGAGATATACATATCTCTCAAATAGTATTTACATTTACATGACACATTATTAAATCGCGAATCGTCTAAATTCACATTTAAAAACATATGTTTTTCCACTTTTCTAGTTGTTTCTTCTTTTGTTTAAAATTAAACCACATTTTGAACATGTGTTCACAATGAACAGATTTTGTTACAATACTATCCTAAGAAACTAGAGGTGGGTCGTTGACATTTTTATCGGAACCGTTTTTCGTAAGCTGTAACTAGTTGATTGTTTATCAGTAGTTTCAAATAAGCGAGTACACAAAAAACATATTGGCTATTATATTGAAAGAAACTAACGAAGGATATATTTAATATAACTTAAACAATAAATTAAACAATACAAATGATTCCGAGTGTGTACTTGAACGAGGTAACATCGTATCAGTGTTTTGCTCCGAGTTTTAGTGTTTTTGTGAAACCAAACAACTACTTTTAAATACTAGTAAGACCAGACCTTACCGTATGTATCGATAAGCCTAATTGCATGTTTTTTTGGATCGATTAGTTAATTAGCAAATTAGTAATTTCTTCAATAACTGGGTCAGCTACCAGTGGCGTAGGCCTACCTAATATGTATTTTTGGAAGAAAATACATAAAACCTAAATTTAAACTAAATTTAACAAATAAATAAATTTCTCGTCTACCTTTGACTACAAGGGTACCGATAACAAATACAGTTCTCACATCAGATCCTCGCAGTTCACAACTTGTCAAGATGTCACAAAATATTCAGCATAATTCTACTTCAACTTCCTCATATGCAACTGCAACCAAATCAACTCCCAGATCAACTTTTCCAAAGAGGGATCAAGCCATAGTACTGCATGCCGATGAAAATCTAAAATTGTTCGATTACGTCAAGGCAGTAGGTGACGCTATTGGTCCCAAACAAATCCTATTCGCATCCAGAATATCTAATAACAGAATTTGTATATATTTAACTAATTCAGAACTCGTCGACAAACTTCTAAAATCCCATCCGACTTTGACAGTAGGAACCTCTGTGATGAATGTTCGCAGGCTAGTCTCTCCCACAAAAAGAATAATAATATCCAATATATCTCCATGTATACCACACGACCTTGCAGAAAATGCTATAAAAGAACTTTGGCTCCAACTGGCCTCCCCCGTCTCATTTTTAAGAGCAGGTATCCCCGGCGATGAATATTCGCACATCATGAGCTTTAGAAGGCAAGTATATGTTTTTAACTCTGATGACAATTTCAATCTGCAAACTTCATTAGTTATCCCATTCGAAGGTAATGAAAACAGAATATTTTTGTCCACGGACAAAATGGAATGCTACATATGCAAGAAGTCAGGGCATATTGCCTCAAATTGTCCCAATCCTCCACCTAATTATATAACATCCCAGCCTCAGCCGTTAATATCAACCCAGATAATAGATCCCTTACCACCACAGTCTTCTATACAACCCGCAACATCACCACATATGTCTGCTTCAGAACGAAATAATTCCATAATGACTAAAACGCCCACACATAAACGTGGCCACTCTGAAATCGAGAGTACAAGTGAGCAGACTGATATTCTCCATAACATCTCGGTCGCAAATCCGTCCGAGGACAACATCATGCCTCCCCCTAGTAGAGACATTAAGAAACCAAAAAAGAAACCCAGAACAAGTTCACCATCAGAACGTTACCTTTCCGATTTAACAAAAGACGCTATCAAAGAATCCTTTAAGCAAACCTCAGAATCACTTGTTATTCCTCTAGAAAACTTGATAGCCTTTGTCGAAAACACTTTCGGCTGTAGTGACCCCTACGCTGAAGCTCTTAAGTTTACAGAAAATGCATCAGGGCTAATTTCTAACATTCAAGCATTATACCCAACTCTCGTCAGGAGAGGTCTATCAAAAACATGCTAACCCGTCTAACCAAACAACTGATAAAGGCCTCAGGCACTGATCCAGAAGAACCCGAAAGTACGCCCAGTCCAAATCTTTCCGTCGATTCTAATGAAGATAACTACAATTCTGACAGCTCACAACCATCCCAATCCTCTCAATTCAGCTCCTATTAATACTAACACTATGCTAAGTCTAATTCAATGGAACTGCGATGGCTTTTACCCCAGACTAGAATATTTACAAAAACTTATATCGGACTGCTCGCCCAAGTTTATCTGTCTTCAAGAAACCAATTTCACCAAAGATCACAACCCCTACCTAAACAATTACACTAGCTACAACTTCCTAAGACCCACACACCTACGAGCAAGTGGCGGCTCATCTATTTTTGTTTCCAACGGTATCTTCCATCAAGAGTTTGACTTACACACAAGCCTAGAAGCGATTTGCGATAACCGCATGGTGTCCCAACAAGATAGTTATTTGTTCTATATACATTCCTCCTAACTACAACTTATTTAGCTCAGAACTAAGCGACCTCATAAAACAACTGCCAAACCCTTTCATCTTAGTTGGGGACTTTAACGCTCACAGCACAACATGGGGTTTCCAGCGCACCTTTGGGAGAGGGAGCCCCACATATTTCCACATCCAGTCTGGAACCTCTTCTTGCATAGATCTAAGTTTTTGCGATCCTGGAACCGCTCCTCTGCTTCAGTGGCAAACACTAGATAGCTTATATGATAGCAATCACTACCCCATTTCAATCTCAAGTCATATACCCGAAAATGCGGAAGTCATAAATAAATGGAAAATCGCCCAGGCAAATTGGAGGTTATTCAGTGACACTCTTGAAGACCTTTCAAACCAAATTATTTTTAAGGAAAACATCGACGCTGCCGTAGAGCAATTTACAAATTGCATTCTAACTGCGGCCAACCAATGTATAGGTAAATGCACCATAAATCCCTCAAGAAAGGCCGTCCCATGGTGGAACGACTCCTGTAAACTCGCAATAAAAGAATACAAAAAGGCCCTTAACAGATATCGCAAAACTCGTAGCATCGAAGATCTTATTCATTTTAAGAAAATGCGTGCAAAATCCAAACGAATTCTGAAGGAAAGCAAAAAGAATCCTGAAAAAAATTCATTAACAGCATAACTTTAGATACCCCTCCCGCTCAAGTGTGGACAAAAATTAAATAAATGAGAGGTTTAAAAACATATCGTAAAATATCCGCAATAACAGATGGAGATAATATCATTACAAATGATAACCAAATAACCGAAACGCTAGCCAAATACTTTCAAAACAAAACTAAGTCTGAACTCTCCATTTCGTACCCCACAAACCACTCACCACCTAACCCTATCCAAACCAATCCAATAAACCTCGCCTTCACAGAAGTAGATTTCAAGTTGGCAATCTCATCAATAAAAAACTCATCTGCAGGTCCTGATGACATCCCGCCTATCTTTCTCAAACATCTACAGGCAGGAACCCTCCTGAAGCTACTTGCGCTCTACAATAAGATATGGTTCAGCCAAAGCTTTCAGAGTCTTTGGCGACAGTCGCTTATCATACCGATCAAGAAAAATGACTCATCTTCTAACTTTGCCAGTGCCTACAGGCCAATCTCACTAACATGCACAATGTGCAAACTACTAGAAAAGATGATAAATAAACGTTTGCTTTGGTTTCTTGAAGAAAATAATCTTATAGATGCAGCACAGTCGGGATTCAGGCCCAATCGAAGTACGATGGATAACCTGGTACTTCTCCATACAGAAATAACCCAAGCTATATCAAATAAGAATGAAGTCATCACAGTTGCCTTAGACTTAGAAAGCGCCTTCGACACAATAAACAGAGCTGTTATTATTAGAAAACTTGAGCAACTCAATTTGACGGGTAATATTATCACCTTTATACACAATTTCCTACAAGAGAGATCATTCAAAGTAGTTACAAACGGGAAAACATCTACATCACATATCTCACAAAATGGAGTACCCCAAGACTCAGTTCTCAGCCCCACACTATTCCTTCTTAGCATCAACGATATAAACTCTCTTGTTCTCCCTCCAATAAAATACTCAATATACGCAGATGATCTTGTTCTCTATTGCCAAGGTAAAGTTACAAGGAGCACATGCTCTTTACTCCAAAACACTCTTAACAATCTTCATAACTGGTCCACTAAAATTGGAGTCAAATTTTCATCTGGAAAATCTAAAGTCATAAACTTCTCTAGAAGACATCACACTCACCCTCCTCTACTTCACCTAAATGGCTCTCCTCTTCAAGTTGTTGATAAACACAAATTCTTAAAAACTCTAGCTCATCATCAATGGGGGGCAGAAGAGAAAGTCCTCTTAAGAATTTACAAAACATTGATCCGCTCTAGGTTGGATTACGGAAGCATTCTTTACATATCTGCTTCTGATACTCACCTTAAAAGTCTGAATACAATTCACAACACTTCTTTACGCATTAGCCTTGGCGCCTTTAAATCAAGTCCTTCTGAAAGTCTTTATATCGAATCCTCAGAACCTCCACTTTTTATAAGACGGCAACGTTTACTCCTGTCTTACTTCTCTAGAATTTCTGCTAATCCAAAAAACCCAGTAATTAAACTAATTAATACTCCCCACTCTGTCCCAGATAATAGTCACCCTCGAGCACATTCTCTCTCACAAATTTTAAAAAGTTTGCTAAAAGACACAGATCCAAAACTCACAACTCCGTTTACTACGTCCAGAATTCCCCCGTGGACCAAAAAGCTACCTACTGTCCTTACCAGCTTGAACCGATACAAAAAAGAAGAAACGCCCAGAACTCTCTTGGTGCAAGCATTTAAGGAACTTATACAGACACAGCGTTATGACAAAATTCTCTACACAGATGCCTCCAAAGAAGAACAGGCCGTCGGTTGTGCTGTCAGTACCTCAAATACAACAGTAGCATCATATCGGATTTCTCCCAGATGCAGTATACACACAGCCGAACTGTATGGAATACTCAAGGCATTAGACTTGCCCATTGCTAATGAGAAATCATTAGCAATATGCACCGATTCTCTCTCCGCCATTGACTCAATCAGAAATATATACTCCATACATCCCATTGTACAGTGCATCCACAGTATCTGCCAAGAGCAGTCAAAGAATGGTGTTTCAGTAACTATCATCTGGATACCATCCCATGTTGGTATCAATGGAAATGAGAACGCTGATCATGCAGCAAAACTGGCCTGCTCCTTAGAAAATATGGAAAACATACAACTTCACCAAGACCTAAAGGCCAGTATCAAGAACAACATACTAAGCACTTAGCAAACACACTGGAATGTGCAAAATACAAAACTACGCACAATTCAACCAACTGTTACCTCCATCACCATGCCACAAATGAGCAGAAAAGACAATATTATTATCAGAAGGCTCAGAATAGGTCACACTCGTCTTACTCATGGATATCTGATGTCGTCTGAAAACCATCCTCGCTGTGAACATTGTAATGAGTCCTTAACAGTCCAGCACATATTACTAGAATGCGTCCACTACAAACCTCAAAGAGACTACTACAACTTTCAAAATAATTTAAGTGATCTACTTGGTTCTACAAACATGTACAGTGCCATAATTTGTTTCCTAAAAGACTGTCACCTTTACTACTTAGTGTAACTATATTAAGATGTTGTTAATGTATCCTAACTTGTATATAAACGTATTGTATATTTATGTAAACATAAGCATATTGTAATAAACTTGTACCAGTGTCAATGGCCCATAGTTGCCGAGACACTTTAATTAAAAAAAAAAAAAAAATAGTACTTACATTTACATGACACATTATTAAATCGCGAATCGTCTAAATTGACATTTAAAAACATACGTTTTTCCACTTTTCTTGTTGTTTATTCTTTTGTTTAAAATTAAACCAGATTTTGAACATGTGTTCACAATGAACAGATTTTGTTACAATACTACAATATTTTATGAATATAGTGGTTAAGTTAGGATATACATGGCGATGGTTTTTCCACCACTGTAATGGACAGTTCCAATCACCGTTCGAAATTTTTTGTGGGTAATATCATCAGACAAATACATGTCGACTTCTTTTATATCTCTAGATACAGGTGTATGTTTAGATGAGTCATGTCTAATAAATTCATCAAAAATACACCATGGACTTAAGTCATCTTTATCAGTTTCTTTTTCTTGTACTGGTTGATTTTCACTAGTACAATCTTCTTTTTCTTTTTTTATAGAAGTAACCAGCTTCTTAACTCTTTCTTTTGTTTTTTATAACTAGGTATTCTGATTAATGAATGAGTTTCGATTTACGATTGATCTGCATTTTCGATTCCAAATCTTTATTGATAGTTCGTCAAAGGATTTATTTATTGTAAATATTCAATTATGAATTATTTTTCTTAGTCAAAATGATTGACCTAGTATAAGAATAATAATTTTATTTTCAAAAATGCGCATTTGTAGAAGATGCAGCTTTTATGGTCCACTTTCTGAATATTGCAATGATTGAAACTTCTCCTGACGCATTTCTGTCCGTTTCGACTACTTCTACTACAAGTACTGACATACTGCCACCGCCACCCAAGCATCAAAAGATGATGGATACTTCCATTAATAAAAATATTAGTTTAGAACAAAAGAAACAAATAGATATGGATTTAATAAACCTATGCAAAGACTCGTTTCATCCGTTTTCCATAGTGGAAGAACGAGCTTTTAAAAAGTTTGCAGGGTGGATTCCTGGATATAAACCACCAACAAGAAAAACTTGTTCATTACGTCAGGCTCATTACTTCAGGAATGTTATACCAAAACTAAGCAAATTATTAGATCACAAGTTGTTAAAGAAGTAGAAAATATCTGTATTACTACTTTGGACCTTTGGACATATGGAGTAACTGAGAGTTACATCGCATTAACAGGACAATATTTAACCGAAAATTTAGAATTTAAAACGATTTTATTAGGCTGCTGTCATTTTTCTGGAAACCATAATTCAGAAAAGATCGCTTTTGAAATTAGTGAAATTATTTCACTAATTTCAAATTTCAGTTTCTAAAAAAACACATTTCAAAAAAAGTACCTTATCTTTAGAAAGGCTTTTAAAGTATCAATTACAACATATCAAAGTTCCCAAACGGATAATCCAAGACGTGGAAACTAGGTAGAACTTCACCTATTACATATTAAAAAGAATGACCGAGTTAGAAGAGGCAATCCGTTCCACTTTTGTATTAGTTAATACAAACTTAGACTTGGACCAAATCTAAATAATGAAGACTGGATTATTTGTTCTCAATTTTCCCAAATTTTACGGCCTTTTAAAGAAATAACAAGTACAATGAGTGGCCAAAAATACTTGAAGGGTAGTTCAGTGATTGTTATGGTACGCTGCCTTCAAGAATCTTGCAATAAAATTTTAGCAAACGGTAACCTTACATCCATAGTATCCGACGTAGTACAATTACTAATATCGGGTTGTATTGTTTAGTTTATTTTTCAAGTTAAAATAAATATATTCTTCATTAGTTTCTTTCACTTCAATAAATATACACATAAACGATAACAGCCATTATGTTTGTTTATGTAGGTACTCTAGTTACGTCCCTGGATTATCCAATGTGTGACGACATATAGAAAGACTATATATACCAGTGTTTAATTAGATTAAGAGCTTTTTGTTTTGTAGTTGTTACCATAGCTGTACGTTCTCAATAAATAAATTTTGTTACGAAAATTAATTTTTTAAAAATCCGTTTTCGGCTTTGACTTTCGTAACTGGCGCAGTCAGTAGGATTTTTCAAAGTTTTATAGTGTTTTCAAGTAAACGCCATTCGTAACTGGCGCAGTCATTCGGATTTTTCGAAATTTTTCTGATCAGAGATCAATTGATTGTTTAATACAAGATATAATTTCAATGAAACCAGAAAGAAACGAAAATGCACAAAATTTTGGTTTAAGAATCCAGGATGCTAGAAGCATTCTTTGTTCAAAAATAAATATGTGTAATGACCAATTAAATGTAAAAATATTAAAAATTCAACAATATGAAGATCTTTGTCTTAAAACTTTTATAAATGGCCTTAATTATCACATGCAGTTAGTAGTCAGATTAAAGAATCCTGATTCAATAGAACAAGCAATGGCTTTCGCTAAAGAAGAAGAAAATTTTATTACTTTTAAAAACCGAAATAATACTACGAGACCCACAAATTTTAATAATTCTCGATCCTATAATAATTCCAATAGAAATTCAAATAATAATTCACAACTCTCTTCATTTCCAAATAGAAATAATTTTTCTCGAAATCAGAATTTTTCGAATTACAATAATTTCCACAATCGACATTCTTCCCAAAGTTCTGGTCAATTCAGAAATAATAATTTTATCAGAAATCCAAATAATAATTTTCAAAATCGTCAAGTTTTTCAAACAATGGTTTTAATAATAATAATGGTAAACAATTTCAAAGACAATTTCCAAATATACCTAGATATCAGCCATCTATTCCTACCCAAAATCAAAGCAGAAATTCAATACGATCTGAGCCAATGGATACAAGTTCCAATAACTTTAGTTTACGAAGTAATTTTAGAAATGATAGACGTTCTCCAAATAATTTATTTCATCATAAAATAACGAGTTATAATGACATAAGAGAACGACATAATAATAATTTAAGATACAATGATAGAATTTATAATACTTATGATATAAGATATAATAAAAATAAAAAAAGGAGATATAACGATAATAGAAGACTATATAATAATTATGATAGAAGATATAATGGGAATAAAAGAAGAATGTATAGAAGATACAATAACAATAAAAGAAGAATATATATAAGATATAATGAAAGAAAAAGATATAACGATGAAACATTTCCAGTTCACACTTTAAGGAATTCAGACTTAATCATGATCAGATGACATAAGTAAATTATGTCATCAATAGACAGATATTTTTTATATAGACGTAACGCCCCTTAGTTTTACGAATAAAATAAAGCATAAAATAGATTTAGTTAATGATACTCCGGTTTACACAAGAAATTACAGATATCCGGAAGTTTATAAAAAAGAAGTTAGTAGACAAATAAATGATATGTTAAAAAATGGAATAATACAAGATTCAAACTCGCCTTTTAATTCACCCATCTGGGTAATAGAGAAGAAAATGGATTCAAGTAACCAAAATAAATATAGAATAGTTATAGATTACCGCAAACTGAATGAAAATACAATAGAAAATAAATTTCCCTTGCCATTAATAGATAATATTCTAGATGGTCTAGGAAGAGCTCAATATTTTACTACTTTAGATTTAGCAAATGGTTTCCACCAGATAGAAATGGACCCAGCCGATGTACCGAAAACAGCATTTTCCACAGAGACAGGACATTATGAATTTTTACGTATGCCGTTTGGATTAAAAAATGCCCCAGCTACTTTTCAGAAAGTTATGAATAATGTATTAAGAGGATATCAGAATGAAATATGCTATATATATATATATATATATATATATATATATATATATATATATATATATATATATATATATATATTTAGATGATATAATTGTTTTTTCCTCATCATTGCAAGAACATGTTAAAAGACTGAAAGCAATTTTTGAAAGACTAAGAAAATCTAATTTAAAAATACAGCTAGATAAATCAGAATTTTTACGAACAGAAGTGGCATATTTAGGTCACGTTATAACAAAAGATGGAGTACGACCAAATCCAGAAAAAATAAATGCAGTCAAAAACTTTCCTATTCCTACTACACAAAAAGAAATAAAGTCATTTTTAGGATTAGCAGGATATTACAGAAGATTTATCCAAAATTTCGCCAAAATAGCTAAACCTTTAACTATGTGTCTAAAGAAACATGCAAAAGTTATACACACTCCAGAATTTAAAAAATCTTTTAATCATCTTAAAGAACTTTTAATTAATGCTCCAATTTTAAAATATCCAGATTTTTCAAAACCATTTATATTAACTACAGACGCTTCAAATATAGCTTTAGGTGCAATTTTATCACAAGGAAAAGTCCCAAATGATTTACCCGTAGCGTATGCCTCAAGAACTCGTAATCAAACAGAGCAAAAATATTCTACGATAGAAAAAGAACTTTTAGCAATTGTATGGGCTTGTAAAACATTTAGACCTTATTTATACGGCAGATCTTTTAAAATTTTATGCGACCATAGACCCCTAATATGGTTATTTAATTTAAAGGAACCCAACTCCAAATTATTACGATGGAGATTAAAATTAGAAGAATTTAACTATACTATAAAATATAAACCCGGTAAAACGAATATTGCCGATTCTTTAAGTCGAATAAATATTAATGCAATTGAAACAGAATCAAATATAAATAATCCCAGTGACATAGATTTTGATATCGACCAATTTTTAGCTGAATTTAACCCAGACATAGTTGATGAAAATGTAATAAATGAAACTTTGCAAATTCTCGATAACAATGAGGTTACAGAAAACC